>NW_017617100.1:647186-1127186 GCF_001879475.1 Ipomoea nil | reverse complement strand
AGCCATTTGTCATGATCACTGAAAATCAGTGTCGGCGATTCCTGTAGAAGAAAGTGATCTGTCGCTTCGGGCTTCCCAAGCATGTGGTCAGCGACAACGGCCGACAGTTCGATTGTCAACCATTCGCCGAGTTTTGTCAGCGGCATAGGATCCGACATACCAAGGTGTCGGTCGCTTACCCCCAAGCTAATGGGCAGGTAGAGAACGTAAATCGCACCATCGTGGATGACATTCGGAAGAAACTCGATTCAAGAAGGGTTTCTTAACGTTGGTAGATTGTGTAGGAACTTAGAACTAAGAGAGTAAATTGAGAATAGGGAATTACTTAGAGAGAGAAAGATGGATAGGATTGGGTTTCGATTGTATTATGTGATCGGTCATTCCCAAAATGGGAGGTTTGTGGCGGTTTGATTGTGCGCTACTAGTCAAGAGAAGTGGATTACGATTGCGTAGCCAATTCATTGTATACCCGCCCGTAGGAATTCTAATTCTCTACGGGGCATTTAAGCAAACAATTTGCCTTCACTTCTTTACGGGTCTTGCCCTCTCGGATCGAAGACGGGGAAACGAAGAGGGTAAGAAGCTACCTAGGTCTAGCAATCTCTTGCCTAGCTAGATCTAGGATTCCAACATCATCCATGGATTTGGGCCCCACTCCAAGAATGCCACAAAGATCATCCTTAACAACAAGAAATCCATAATCAACAATCAATCAAATACCACAAAATGCTCAAATCAAATCATCATCACAATAACAATCTATACCACAATCCTAGCCACTAGATTTTAGCCAAGCATAATGAAGATCTAAATCAAACAAAGGGGTAAAAAGAGATATGATCAATGAAGAACAAAAATAGATTTTACCAAAATTGTTGTTTAGATCCGCCAAATACAACTAGAGGATGAAGATCCGCTTGCCAATCGCTTTGAATCTTCATTTCTTCTTGCAAAATCTAGTAAAATAAGATGTTTTCTATTGTAGATCTAATTCCTCTCTCTAGAAACCTATTCTAGCCCTAGAAACTCTCTCTAAAATTTGGTAAAACTCTCTCTAAAATCTAAATAGAACTCCCTACTAAAATCTAATTTTTGGCTTAAATACTATGCTTTGGTTCGGCCTCATATTCACGCACGGCATCACACCGTGAGGCCAGCGTGAATAGGAATTAACTCCTCCCGCATTGAAGCCTTGCTCAGTGCCTTTATTCCAGATTCACGCTGAGCTTCACGTCGTGAGGCCTCCGTGGATGGGGAATAATCCTCCTTGTGCGTTTTTGGCTTGGCTTCTGTTCTTCCTCACGCTACTCTCACGCCGTGAGCCAGGCGTGAATGGGAAATAATTCCCTTTTCTTCCTCCTCATGGTGTGGCTTTGTGGTCCTTATGCGTGTCCTTTTCTTGGCTTTGCTTTTTTTGACCTTTTTACCACGATTCCTGTCCTAATTTGCCTAAAAACATGTAAAATATAATTAGGAAGGCATTTCCATATAAAATTGTGCTTTTAAGATAATTTGCTCTAAAAAACAAGACTTCTAGGTCAAAACATGCATGTAAATCCTTAAACGAGAAAAGAAACTAGGGTTCCGACCCTCAGACGTTTCTTAGATAAATAAGAGAAAAAAAAAAACAAGGGTTCCGTCCCTTTGATGTTTCTTAGGGAAAAAAGAGAAGTCACAGCCGATAGTCGCCTCGACTGAGGGCCTCGGTGAGTGAAGTAAGAAACCCGAGGTTCCGACCCTTAGACGTTTCTTAGAGAAAGAAGAGAAAAGAAACAAGGGTTCCGACCCTTAGATGTTTCTTAGAGAAAAAAGAGAAATCACAGCCGATAGTCGCCTCAACTGAGGGACTCGGCGAGTGAAGTAAGAAATCCGGGGTTATGACCCTTAGACGTTTCTTAGAGAAAGAAGAGAAAAGAAATTAGGGATCCGACCCTCAGACGTTTCTTAGAAGAAAAAAAAAAAGAGAAAAAGAAACTAGGGTTCCGACACTTAGACGTTTCATCGAGAAAGAAGAGAAAAGAAACAAGGGTTCCGACCCTTAGATGTTTCTTAGAGAAAAAAGAGAAGTCACAGCCAATAGTCGCCTCGACTGAGGGACTCGACGAGTGAAGTAAGAAACCCGGGGTTCCGACCTTCAGACGTTTCTTAGAGAAAGAAGAGAAAAGAAACAAGGGTTCCGACCCTTAGATGTTTCTTAGAGAAAGAAGAGAAGTCACAACTGATAGTCGCATCGACTGAGGTACTCGGCGAGTGAAGAAAGAAACTAGGGTTCCGACTCTTAGACGTTTCTTAGAGAAAAAAGAGAAGTCACAGCCGATAGTCGCTCGGCGAGTGAATTAAGAAGTCAGGGTTCCAACCCTTAGACGTTTCTTAGAAAAAGAAGAGAAAAAGAAACTAGGGTTCCGACCCTTATATGTTTCTTAGGGAAAAGAAGAGAAGCCACAGCCAGTAGTCGCCTCGACTAAGGGACTCGGCGAGTGAAGTCAGAAACCAGGGTTCCGACCTTCAGACGTTTCTTAGAGGAAAACAGAGAAGTTATGGCCAGGATTCGCCTCAACGGAGGGACTCAGCGAATGAAGTCAGGGTCCAAACCCTTTGGAATTCTGAGAAAGAAAAAAGTATTTGAGTAAAGTAAAAGCAAGTCGGGAGAGTGGGCGAGGGGCCTGTTGATTGAGGAAGCACTTCGCCGGCCGACTGCTCCTCCTGGCCTACAGGCTCATCCGCTGGTAAGACTGGGTCGGCAACCTCCGTAACAGCTTGGACTTGAGCATCCTGAGAGGTGATGACTGTAGCGGTCGCAGGCCCTAGAGGGGAAGCTGCGCGTGGCTCCAAACCCCAATCCTCAGGGGAAAAAGCAGGATCACGGGCCAGTAGAGCGTCATAAAGCTTGTGCTGTGCGTCATGATAGCCGAGGAGGTAGTCGCACTCGCCCAGGTCGACGAAATAGTCCTCGCCGCCGGGGGTCGTCAGCCATTTCCTCCCGAGCTCCACCAGATGGTTGTCCACATCGGCAAGAGCATTCGCCCTAAAAGCAGCCAATCCCATGTAGTCGGCCACGGCAACCTCAACCTTCTTCCTCTCCTCCTTAAGAAGCTGGGTCAACCTGGAGATTTCGGCTGACTGGGCTGCCCTCTCCTTAGCGAAGGTCTCTTGATCTTGGGACCGGCCCTCACGCTCTTGGGTAAGCTTAGAGTGTAGGGTTGTAACGCCAACCTTCAGTCTCTGGATCTGCTTCCTCAGCTCTATCTTAAAAGAGATATTCTGGAAAATAAAGAGTGTCAGGAAAACCTAAAGAAGAGTTAAGAAGAAGAAGTGTAAGAGGTCGGCTTACCCGGTAGGAGTGAATAATGGAGCATTCCAGAAGTGACTCCTCATTGAGCTTGGCAGCCGACTCGGTGTCTTTTGGAAAGATCACATTTTCCGCCCAAGATTTGACGGAAAAAACCCCCTTCCATATCTACGAGTCGGGGTCGACGTCCAGACCCAAGCGGATCTTCTTCGTGGGAGGTGCTTCGGGCGACTCCATGGATCGCTTGGAGCTGGGGCTCGCCGCGGAATAGGAAGGAGTGCGAGTCGGAGAAGCCTCAGGAGAGATGGCGAGGTCAACCAACGGCTCGGATGAGGATGGACGAGAAGGAGTAGCGGTCAGAGCAGCCAAAGGAAGTGAGGCTGAAGCTCGAGAAGTGCCGGCAGCACGGTCTGCGGCTCGGCAACGCAGCTTGGCGGTATGGCTATCCATGTGAGTTTTGGGGTCGGCTTCGTCAGAGGAGGTGTCAGAAGTCGAGTCGTGGTGTGACAACCCAAAATTTAATTTTATAAATTCAGTTTTAAGAAATTCTAAAATAGCCATTTTTCACTCCATAAAACTTTTATAATGAAATCGGTGTTAGGATAAAATATTAATGAGTGACTTTTAAATAAATTCAACACCGGAACATGATTTGAAACAAAAATCCTAAATTCTCGGGTACATTGCATGCCAAGTTTTGAACGGAAAATTCAATCTGAGTGAAACCGGGAGAAATCTGAGAAGCCTAAATCAAGTGTCTACTTAGAAATCATTTTTGGGAAATTCATTGTCAACCCTAAACTACTTTTAAAATCCTAATTTTGGACCATGGTCCATGAAGCATGGTGAACCACACCACTCCAAAACCCCTTGTCTTATCTTGTAGAACAACTACCAAATTACCACTTTACCCTCCACCAATCATTGAGTATCTTCCTAGGGTTTTGCACCCATATAAAAGGAATAGTAAGCCAATGTTTTCTCCTGATTCCACTCTTTGCTTCTCACACCTTTGAGCTCTGCAATCACAAGAAGAAAGCACAGTAAGTTTCTTCAAGTTTTAGCCTCCATTTCCTTCCAGGTTTTCCTTCTATTCTCTTTATCTTTGAGAACATTAGTAGTAAGAATGTTGTGTGGTTTGTTTGAGATATTTAGGGGGGTGAAGGAGGGTGTAGATAGCTTGGGAAGAAGGTGGAATCCCAGCCAAGAGGAGGAATCTACAAAGGTATAACCCCATGGACTCCCAAAGATATTTTAGACTCTGTGTGACACCCCGTAAATCTAAACATTAATCGAGGATTAATTGAAGAATTAATCCAAGTTTCCTTGCTAATCCATTTCTAAAAATCCTGAAATTTGATAGTCGAGGGACTAGATTTTGACTAGTCACTTAAGTCAAAAGGTTGTACCTTGTGCTTCTTGAGCCCTTGTTCCCTTGTCTTTCTAACATTAGTAAGGGTAAATATGTCTTTTCACCTATGAATTGTGATTCAAGCTAACCTAGCAAGACTCTCTCATTTCATTCATCTTTTCAACCAAAAACCTAAACACTCTAACTTCTCTCTAAGATAGTCTAGCTTCTTCTTCAAGCAAGAAATTGAACTTTCAAGCCTTGCAAGATTTTCTTCCAAGATTCCTACTTTCTCCTTCTTGAGCATAGGAAAAGGTAAGATCCTTAGCTTTTTGGTGTTTTTAACCTTCTTTTAGGTGTCTTTATCTAAATTTAGGATCTTTGTTGTGTTTTGGTTTGTGTAAGAAGTTGGTGTGGAAGAGGAGCTCTAAGAAAGGCTATTAAGGGTGTAAAGAGGAAGTTGTTAGGCTACAAAGGTAACCCATGCTTTTCAAAACCTATTTTCTTACTTATATGATGATTCTTGGCTTCTACTTGTGATTCTTGTGTTGATTTGTGAGATTTGATGCATGATCTTGTGGTGATGCATGTTTAGAGCTTGTTCTTAGGGTTCTTGAATGCCATTGCTTGGCTATTTCTTGGGTTCAAGTCATATTATTGTTGTGTGTGAGATTTTGGGTGTTTTGGACTTGAACTTGACCTTGTTGTTGATTTTCCCCGAAGGGAAATTTTGGGGGTACAGGTGGTACCCGAGGGCGGAACGGCGGGCAGAGGCCTACCCGCCGCCCCACCTGCGGGGTACGCGGCCTCTCATGGGTGTGTACCCGTGGGCGGAACCGCGGGTGGAGGTCCACTCGTGGCCCTACCCGTGGGGTACATTGTGGATATTGGCTGGTGATTTGTTCCCCGTGATTCTTTCTTCTCAGTATTGATGTTTTGACCTCCCGATGTTGATTTATTGGGCTGTTTGTGAGTCTTCTTGATGTTTCATATGTCTAGAATGGTGTGTTAGGATTCCATGTAGGATTTGGTGTCTTGAATCGTGCTAAGGGTCCAACTTTGTGATTCGTTGGGCTAATGTAAGTCTTGAATGTTCTTTGGAACTAATTTTGGTTTACTCATTTGACAAACATGCTAGTTTGATGTTGATATGCTAGTATGCGTGGTTTGTTCCTTCGTATTGAGATTGGAAACTTGTGGTGACAATCATTTGGTGTTGGATTGTAACCCTATGATTGTTGAGTATGGTCTCATATCTTTATTGTGATCTCTTGATTGATTCCTATATGTGATCGTATGTAAATCGTTGTACCCTTTGTTGATACTTGATTGAGGTTATTGTTGAGCCTTAGTCTTCTTGGTAATGATGATGACCTTGTGTGACTATGATTGAGATTGGTGGTTTGTTACTTGAGCTTTGCTCACGAGATTGGCAGTTTTGTGATTATGATATTTAATGGTACCCTCGTGTACTGAGAGATCGGCGGTGAATAGGAGTGTTGGCGGGGAACGACGGTCCCAGGAGGCAAAAGGTTGGACTCAGAAGTACAGGGTGGCACTAGGAGGTAACAGTTGGAACTGTGATAAGGCCGGGGGTAGCCATAAGGTTGGAACAGGGCATAAGGTTGGAACTATGAGACTTGTGACATGTAGTTGTCACTGTGTGAATGTGATTTCCTTGCTTATGAGCATGTCTTGATGTATTCTACCTTGTGAACGGTAGGATGCATCCTGAGTTGTGTTATCTTTCATGTTTGTGGTCTTGTTGTTACTGTGAGGATGATGATCCTCGTTTCTATTGAGAGTGATTGATGAGTCTTGGATGTTGATTTGCCTCCTTGGTTTTGAAATGATATATACTGTATTCCTGTTCCAAAAGGTTTTGATTATAACTATCTATACTATGCTATTTAACGCGTATTGATGGGGTTACCAGCATTATTCGCTGACCGGGTGTTGTCCCCATGTTTTACAGGTTTTGAGTAGATGCTGAGCGCGTTAGATGTGGAACGCTACATAGAGTAGCTCCCATGTTTAGACGTTACCTTTTGTTGGCCTGTGTGCCTAGATTAACGGCATGTGTGCCTAGACTAGTGGCCTGTGTGGCTAGACGTTTATTGTTTGATGATTTGCTAGTTTCCGCCTGTGCACCTATGTTTGATATAGGTGTGGCATAACATTTCTCCGATTTTATTTAAGCTTCCGCTGTTGTTTATCTTGATGATTATATGTTTACCTTTGAATTTAAGTTTTAAAAATGTTGAAAAATTGGGGGTGTTACACTCTGTGAAGTCTTGTTTCTATGGTTGAAATGAGTAAAAATGCTAGAATAATGGGTATTTGAGCTAGTAAATGATCTATTGAAGATCTATGACGTGTTGTTGATGATTTGGTAGTGTTTCTTTGCCTGAAAATGTCTTATAGGTGAAGAAGAAGCTCACTGGTGCACAACACAGTGTGCACCAGATGAGACACGGATCTAGCCAACGACCCTTGGGAGGAGCGGCCCTAGGGCACGGCTCTAGGCAAGAGTCGTGGCCCTAGGCCGCCGCTTGGCAGTTCCAGGCTGCGGGGCTCCTCAAGCCCCGCCACAAGCCCCGCTAAGCAGGAGCTGTGCAGTGGCCAGGCCCTTGTGGCTCAGCTACGTGTTGTTTCGGACCGGGAATCGCGGACCCTTGACGCTCGGACACTCGGGGCCGTCACGACGAACGTTTAGAATTTGATTTCATTGAATTTGGAGTAGAAATGAGCATTTTGTGTTAGAATTTGTGAAGCAGAATGCTATAGAAAGTGGTCTAAGAACAACCACAGTGAAGGAAAATGCTGAGTTATGGACTTAGCTATTTTTTTGAGAAGCATGAGAATTATATGAATGTTAGATAATGAAATATGATCAATATTTGTCAAGTGTGCTTGAATAGCATGCCTAAGTATTCATTGTGAGTATTTGAGAAGTTTTGCCAAGAATGTAAAATTGTTTGATTGTACAGAGCATGAATCTAATTACCCAGTAAAGTGATGTATTATGAATATGTTGAGTATTTTGAGTTCAAGAGCATGTTTTACTTGCTAAGTGTTTGCCAACGAAGATTTACTAAATTATGATTTACGAGCATGTGTATAGAATTGTTGAGAATTCATAGTGAATAGATAATTGAAATTCATTCTACAGTAAAGTGCATATTTGAGCATATCATGTTTTAAAGTGCATAAATGGCCAAAGTGAGCCCAAGTATTATTTCCACAGACTCATATCTATTTTAGAAAGTCATTTTCTTGTTGCATTGAGAAATTGTTGAGAAGATATGTGCTTAAGCTTGCATAAGTAAAGAAGTTGCATGAGATTTATATGCTATTTATTGTGAGGCAAATAGTATTTTGGAGGCCCGTTAAGATTATGTCCTTTCGGAAGAAAAGAGAAAGATCGGTTATGTAACACCCCCGATTTTCGCAACTTTTTAAAACCAATTAAAGCTTAATAAAGAGATAAAGTCTACTCATCAAGATTAAAGTAAAGCGGAAGCTAAAAGACAAGTACGAGAGCTTATGCCACACCTATATATCTATAGGTGCACATACTAAGTCTAAACAACACATCAAAGTCAAGCTTATAAATATCCACGGCTCACAGGCCAAAAGTCTAACAAAACAGTCATATGGAGCTACACTAACTAACGAACTGCTAGCGCGCTCTCCCATAATGCTACTCAAAACCTGTAAAGCAACATAAAGATAGGAGATGACACCCGGTCAGCGAACATTGCTGGTAACCCATCAATACACGTTAAGTAACATATATAATTAGTATAAGTCAAAACCATTTTCGAAACGGAATACAGTATATATCATTTCAAAAGCCATAGAGTGAAGTCAACTTCAAAGACTCAACACACTCTCAACGGAAAAAGGGAAATCAACATCCCATGACAACAACAAGACAAGAATACCAACAGTAAACCATACAACTCGAGATGTATTCTACTGATCACAAAGTAGAATACATCAAGACATGCTCATTAGCAAAAATTACACATTCACACATTGGCAACTACATGCCGTAGTGACAACTACATGTTACAGAATTCACACAGTTCCAACCTTATGCCCTATTCCAACCTTATGGCTACCCCCGGCCTTATTTCTGTTCCAACCATTACCTCCTAGTGCTACCCTGTACTTCTGAGTCCAACCTTATACCGCCAGGGACCGTCGTCCCCCCTCCAACAATCTCCAACAAAGTCTTCGACATATGAGTACACGAGGATACCATTCATTTCATTCACACAATCTCCAACATATGAGCCTACGCTCAGGTCACACCACCAATTTCAATCATGGCCACACGAGGACCGCATCATTATCAGGAAAACCAAGGCCCCATAAACCTTAGTCATGCTTCCGTCAAATGGTACAACAATTACACACGTTCACATCATAGGAATCAATCAATGGATCACAACGAAGATATGAAACCATACTCAACAACGAAGGATCACAATCCGATATCATGTAATACGGCGTATTCCCACGTTACGAGGTTGGAAACTGCCCGCCAGGCTTGCAATCCTGGTCAGGGGGTGTGCACACTGATAGTTCGATACCTGATTCCACAGAGATTAAGAAAAGAACCAAGAGAGTGGTTCTACGGGCGAGATGAGTATTAGGCCAGCTAGATGCCGAGCCCAGATAGGTCTATCCACCTTATGGTGAAGTCCTACCTCGCCCATGATTAAAGAAAGCAATCGAGTCAAGAGACTCAAGAGAAAGAAAGCGAGTCATTGCGACTCTAAGAAACCTCCACAAGAAATAGTATTCTTTTACAAAAGAGTGTATATGTATAGCTATCTATATTTATACTAAAAGCATCATGTTCATTTTGATTGCATAAAGAGTATGATTGCATGAGATTGCATAATGAGTATGATTGCACGAGATTGCATAATGAGTATGATTGCACTAGATTGCATAATGAGTATGATTACACTAGATTGCATAATGAGTATCATTGCATGAGATTGCATAATAAGTATGATTGCACTAGATTGCATAACAAGTATGATTGCACGAGATTGCATAATGAGTATGATTGCACGAGGTTGCATAATGTGTATGATTGCACTAGATTGCATAATGAGTATGACTGCACTAGATTGCATAATGAGTATGATTGCACGAGATTGCATATTGAGCATATAATTGCACGAGATTGCATAATGAGTATGATTGCACTAGATTGCATAATGAGTATATGATTGATTGTATATTGAGTATATGATTGCATGATGAGTATATGATAGCATGAGCTTGATTTGAGATTATGTGATAGCACAAGATTGCTTGTTGAGTTATGTGTTGGCATGAGATTACTACTGAGATGTTAGAGAGATTTGAGATTATGGATAGGTTAAGTATGTGAAAGTATGAGCTTGATGATAAGCTAGATAATTGTGAAAGCATGCCTATTTGTTAATTAGGTTGCAAGCATATAGAAACCCTGTTAAGCATGATAAAGTGTTGCCTAAGTGATTGAGAATGCTTGATCTATGTATGTGAAACAAATGTTTTCCAAAGTATATACTGTAGTACTTTACATGGTTGAGTGGAGTTATACTTTGCTTCGTGCTAATGGGTTTGCTTTCTACTTGTTGTTTGTTAACCCTTTTCAGGTGGACCCAATTCGTGAGAGAGAGTACGAGTTAGACTAGACTAGCATTAGTTAGCTTGTGTAGTCTAAAACTCTTGATGTTGATTTACTCTTTTGAGACTTGTAGATGACTACCCTATGTTTTTTATGGTGCTGGACACCGAGGTTTAACCCCTAGTTTGAATTGATGTTTAGTAAGATTTTATGATTTAGTTGTTATCCTTAGCCTGTGCAATCATCGAGAAGGGTGATTGTGGCGGTGACACCTCTAATTAAGTTGTTTATTAAGTTTATTCCACTGCTTTAGCTTACCTTTCAAGGTTAAGTTTATTAATTAAGTTTAAGAAAAGTGGGGTGTTACGCGTTGTGATACCCCGGTTATTTGAGTATTTTGTTATAAATATTATTATTCTAATAAAATTTTATAAAATAGATATTATGTTAAATAAAATTTTGTTACTATACGGTTTGAAATTATATTATTTTATGTGACCCAAACTATTTAAACTAGTCTACTACTGCTACTCTTTTATTTCTAAACTGTGTATTATAAATTTATAACTAATAATTATTTATTTATATATATGTTACGTATGTATATATGTTAAGTACTAGTACACTAATATGTATATTAATATTATATATTAAGCTTTTAAGTATTTTAGTTCCCTACAACTAGAATTACTATTTATAATACAAGTTATTAGTTATGTATTTAAGTAGTAGTCTAATTCTACCCGTCATCCTCATCAGTAGCCGACTCATTAAACCCTCCCTTTCATCATAATCTTCGGCCATAAACACTCTCGTTCTTTTCCAAGTTTCAGCTTTAAACAAAATAAAATTGCTACACATCAATTTTCGTTTCTTCCATCTAGTGCCATCTATTCGAAGAGAGTTGATAGAGGAGCGATCGTAGGATTCGATTCAAGGGTTTTATTAATTTCGGAATCCAGGTAAAATTTATGTTCACTCAAAATCCTTTTACCCTAAATCGAAAATTGATTTTTCTTAAGTGTTTATGTGAATATTTGCCTAGTAAGACTGTGTATGTGTTTGCGTGAATTAATTAGCATGAGCAGAATGTATATAAGTATATGAATTACACTGTACACATGTTTGTTTATATAAATGCTTAGATTTGTGTATTCATAAATGCTGCTATACGAATGTGCAAATCAAATCTTTATATATAATAAAGCAGAATCCTAGCCCCAAAAAGTTTCCCTCCAAAAATGTGAATGAGCTCCCACCAAAGTCATTAAATTACATTTATTGAATGACTCTTTGGTATCTGCAATGTAATTGAAAGATGTCCACTTGGACTCCTTAGTATCCACAATAATTGCAACATAAGTATCCTAATGTCCATTGAGACTCTTTGGTATCCAAAATAACTATCCTATAAATACAATCTTCAATCACAGCAAATGTAGGGAAGAACTCCAAAGTTTCATCCAGATGCATAACCCACAATCCAAGCAAACAGTGGAGTTCGTGTGGGTGCTCATGCCTTGATAATGACAAACCAACGCTAGCTGCAATAATTTGGCTCACTGTTAAAACCAATTCTACAGAAATCCAAATCCCAGAATTCAAAGGACTTGAAAAAGCAAGTTGATACACAGGTAAATCAAGAGATTAACAAGTTCTACGGTTATTGCCAAAAAGAGAAAACATCTACCACATAACTGATGTAAGTACACAATGTATCTTTTTATTATCTTTACAGTTTAGGTATACTATGAGCATGGTCGTAACAACTCAGATTTTAACTTTATGGCTATAACACAAGCATGTTACACAATTATGCACCTACACTCCCAGTAAACTGTCAATGAACACTTTAAAGCTATGCAATATACACCTTCAATACAGACATTGAAGAACGAGAGAGTTGAGGCTATCAAGAAGGGGAAACTTGCATATTTAAGAATTAAATGCTACAGCTCAACTATATATAATACCCAGGCGATATGCAAAACTACTTAGTGGACTTTTGATTTTATTCCTACGGGACAGATACTATTTTTTTGTTGATAAGTGAAGGAACTATTTATTCCTACATGCATTTTAAAAAAATGAATGGCAAAATTTTTAAAATTTAAACCATCAGTTGAATATTTATAAATTTGCAGGAACTATGACAAAATTAACAAACTAATAAACTTTTAAGTATTACATCAATCAGAACACCAAAATGAGGAAAATAACTTCATCAACAATTATAGGGAGCAAAATTATACCAAACAGAGAACTTAATCTGGGGATTTCTCGGTATTATAGTTTTTTTCTTACCAATCTACCAAATAAACAATAAATCAAATTTAATGACATATTTAAAAAAAAAAAAACAATATGATGATGAGAAGAATGGACTTATCTTTATCATAGAAAAACTTCTCGATGCTCTCAGTGGCGGAAGACGGTGTAACTGAGTTTCTGACACCTTCGTTTAAAAGATAAGCAACAGATCCGCCCCAGTCAAAAAAAATTAGATCGAATTTTTTAGGGAAAACGATTTCACCAATCGCAAAGTAGAAAACAGTGATAGAACCGTAATCTTAGCCATGGATTAGTTAGATAACCAAGCCTTAAGATCTACGAAAGCGATCTACCGTTTCAGTTTATGAATCCGGATCGCAGAGAGATAAGAGTTTAGAGAGGAGGAGCGAAGTACAGAGCAAGGAAGATGAATCTGGCGTTAGTGGCTTAGGGTTTGGTTTTCTCTTTATATATTTGGGCTAATGGGTTCGGGTTATGGGCTACTAAGTGCAGGCCTGATATGTATTTTTTAATGCTAATTTGTATTGGGCTTATAATTGATATTTTTGGATATTAGACTTGAATATTATTGTAGGCCATTTATAAATGTTTAAAATCATAGTTATAAATGTTTACATTTGTTGATGATAAAATTTAATATGTTACTGATTTGAAGTTGATATACTCTTTTTATTACGTGGTTATTTTTATCCAACTTCATTATTTGTGGTCCAATATGATAACAGTCGACATAAACGGGTAGAATCAATAGTAAGTCAAAGTGGTTATTATCCTCAATATAGACAAATTCACTGCATACACCAATGAGTTGCCTAACTCATTAAACTAAAAACATTGATCATTCATTAGGTCTTTGCAACGACACTCAATTGATAGTTACTAAACTGGATGATCGTGTACTGGAAGCTAAAATTATATGTGGAGCTCATGTAGGAACTAAAGTTTTAGTTCCACGAATGTCACTAACCCATTCCGATTCAAGGCTACCATTTAAATTCCAGAGGAAACAATTCCCTTTAATGCTTTCTTATGAGATGACAATAAATTAAAGTCAAGTCCAAACATTATCACATGTCAATTCGTTTATGACAAAACCCGTTTTTAATCATGGTCAAATGTATGTTGCAGTTTTAAGGGTCAGTCATCCAAGGGGTTAAAAGTCTTGAGATATGTGATGATAATGGGGAGTCTATGACTACGACTAAAAATGTTGTATATAAAGAAATTTTCAACAATTTGTAATTCTTAATGAATTTGTTATATATTAATGTAGATCATTTATTTAAATCTCAAATAATTTCAATCGTATTTCTATAATTATACTTATATTATAATACTGTAATATTACGTTGTGAATATTAATGTCTGTGCATCGCACAGGACAATTACTAGTTAAAATATATACGTGGTGTGTTTTTGTATATCGTTGTTTATAATTATATATGCAGATTCGTACACAGTGGTTCAAGAATGTATGTTTTGTACATAAATATGTAGTACTCGGTTAGAGAATAATAATTATGTAAATCTTCTTATGATTGTATGCCCATAGAGGTATTAGTATATTGTTTTTGGTGTACATATTTGGTACATGATTTATCCATTGCTATAATGGTTATAGATTCAGGTGAAAAGTTGAAGGTAATATTTGGGAGTAAAGATTTGGATTTAAGAAGTGAACTTTTGAGGTTTTAGATATATATATTCTGTCAATGGAAATGGTGCCATCTGGTGTTTTTGTGGGGTGAGCGGTTGGAATATATCGACTCACTAGGGAGCCTACAAATTCTCTGTTTTTTGGAGTGAGTAGTTGAAATATACTAAATCACTAGGGGTTTTATATTAACTTCCCTGTTGTTTTAAGGAGTGAGCAGTGACGTAAAAGCTGACTCACTAGGGAGTCGAGAAAACTCCCTGTTTATGGAAATTTATTTTTTGGAAATTTGAAAATTCTCCATTTGGTACCCATTTCTCCTTGATATATATATATATATATATATATATATATATATATATATATATATATATATATATATATATATATCGACTGTTGATGATCTTTGAGAAATTCAAAATGTGTTCTTGTGAGATGTTTTCTTGAAATGAGATTAATTGAGAGATTGAAATTCTCCCTTTGGTATTAATATTTTGAGATCATGTTGAGAGATTGAAATTATGTCTTTGGTTATTATTTTGAGAGTTTGGAAACTCTATTTGGTTATTATTGGGAATTATTTTGGTGATTATATTATGATTTAAAGAAATTTTGAGTAATGAGGATGTTATGAAATATTTTGAGGATATGGTTATATGGAAATGTTGAGGTAATTGTTATGTGATGAATTTTGAGGAAAGAGTACTGGTTGAATGATTTTGGATTATGGTTAGGCAACGCCTTGGTCACTTAGAAATTTTATGGAAATCTTGATATACACATAAATATTTGGATGTTTGATTTCCACAAATTATATATTTTTTTAATGGTTAAAGATTATTGATAATGATGAGAATAAAAACGTTTAAGGGGTTGTTGTGTGTGCAATTACGTGCTCCTATGTGTTATGTGATATGCGCAAATATTTTAAAGGGTGGAGTAAGTCTTACCAGCTGTTGTATGCTGAATTTGTCCCCTCTTTAGTTATTTTGTAGGTAATGTGGCACGAGTATCTGGAGCATGAGAGCGATTCATCTTTTAGAACTTTGAAGTTTTATATTATTTTAGAAAAATCTAGAAGTTAATTCTTAGACAATTGTATTTAATGCATTGTAATAGAATAAATTATGGGTTGTTTTAGTAGTGTTGGTTTTAGCCTGTGCGTTTAGATATAGGTTGTATCTAAACGTGGCGGTAGCATCCCTTTTTCCTTATTTTTTTTTTTGCTTCCGCAAATTAAACAATGTTTTCTAATTAAAAAAAAAAAAGGGAAAAATTAAAATTTTTCTCAGATTTTGGTATTGGAAAAATTGGGGTGTTACACACGTGGTTACCTGCGCAAAGAAGTTAGAAAACGGTCAGTCGATGCATTTAGGGAAAGATAAACGCAAGGAAAGGTCGCTCAAAGCTACATGTGGTTGCCGCTCCTGCAGGTATAAGGCCCGCCTTCTCCATGGCGCGTAGCCGAGACCAGAAGAATACGCACAAAGGCCCCAGCTTCTTTAAGAAGTTGGCACCCCGAGTCGCCTCGACAGTGTAACGGGGTCGCCGGGTGTTCAACTTGAAAAGAGTGGTAGGCCACACTGTAGGAAAATCGAAAGGAGGAAGAGGAGGAGTCGGCCGGACAAAGAAGAAGTAAAGCTTCCCGTTCTTTACAGAATCAGGAAGGCCTTCGAATAAAACAAAGCCCAACCGATGGGATATCTGTACAAAGCCCCGAGAGTGAGGGCCGACTTTGTTGACAGCGTATATTCGCCTGAACAACTCTATGGTCGGCTTAGCATACAGCCAGCGGCAGAGGGTCATAAAACACACAAGGAGTCGGTGGGAATTTGGAACCAACTGACCGGGGATGAGGATGTAATACCAGAAGAAGAGTGAAAGAAAATGATGGGGGCACTCGGAAACCAAAGCAAACCGATTGGAGATAGAACCCCATGAAACCCTTCGGCGGATCGGAAATTGAACGATCCCCGGGGTTCACGATGTCCACCGATGGACCTAGAAGAAAACGAGCGGTCTCGTAATCTTGTTCCCCCATTAGAGAGGGACAATTATTGGGTAGGTCCATCGGTTCGAAATCACCGGCGGCCTGGAGGACGTCGTCGAGAAGAGCATCCACCGCCATAAGCGGAGCAGGACTCAACGGGACGGCGGCCTCCTCTGTGTGAGGACCAGGATGAGAAGAAGACGGAGAACTGGACAAAGCCTCTAAACGGCGAGAAGAAGAGGGAGAAGACAGAAACATAGCAAGGAGAGTAAGGAGTACCAACCTGAGAGACCGCCGGAAGGCAAATCAGAGAAACACTCTAGGGGGCACGGCGGAAGAAGGAGTGGCAAAGTAGAGCAAGAAGTAAGAACTTTGATTTTTTGGGAAAGGATGGTGAAACGCTACGGAGGGAAAAGATGAGGTTTTGAAAAGAAGGTAGAAAGTCCCAGATGGAGATACGTGGCTAAGATCTAGCGGTGAGGAGAAAGTGACGGTTGGT
Organism: Ipomoea nil; assembly: GCF_001879475.1. Taxonomy (NCBI): domain Eukaryota; kingdom Viridiplantae; phylum Streptophyta; class Magnoliopsida; order Solanales; family Convolvulaceae; genus Ipomoea; species Ipomoea nil. Next base: position 1,110,473 of record NW_017617100.1, on the reverse strand, counting down.
GTGAAGTGATGTGATGGTACGGGGCAATTAATACGCCTCGGAAGGCGGAACGACAGCTGGCGAAGGGACGTCTAGGGTTTACTCAAACGGCGGAGAGAGAGGCGTAGGGTTCGCATCCTGACAAATCGCGATAAATGGATCCGGAGCACCATGACCCGGCCTGCGATATGGCCAGCTCATCTAGGCTTGAGGCCGACACTAAGAGTCTAACCGAGGAGATCAGCCCACTCATTCGTTGGGCCGACCACTCAGCGTTGGACATTGGGCGGTCAGCCCATCTAGTCTTGAGGCCGACACCAAGAGTCTAACCGAGGAGGTTAGCCCACTCATTCGTTGGGCCGACCACTCAGCGTTGGACATTGGGCGGTCAGCCCATCTAGTCTTGAGACCGATACTAAGAGTCTAACCAAGGAGGTCAGCCCACTCATTCGCTTGGCCGATCACTCAGCGTTGGACGTTGGGCGGTCAGCCCATCTAGTCTTGAAGCCGACACCAAGAGTTTAACCGAGGAGGTCAGCCCACTCATTCGTTGGGCCGACCACTCAGTGTTGGACATTGGGCGGTCAGTGTAACACCCCTAATTTTTGAAACTTTTAAAACCGTAGATATTAAAGGCAATTCCATTATAAGTCTCCAAACAGGACATAAACTAAGCATGATAGTCGGGGTGCTATGCCACACCTAGGTTTGAGAACCTAGGTGCACAAGCTTACTAAACATAAGAAATCCACAATTGATATTCATTACAATCCCAAGGCACGCAGGCCACTACTAACTAAGCTAAGTCCACGGCTCAAACTAGCACGCTCCGAAGCTATGGCTCACCACCTGAAAAACATTCGGTATAACAACTGTCAGCGAATAATGCTGGTAACCAACTCCAACGCGTTAAGTACAATATAGGTAGATATAAGAAACTCAGTTTGAAACTAGAATACATATATAATCCTAAGTGACTCTAATTTAAATCCGAGAACAGACTCCACAAGCAATAACAGATACATTCAATATAATCAAACATAAAGATTCTAGCATGCATCCTAAGGTCGCAAGACTACTTAATACAAACAATATCAATTCCCAGTTATCATCACAATCAAACAATCAACAATAAGACACATATCGGTGCACACACATATGGTGGTGCCGCAGGACCATTCACATGACCCGAACCTTGAGTTCCATTGCCAAGGGGTCGGTGCATATAGCTCTGACATGGCCCCGCAGCACTCTAACTTGTATTGCAGCACAAGGAAGAACCAAACGATTGATCGCAACCAATCAATGAACCGCAGCTCATTATTATCATATATGTTTGATCGCAACCAAACTATGGACCGCAACTCTATTATCATATATGTCCGATCGCAACCAGACTTATGGACCGCAGCCCTATTAATGTATATATAACAGCCGATTATTGTCAACCAATCCAACTGCCTGTATAGCCAACCGATCGCAACCGGTCTGGTTAATACCTGGTTGTTCTCAACCAATCAGATAGTCATTATAGCCAATTGATCGCAACCAATTGGGTTATCATGTACAACAAATTCAAAGCCAATCACAAGCAACCCACATTAACACATAACGAGGGGGAATCATCGGGAAACACATAACCCAACATAACTTATTCATAACAAACGACATTAACCCAACCACGACACTCCTACGGGATCATACAACTACCTCCTAGGCCAACGGGATACCAATTCAACTCGCATGCAATACACAAGAGTCTTTTATCCTACGAATGGTACCCGATACATCAAACTACACTCACACATGACAAACAAGGTACAACGGGACACAACGGGACACGGGGAAAAATCAAACGGGGAAAAAAACCACGAACCACGCCGGGATTCCAGCTGGTAGGTGGCGGGTGGAGGACTACCCGCCAACCACCCGCCGGCAGCGGGTACTATCCAGCGGGTGGTCGGCGGGCAGTCCACCGCCCGCCGGCTGCCCGCTGGAACAGTAGAGGCGGGCAGCGGGTAGGTGGCGGGAAGTCAGTCCCCCACCTACCCCCCACTGATACACAGGCAACTTTATGATCCCGGGATCCCTTGTGGAACTCGAAACCATGTCCAAACACATTTAAACACATAATGACAACACCACGTATTCAATTAACGGAATTAACCCAAGAATCACAACAAATATGTTCAAACACGATTCCTAAACATGCCAGGACCTAACATCAATCATATGAAGGTTTAGGAGCATCTGGAACCACAGGAACATCAAGAACTCTATATGCAAGACCTAAACACAAGTCCTAGGCTAAACTCAACACCCGATCATGCAAAATCCCACCCAAGCATACCAAGAATAACATAATACAAAATCCATGTTTTAACCCTAGGGCTCTAGACATAACCAAAATACAAGATCGTTCATATAATTAAGCATAGTATCAAGAACATCAAGATTATCACATAAGCATCAAGATCAACATATAAACATCAAGATTATCACAAAAACACAATATAAACCCTAGGCAAAGCTGTATGAAGACTCAGGCACAGAATCATATATCAAAGGAGCCAATGAATAAGATATAGCGAGGAAAATAGGTTTTGTTAAAACATGGGTTACCTCTTAGCCTTAATCAATATCCTTGGCTACTAAGGTTCTTTCCCTAAGATCTTCTTCCCGTGGGTTCTCCTACGTTTGGTGGCAGGGGGATTCCTGGGAATATCTTGTGTGGTAGAATTAATTGTGGTAGGTTCTCTAAATGCTCCCTAAGTCCCTATATATAGCTTTAAGAGTCCCATCTAGGGTCTGTGTAATAGAAAGGATCCACTTATCCTATTCCTTATAGGATTAAGGATTTGGGTTTAAGGATGTGGGTCACGACCCATAGTGGGCCACATTAATCAATTAAAGGGAATCCTTAACCAAATTAACTCCTTTCTAATTATTACTAACGGAACCAATTAAATAATTAACCCGGGATTAAAGGCCGTAACACGGGCCGACCACTCAGCGTTGGACATTGGGCGGTCAGCCCATCTAGTCTTCAAGCCGACACCAAGACTCTAACCGAGGAGGTCAGCCCACTCATTCGTTGGGCCGACCACTCATCATTGGACATTGGGCGGTCAACCCACCTAGTCTTGAGACCGACACCAAGAGTCTAACTGAGGAGGTCAACCCACTCATTCGTTGGCCCAACCACTCGGCGTTGGACATTGGGCAGTCAGCCCGTGTAGGGCTGAAGACGATTAGAGTCGTTATGATAAAACAATATAACGATTAGAGTTGTAAATTCCATTTAATGAAGGAAAACCACTAGCGTACAGAACTTAAAATTAAACAAAATAAAACGAACGCATGAGATGCTGGAATCAGGGATCTGCTTTCTTCTCAATCGGACAGTTGGGACGTTCGACCACTGGTGGTGGAGGACCTTCAAGAAGAAGCACCAGAGGTGGTAGAGTTAGAACTGGGGCTGGGTCTGATAGCTTGATCACATAGACCGGCGGCACCCCATCATCAATCATTTGAAGGGGAGCCTAAAGGGCACTCGGAGAAATTGCCACACCAAATAAAGGAGGAGCCACCCATTCCGCCTCCTCGCCTAATGGCAGCTCATCCACAAGCGGTTCAACTCGTCGGTCGACGGGAGAAACGAGCACCACGTCTAACATATCCGGCGAGAGTACGATGGGGTCTGAGTAAGAGTCTCCCACCTCATGACCCCCATGGGTTAGCTTTCGTTGTCTCAGCATCGCGCCGAGCTTGCTACTCCAAGCGACGGGAAGAACGCCGATCACCGTCCCTGTTACTCATGAAAAAAGGGGGGGGGGGGGGGTCAAGGAGGAAAGGATAATAAGGTGCAATTGGAAGATAAGGCAAAGATCCCTTCTTAGTCAGTAAAAGTCTTCATCAATCCAATCTTAGTAAGAAAGATTCTTGTCTTGGACAGAAACAAATCTCCCATAGATACGGAAGGATACCAGGATAAGACAGGCTGTTAGATCTTGGGAGCCGTCACGGGGTACGCGAACAAGTACTCAGCTGGCCAGGCTCCTGATTGAAGAAATAGTGTGTGGTCGATCACGCCTGGAGAAGAAAAGGAAAACAAATGATTCTCCAGACATACCCTGAAGGGGGGAATCGGTACACTGCGTGTCGTACCCATACGAGGCACTGGAAGTACATTCGAGAACGCATTCAAAAAGCAAAATATAAAAAGATGACATCAGATTAAGAATAGGAAGATTGCATTTTATTAATAAGAAAAGGGCTTATAAACGTAACAACACTCGGGAAAATCTTTATTTAGAAAGCCCTAGCGCTTTTCCTAAGTCAAACTCGCATCAACAAACTCGCTCCGACAAACTCGCATGCTCACTTTTCTAGGGAGGACAGGTCGTCCAGAAATGACAGGTCGTTGGGAGACTCTGAGCCGGTCGGGGAAGGACAACTCCCAGAAAGACGGCTTCATCGGAGGAGCAACCTATGAAGCATCCCCGGTGTAGGTCCCCAAAAAACGGGCATAGTCGGTGTCAGACAAGGGCTCGGTCATCGGCTCCGTGGGGTCGTACAAGGGGATGGTAAAGGTCATCACGAACATCATTTGTTCCGGCATGGCCACCTCCACCGATGTTCCATCCTCGGCGGTGACCTTTGCAGTAGTCGGATGGGGTGAGCTGGTGCTCGGAGGAGGAGAATCTTCAACCATGCAAGATCCCGAAGAAGAGGGATCCATGGAGCGCTTGCGAGAGGCAACCTTTTTGGATTTCTTCTCATTCTTCTTACCAAGCTTCATTCGCTTGGACGGAGGGGTTGGAGAACCAGTCGGGGAATCAAAATCAATCTTCTTAGCGCCTAGGTTCGAGCGACCCATGGATGGCAGGAAGAAGACATGAGAGAATGAGGAAAAGAAATGGAAAACTTGCTCTATTTATAAGTTGGAAGGAAGGGGGGAAAATTGAAGACGGGAAATCAGAAAGATATCATTACAAATCAAGCAATGATTCGGCCACCAAGTCTGGGCGAAGAAAGGGGAAACGGAAGAGGCATTTTTATATGAAAAGATTCTCAGAGCCGGGTACTTTCCAGCACTCAAGCAAGTGGGCTCAGTGCTAGAAAGTGAGGGACTAGTTGATGGGGTGTAGACCCAATGGGCTCGAGGCCCAAGATAAGAGGAAGAAATGGGCCAGAGATTGGGCTTGCGGTAATAGGCCCCGAAGGGGAATAAGAGGGAATCTACATCGTGGGCCATGGGCAGGCCCGGATGAGGATGCAGCCGAGTGAGGAGTCGAGTCCAAGGAGTAGGCGCAAACAAACGGTCGGCACGAACGGGAGTTGGCCCAGTAGATTACCGTTGCCACTTAAAGACAACCTTTAATGCGGAGTCAACCCAGCCGTTGGTAGCCTAGTAATAGCCCTTAGCCTTAATAAACCCATTATTCCATATTTTTGTTTGTATTTAAATTTACGAAGGGTGGTCACCTATAAATAGGCCCCCTTAGAAAGTGTAAGGAGCGGGTTTTTTTAGCCGGAAAAATATAGGCATTACAAGCAAAATCCGTAGCTACCTTCCTTTCGATAGTTTCTATTTTACTGGTGAATCCACCAACTACGGTTGCGTTGGACCTCCTAGGGCCCAAAACCCTAAAACCAACATATATATATATATATATATATATATATATATATATATATATATATATATATATATATATATATATATATATATATATATATATATATATATATCTCACTGTTGCAAAAATTGCGCCTAGGCGGCCTAGGTGCTCTAAGCGCCCCCCCCTAGGCAGTCCCCAGACGCCTAGAGGGCGCCTAGCGATTTTTTCAACATTGATATATATATATATATATATATATATATATATATATATATATATATATATATATATATATATATATATATATATATATGACATAAACACACACACACACATGCGGCCTGTCTACCCCATGCTGCCATGCGGTCAATTACATGCCATTATATTAGATAGATCCAATGAATCACATTCCTGAACACTTCTCCAATATTTTTGTGCACGTTCTCCCAGCACTGCAAGGGTAAAGTCGTCATAGGTACCAGAATAAGGCAAATCATAGTGTTGTATATTTTATGTGCATTATTGGTGCATTATTAACCTTACTCTGGTGTATTTGTGGATTCGTGTTGGTGCATTGATGATAGTTGAGTGTGGTGCATTTTACAATTAGTCTCTTTGTGTGTATCTGGACACTTATAGTGCATATTTATGCACATAGTGGTGTATAATATGATTACTTGCGCTTTAAATATGGGTAGAAAACTAGACAAACTTATAATTTGTGATGCATTATTATTCATAATCTGGGCATTTGTGTGAGTATAGTTATGCATTATTGCAGTGTTCTTGTGCTTTTACACAATGGCAGCTAAATCTTAAAATGAGTGTGACAGTTATGCAGTTTTTAACACACTTATGGTGCATGTTTATATAGATAATGGTGCATAATTTTACTACTTGTTGTGCATTAAATACAGCGTGAAAATGTGCACCCAGTATTTCAGATTCTATGGCATTTTAGTGTACATAATTGTGCATTTAGTGTAATTCTGTTGTGCTTTAACCAATGGGAACTAAATGTTAAAATTAGTTTGACGATTGTGCATTTGTGAACCCTTATGATGCATTTGCATGCACTTAGTGGTGCATAATTTGATTATTGTGCATTTATGAAAATCTCTTGTTACACGTAAAACAAAGATAAAATGACCCAAACACCCCATCGTCTAATTGCAAAGCTTAATTTCCAAATCAATTAAATTTGTTGGAGGAAAGGAACCACACGGTGCACAATAGGCCACACGACCGCACGCGAACTAATGACCGTATTTGAGCGGTGTTGGTTTTCACAACCTCGATGGCTGTTCAGCAGGCCAACACCACCGAAAAGTTGTGTTCGCGAGTTGATGAAAACAAGAGATAAAATATCTAACAGAGAGAGAGAGAATAATGCGATATTATTTCTCAAAGGGTTTGCCCTTCAAAGTGTTGATCTGATACATGGTGATCCTAGGGGGATATTTATACATGAGCTCCGGGCTCGTATATGGTAAGTAGGGTTGATATAAGGTCAAGCCTAGAGACAGGTAGGGCTGACGTAAGGCTGATGCAGCCATCTACTTATTACCATAAACTGTCTAGACTAATTAAGGAAGCTACTTAAATGAACAGAGACTGCTTCCGTAGGATCTGCTGATGTCCGTTTCCGGGTACGCGCCCAGTCAGGAATGCCTGGCTGCCATGGAGCCTCTCCGGGGGCCATCGCCCCCAAGTGAGGATACTTCGCCTTCATAGCCTGGTTTCTCAGCCGGGTTTAGTACGGCGCCTGGTCGGGGACACACCGCCCGCGTAGCTTGGTTGTCCATCTGAATCCAATGGGGTACTCAACAAGCTGTACTTTAAACACATTGATAAAGCACATAAACAGTTAAACAAGCGTAAGGAAACTCACAACCTCACCGCGTTCCTAACTAATTCTCAAAGTACTTCTTAACTTGAATTCTTATACTTATCCACTGAACTTAGGATCTTTCTCATCTTAGATCTTACATCTTAGTATTATTTTCTTAACTTGTCCATCCTAGGACTTCCACTTAGAGTTCTTTTCTTAACTTGTCTTTCCTACGACTTCAACTTAGAGTTTCTATACTCAATCTTAAGGGTCAAACTTCCTAAGTTCCAGCGGTTCGTACCGCTCTGATATCAACTTGTAACACCCCACTTTTCTAAAACCTTATAATCAAATTTAAATTAGAAAGGGCTACTAAACAAGCATAATAAACTTACTAAACAAACTTTAAGAGGTGTCACCGCCACAATCACCATACACGATGATTGTACAGGAAAGGAAAAGGATCTAAACATCAACAAGCTTACTACTATAAACAAACTTGGGGAATGAAACCCTCGTGTCCAGCACCATCAAAACATCTAGATAAGTCTACAACTAAGACTCAAAATAAACATAAATGATAAGAGTTTAGACTACAACTAGCAAACAACACGAAGCTAAGTATAACGCCACTCAACCCTGTAAAATACTATAGTATATACTTTTGGAAAACATTTGTTTCACACACTTAGATCAAGTATTCTCAATCACTTAAGCAACATTGAAACATGCTCAACAGGATTTCTATATGCTTGCAACCTAATTATTAGATAGGCATACTTTCTCAATCATTTAGCTCATCAACAAACTCATGCTTCCACATACATATCTTATCATGGCGATATACACTAATCATGCTCAAACTGATGGTTAATAATATACTTAAGCTCTAATAAAAAATCTTATGCTAACATATATCTCAACAACAATTTCATATCATCATATATCTCAATAAGCAATCTCATTATATCGGTCAAAGTACCTGCTAGGTCCCTATACTGTAGCATTTTGTTCAGTTTAGTCCCTCTACCTTAATTTTGTTCAATTTAATCCTTGTACCTTGAACCTTGAATCTCTGGTTTAAACGATGAGCTTTCCACCGCTAAGCTACACGCAATACTTGTTTAAGGTTAGTTAAAATTATATAATATTAGTTATCCTTGTGAAGTACTAAAGAATAAAAAAGGAAAAGACCTTCACTGATTCACAGATGGCCCCTCTTCCGCTCTTCGTATTTCTCTGGTTTCGAAATTACACTGTAAAAACATAAACCCTAAATTCATGGATTCAAGAATAAGAAGCAAGAATGATACAATTGAAGAAACAACTCAAGGTATTTCTCCACCATTTAACTCTTTAACTTCAAATTACATTTTGACATCACATGATCAAATTATAAAAGTAAAATTCTCTAGTTACATTTATCCCAATTCTTGAACCAAACTCTGAAAATTTTGATTAGATGCAATATGGCGATCAGCGAACTGTAATCTCTTACTCTAAATCCAAATTTCTCATCTGCTAGTTGCGATCCTGTCAGCTTTGAAAACATGGATTCTCAAATCTATTAAGCTATATATATGATGTCTGTTTGTGATTTTATTTGTTGTTTTATCATTTATGAAATAAAATCTGAATTGTTTCACTGTATCTGTTGCAGTAGAGAGATTAGTTTTAAATCTATTTTTATTTTCTTTGTGTTTTTTATATGCTTGATTTAGAATAGTTATATTTATCAAACTCAAGTTAGAGTTATAATATTTCAGGAACTGAAACTTTGAAAAAACAAAACAGTATTTGCTTTCATCATGGAGGAATATTGGTTCAAGCTATAGAATATTTAAATGGAAAAATGAATGTATTTGAAGATGTTGATGTTGATACAATCTGTTATTAGACTTTACTAGAAATGGTAGTGAATTTAGGGTATAAGTTAGATGAGATTAAGAGTATATATGATGGGGAATTGGAGTCCACTGGTGGGAGTTTGAAAATTTTATTTGATGATGAGAGTGTTCATGGTATGTGTGGATTATTGGAAAAGTCTAGAAATCTTTCACTATTTGTTGACATACTGACTATGTTGGACAAGCAGTAACGCATCCTAAAATTCCAATTCCTGGTAGTTTTTTAAGACAGTAAACTGTGGAGATGAAAGTGATGAAGCTGAGAATGTGGAAAGTAAAGGAGATAGATGTGAAAATACAGTAGAAAGTAATGGTGATGATATAAATGACGTTTAGATATTATGGTTGAGTGATGAAGGCGAAAATGAATTAGCATTGAGTAGAGAAAAAATTAAACAATATCATGAACACATACAAAAGCTAAGAATTGAGATGGAAGAAAAAGTTGATGATGATGTATTGGTTAATACAAAAAAGAGAAGATATAAAAATATAAAAGATGATGATGGCCCATCAAATAAACATTTAGCAGATAATGAACGTCATAGTGATTATATTTCCTCTTCTAATCTTGGGAGCTATATATCCACTAGTGAAGGTTAAGATGTAGATGATGCTCAAAGGTCCAAGTCAAGTGGGTTGCATTACAAACCAAATGGAACATTTGAAGACTTCTTTTTAGAGAAAATTTTTAATGATTCAAAGCAATTTAAGCTAGCACTAAGGGACTTTTCTTTGAAGAATCAATTTGCTTATACTTTTAAGAAGAACGATAGTGTTAGAGTTAGGGCAAAGTGTTCAGCGACTGGTGTAAATAGGAGATATTAACTTCTATACATGGTAATGATAACTCATTCAGAGTAAAAACTTATCATTCAGAGCACAATTGCTTACCTACGTCTAAAAATAGTCGAGTGACATCTAAAATAATTGGTAGAAGGTTAAAAGATGACATCACCAAGATGTCTTGGATGAAGGCAAGGAACATTCGAGCTTTAGTCAGGAAGCAGATGGTTTGACAATTGATTTACCCAAAGCCAGAAGAGCTAAACTATTTGTAATGAAAGAAATTTAGCAAAGTTAGATAGATGAGTTTAAAAGGTTGAGAGAGTATGCTGAGTCAACTAACATTGGGACCACAGTGAAACTTGAGGTGGAAAGAGCTACACTAGACGAACCAGCAATTTTTCATAGAATGTATATTTGTTTTGGAGCAATTAAAGAGAACTTTATGCAAGGATGCAGGCTAATCATAGGTTTAGATGGTTGTTCTTTGAAAGGATTAGTGAAAGGGCAGATGTTGGTAGCTGTGGGAAGAGATGGGAACAACCAAATGTTCCCAATTGCATGGTTTATTATACAAGGAAGAGAAAATACTGATCATTGGAAATGGTTTTTGGATTTATTGAAAGCTTGTTTGGGCATCGTAGCTGGCATGGGATGGACAATAATGAGCGACATGCAAAAGGTATGAACTTTACTTGTACATTTTACCTTTATTTTATTTTTTTCATTTATTACACATTGAAATTAATTATGACTTTACTTGTACATTTTTTGTGCTTGTAGGGTTCGTTACGTTCTATAAGTGATTTGTTACCCTTTGTTGAACAAAGAATGTGTGCTAGACATATTTATGCTAGATGGGGTAAAAGGTTTAGAGGAGATGAATTAAAATTTCAGTTTTGGATATGTGCAAGATCTCCCAACAAACCTGAATTTGAGAAAAATATGGCTACTTTGAGGCGAATAGACGAGGAAGCACATGATTATTTGAAAGAACAATGGGATCCAATTCATTGGTGCCAAGCATTTTTTTTTTTTTTGACTTCACAAAATGTGAGGTAATTGATAATAACATGTGTGAGACATTAAATGGAGTGATTTTAGAGGCTAGGTGTAAGCCAATAATTTCTATGTTAGAAGAGATTAGAGTTTACATTATGAGAAGATTAGTTAAAAAATAAGAAGTATTTGAGAAATTGGAAGACTGATTATGCACCTAGACAACTTCAAAAATTAGAGAAAAACAGAAAATTGGCAATAATTTGGGAGGTTGATTGGAATGGGGGAGATCATCATGAAGTTTCTTGGGAGGATGTTGAGGCACAAACAAGGGAATGTCACTCTGTGAATATAAAAGAAAGAAGGTGTACTTGTAGAGGATGGGATATAAGTGGAGTTCCCTGTCAACATGCAATTTCAGCAATTATGTATGAGGGTCAAGATCCAACAAAGTATTTAGATAATTACTTTAAGAAGGATGTTTATCTAAAGGTATACCATCACATGCTTCATCCAGTGAAAGGGCCAATGTTTTGGCCTAAAAGAAATGTAGAAGAAGTTTTGCCACCTTATGCTAAAAAGGTGTTTGGCAGACCACAAAAGGAAAGAAGAAGGGAAGAATTAGAGGGTCGTAAAAAGGTTAAAATGTCTAGGATCGGAAGAAAAATGAAGTGTAGCATATGCCGAGAAGAAGGACATAATAGGCTAAGATGTCCAAAAGTGGTATATCCTTACTATCAAAGGCCTAATATTCAGGAACTACTATTACTTTTCTTCATTCACTCTTTGTTTGTTTGTTTTTTGTTTTTTTTACTAATATAACTTGTATTATTATGTGTTTAGAAAATTAAAAAAAAAAATGAAGAATGATGCAAGTAGACAGACAATGTAACACCCCCGATTTCCAGGCCATTTTAAACTTAATTATGCAAGATAATCTAACCACAATATAAGCATAGCACAGCGGAAGTCTAACTACATAAAACTGGAAAACGAAGAGTGTTATGCCGCGTCCACACTAGGGTGAACGCACAGGCAAGAACATCATCAACATCAACAGTTTAAAAGTCTAATAAGAGACAAGGTCAAACCAACAACAATCTATTGTTCATCATAAGAGGCACATAGGCCCATAACAAAACTAACAAAGTCCGGGGAACTACACTAGTCATCTCTATATCGCGCTCGCCACTACTCGGGACCTGAAAAGCACATAAATAAATGGGACGACGCCCGGTCAGCGAATAATGATGGTAACCCATCAATACGCGTCAATAGCATATATAGATAGATAGTTTATTACAAAATCATTTTGAAACGAAATACTGTATATATCAGTTCAAAGCCAAAGATAGAAGTCAACCACAAGACTCTATATCAATCACAACAAGGACAAGGGGAACCACATCCCAAAAACACATCAAGACACGAGCAACAACAGAACAACTCAACAGTGCACAAGGTGTAATCTACTGATCACAAAGTAGAATACCCCTTGACATACTCAACAGATAAGGATAAACATCCACACACTGGCACTTCATGCCACAATGACACTTCATGTCACAAGTTCCAACCTTATGCCCTGTTGCAACCTTATGCCTACCCCGGCCTTATTACGGTTCCAACCTTTACCTCCGAGTGCCACCCTATACTTCCAAGTCTAACCTTTTGCCTCTGGGAACCGTCGTTCCCCCTCCAACAACCGCCAAACAAAACCACCGAACGCACAGTACACGAGGGTACATTGCAAGATCACATCACAAAACCGCCAAATCGTGTGAGCTATACTCACAATAACAAACCACCAAACTCATGCATGGCCACCACGAGGACCACATCTGTACCTTGGTGATTAATGTCCCATACCATTAATCGTGCAATCCAAGTACAGCTAACACACACATTCATCACATGAATCAATCAACGGATCACAACGAAGATATGAAACCATACTCAATCAAGGAAGGACTAAAATCCGACAACAACGATGATCAACACAAGTTATCATCCACAATAGGAAAGAACAAACCACACACGCTAGCATTTCAACATCAAACTAGCACGCTTATCAAACAGGTAAACAAAACATAGTTCCGAAGAACACACAAGACTCATCATAGTTCAACGAATCACAATGTTGAACACTTAGCACGATTCAAGACACCAAATCCTACATGGAATCCTACCATATAGTCCTAGACATACGAAACACCAAGAAGACACTCAAATAGCCCATCAAAAGAACATCGGGAAGTCAAAGCATCATTTACCGAGTCAAAAAAATCACGGGGAACAAATCCCCAAACAACACCGTATATGTACCCCGCGGGTGGGGCCACGGGTGGACCCCCACCCGTGGATCCGCCCGTGGGAACACACTCCCACAACCAACGTACCCCGCGGGTGGGGCGGCAGGTGGACCCCTACCTGCCGTTCCGCCCGCGAGTACCATGCCCTGAACAAAATAATCCCTTCGTGGATTTTCAACACCAAGCTCAAATCAAGTCCAAAACATCCAAAATCTCACCCAAATACAACAAAATGACTTGAATCAAAGGAATAGCCAAGCAATGACATACAAGAACCCTAATAACAAGCTCTAGATATGCATTCTCACAAGACAATGCATCAAAACCCACATTTCATAGCCAAATCACATGTAGAATCCAAAAAATTATCATATAGGTAAACAAAATAGATTTTGTAGAGCATAGGTTACCTCTTGTAGACAACGCCTTTACTTAAAAAAACCTTTTTAAGCTCCTAATAAGGTTCTCCTTCAACCTCAACTTCAAGAACACACCAAAAGACCATAAAGATTTCATCTTTAGAAAAAGATACCTTAGAAAGCACTAAAAACACAAAAGGAACAAAGATCTTACCCTCCTAGATGCTCAAGAGTAGGAAATGTGGAATCTTGGAGACAAACTTTGAAGATCTTGGAAAGTCCCAACTTAGCTTGGAGGAAAAGCTAGCTAAATTCTAGAGAGAAGGAAGAGCTTTTGTTTTGAGAGTGTAAGGAAAAGAATGAGAAATGTCTTCTAGGTTAGCTTGGAATACAATCATAAGGGAAAAGTCCTCTTTACCCTTACTAAGATGAAAAAGTGTAAGGAGACAAGGGAACTATTCTCAAAGCTTTAGGTACAACACCTTGACTTGGGTTGACTAGTCAATTACTAGTCCCCGACTATTGAATTTTCAGGAATTTAAAGAATAATTCACCAATTAGATTAGGATTAATTACTTTTTTTTTTTTTGAATGCTACTGGCTCTATTAGGATTAATTACTTAATTAATCCCTAAATAGAATTTAGATTTGCGGGGTGTCACAGACAAGGCCTGAGGCATCACACCCTACTCCAGTTCCATGCCAAACTAGTTCATATGAACCTTCACAAAATGCAAATATGCAGGCAAAAGCTGGTTCATCTCATCATAAACAAAATGCAACAAGCGGACATTCAAAAAAAAAATTCAGTTGTTAATGTAATCAAAAAAGTTGTCTTATATATATTTTTTACAGTACTAATTCACTTTTTATTTAGCACATAGAACTAATTTTCTTTTTTTCATAAAACTAGGCAGAAAAATCTAATAAATACGTAATTGCAACATCTAATACTGAACAATACATTTCACTTGGTAAACTACAGGTGAGTGACAATTTTAATTTTTCAACCAAAGTAAATGTGCTCAAAAGTTTTTATAACTTAACATTTTATTTGCTTGTGATATAGGAAATACAGCGTGAAAAAGCTAAGGATAAACTACAAACTTCAATTCGTGCAAGAGATTCTACACCGTTTCCAACCCAAGAAAGCATCAATTACTCATTGGATTCATGAATTATTTTTTATTGTTGTGTATTGGTGTTTAATACGGTTTGGGTACATGTGTTTTTAGACGATCAAAAATTTGGTGGCTTGTTTAAAATTAGTACATTGTGATGTTATTTAAGATGTTATGTGATGAATGAATACTTGTCTTACTATTTAAGATGTTATGTTCTCAACACCTTGTCAAACAGTCATTTTTAGCCCATAAATTGTGTAAAAGTTTATGATTTTTTTTTTATTATTATTATTTTTTGCTTTCTAGTGCAAAAATTTATGCGTTTTGCTGGACAAATTTTAACTATTATGTAACAAGACTAATGTGTAGCTTGGTGGTGGAATCTTCATTCTCTAGCCTAGAGGTTGTGGGTTTGAAACTTACTCCTTTTTAGTTCAAAAAATATATTGTTTTATGCCACATCACAGAATCTGACATGGCAATGCCACATCACACAATCTGACATGGCAAATCCAACGCCACGTGGACAAACTTAACGGAAAAAATTAACGGTGTAAAGTATTGTCCTTAATTGTTCTAAATCTTATAGTACAGGGATTAAATTGAACAAAATTAAGGTACTGGGACTAAATTGAACAAAATGCTACAGTACAGGGACCTAGAAGGTACATTGACCCATGTTATCATATAACTTAATAAGCAATCTCATGCTATCATATAACTCAATAATCAATCTCATGATATCATATAATTCAATAAACAATCTCATGCTATCATATAACTCAATAAGCAATCTCATTCTATCATATAACTCAATAAACAATCTCATGCTATCATATAACTCAATATGTAACACCCCCGATTTCCAGGCCAATTTAAATTTAAACATGCAACATGTCTAACTACAATATAAGCAATCACATCAGAAGTCTAACTATATAAAAACTGGAAAACAAAGAGTGTTATGCCACGTCCACGCTAAGGTGAACGCACAGGTGAAAACAACATCCACATCATCAGTTTAAAAGGAACAAGGTCAAACCATACACAAGTCTAAAATCCAACATAGAAGGCACACAGGCCCAAAACAAACTACAAAGTCTGAGGGATCTACACTATCCATCACTAGACCGCGCTTGCCACTACTCGGAACCTGAAAAAACACATAAAATTCATGGGACGACGCCCGGTCAGCGAATAATGCTGGTAATCCACCAATACATGTTAAGTATCATACATAGATAGTATATACAAAATCATTTTTGAAACGGGATACTATATATATAAATACAAAGACAAGATAAAAGTCAATCACAAGACTAAATACCCCTCTCAACAAGGATAAGGGAACACATCCCATGATATCAAGAAGTAAACAACGACAACATACGTAAGGCTCAAGGTGTACTCTACCATCACTCAGTAGAATATCACCCGACGTGCGCAACACAAGAAGATAAGAGACACACAATGGCAACACATGCCTTCGCGACATCACTCGTCACGAATAGAGAATTACACAACGGCAACACATGCCTTCGTGACATCACCCATCACGAATTGATATGCCTTCCTTATGCCCGGTTCAACCTTATGGCTACCCTCAACCTTATGTCTAGTTCCAACCTTTACCTCCAGGACCCCTGTACACTAAGTCCAACCTTATCCCTCCGAGGACCGTCGTCCCCATCCTCTGACAACCGCCAACAATTCCACCAATTCATAGTACACGAGGGTACCGATCACACACTTTGGCAACACATGCCTCCCAAGAAATACATGAACCCGACACACAGGTCACAAACTCCATATTCACGTCATGGCCACCACGAGGACCACTGCCATACCTTGGTGACTAATGTCTCATACCATTAATCGTGCAATCCAGGTACAGCCACACACACATCACCATCATAGGAATCAATCAACGGATAACAACGAAGATATGAAACCATACTCAACAAGGAAAGGATCACAATCCGACAAAAACGATGATCAACACAAGTCATCATCCACAATAGGAAAGGAAAAACAACACACGCTAGCATTTAAACATCGAACTAGCATGCTTATCAAACGGGTAAAGTAAACATAGTTACGAAGAACACACAAGACTCATCATGGTTCAACGAATCACAAGGTTAAACACTTAGCACGATTCAAGACACCAAAACCTACATGGAATGCTATCATATAGTTATAGACATACGAAACATCAAGAAGACACTCAAATAGTTCCACAAAAGAACATCGGGAAATCAAAACACCAAATACCAAGTCAAAAGAATCACGGGGAACAAATCCCCAACAAGCCAACATTGTACCCCGCGGGTGGCCCCACCCGTGGTTCCGCCCGCGGGAACCACTTCCCTTCACACCCGTACCCCGCGGGTGGGGCGGCGGGTGGACCCCTACCCGCCGTTCCGCCCACAGGTACAACCTCTGTACCAAAAATATCTCTTCGGGGATTTTCAACACCAAGCTCAAATTCAAGTCCAAAACATCAAAATCTCACCAAATACAACAAAATGACTTGAATCAAAGGAATAGCCAAGCAATGGCATACAAGAACCCTAATAACAAGCTCTAGATATGCATTTTCACAAGACAATGCATCAACACTCACATTTCATAGCAAAATCACATGTAGAATCCAATAAATCATCATATAGGTAAGCAAAATAGATTTTGTAGAGCATGGGCTACCTCTTGTAGACTCAACTTTCACTTAAAACACTTCTCAAAGCCTCTATCAAGGTTCACCTTCAACACCCACTTCAAGAACACACCAAAAGATCATAAAGATTTCATCTTTAAGAAAAGATACCTTAGAAAACACTAAAAACACAAAAGAAACATCAATCTTACCCTCCTAGATGCTCAAGAGTAGGAAAGGTGGAATCTTGGGGACAAACTTTAGAGATCATGGAAAGCTTAAACTTAGCTTGGAGAGAAAGCTAGCTAAATCTTAGAGAGAAGGAAGAGTTTTATGTTTTGAGTGTGTAAGGAGAAGAATGAGAAATGACCTTGGGTTAGCTTGGATACCAACATGAGGTGTAAAGTCATCTTTACCCTTACTAAGATCAAAAGTTGTAAGGAAACAAGGGAAATATTCACAAAGCTTTAGGTACAACACCTTGACTTGGGTTGACTAGTCAATTACTAGTCCCCGACTATTAAATTTTCAGGAATTAAAGAATTAAATTACCAATTGGATTAGGATTAATTACTTAATTAATCCCTAAATAGAATCCGGATTTATGGGGTGTCACACAATAAGCAATCTCATGTTATCATATAACTCAATAAGCAATCTCATGCTATCATATAACTCAAGGAAAGTCAATATAATGTCATGCTTCTTATCCTCCTTTCATGCAACACGTGCAAATCATTTAATCATGCAATAAGATGAACATGATGTTTTAGTATAAGTATAGATAGATATACAAATACACTCTTTCTTCGGTAACAAGGAACACATGTTAAACGGAGGTTTCTTAGAGTCACAATAACTCACTTTTCTCTTCTTTCTTTAGAGTCACGTTGACTCGCTTTCTTTCTTTCTTTAGAGCCGCAATGACTCGCTTTCTCTCTTTAATTTTACTCATGGGCGAGGTAGGAAATTCACCATAGTGTGAATGGACCTATCTGGGCTCGGCATCTAGCCGGCATAATACTCATCTCACCCACATAAACACTCTCTTGGTTCTTTTCTCAAACTCTGTGGAATCAGGTATCGTACTTGTCAGTGTGCACACCCCCTAACTGGGATTCCAAGCACGGCGGGTAATATCCTATCTAGGGATGGCAATTTCAATCCGCCCCGTGGATATCCACCCGAATCCACCCCGCATGGATCAGGTTTTTTTGGATGATAGTGGATGATGGATTGGGGGTGGGTCTTAAAAAAGTAAACCCGCAGTGGGTCGGGTTAGATTCGGGTTCTATGTACAAAATCCGCCTAGAACCCCACCCGACCCACCATGTAGTTATTTATAAAAGTTTTTATAATTTCGTGTAAATTTTTACTATTTTTATATCTAAACTACTAAGTTTATTTTTAAAAAGTAACAATTTAATTATTATATTTAAATATTTCTATTATTTTATGTTTTATATAACTAATGAATTTTATTATTTTATTATGTGTCGGTAATTTAAATATTATTTTTTGAAAAAAAAATAACAAGATTATAAGTGGTGGGTACCCGTAGTGGGCACCCGCACCCGATGGGGGTGGGGTGGGTTTTGAAAAAGTCCACCCGATGCGAGTTGGGGGTGGGGGTGGGTGGAAAAAATATAAGATGGGTCGGGTGATGGATGTAGCCCTCCCCGACCCACACCCGACCCATTGCCATCCCTAATCCTATCTAGTAACTCGGGAATATCGACCTCGTTACTTCACATCGGATCGCAATGTCCGTTTCTTTCTTTACTTTCTCTTTTCTTCCGAAAGGACATAGGCCTAACGGGCCTCCAAAACCTCAGATTACTCACACTATGTACATATAGATATAACTCATGCAACAACTTTAATTATGCGAACTTATGTACATAGCTTCTCAACAACTTTTCTTTTATTACAAATTGGAAATCAAATATTATACAACTTTTCAATGCAACTAGACAATGATTTTCCAAAATAATTATAGGTTTTTGAAAGATTACTTAGGCTTACTTAGAGCCACTAATGCACTTTAGTTTATGACATGCTAAACATGCTCTTTACTATAAGAAATATCTCAAATTCTCTTTGACTATAAGTCAAGCAAATATTATGCCACTTCATGCTTATCACTTTAATACTTAGCAAAACTTCTTAGCAAACACTTGAAATCGCTGTTGTTAAAAACCCGTTGTCTTTGTAGTGTTGTGTATTCTAGTGCGCTTAAAGACAACACACCAACGACAACGGTTAAATAAAACTGTTGTCCTTTTTTTAAAAAAAGAGTGCACAAAGACAACGGTTTTAAACAACCGTTGTCTTTCTAGTGTTGTGTATTCTAGTGTGCTTAAAGACAACACACCAACGACAACGGTTCAAAAACTGTTGTTTTTTAAAAAAACGCACATAGACAACGGTTTAAAAAAACCGTTGTCGTTGTGGTATTGTCTTTTCACAAAATGCACAAAGACAACACACTTATAACAACGGTTAAGTAAAAACCGTTGTCTTTGACAAAAGTGTTGCATCAAAGACAACGGTTTTGGACCAAACTGTTGTCTTTTATACAAAAGACAACACTTTTCTTAAAAACTGTTGTCTTTCTAGTGTTGTCTATGTGCATTTTTCTTGTAGTGTGATCCATTGTCCAGGTCTCTTTTATGGCTATAAATCTGGCTGTCTTGGTTAACCTATCCACAATCACCTAAATCTTATCCTTTCGGTTTTTGTCAAGGGTAAGCCCCGCACGAAGTCCATGGAGATAAAGTCCCACTTCTTTTCTGGTATTTCTAGAGGTTGCACTAACCCCTTGGGTTTATTCCTTTCAGCCTTAACCTTTTGACAATTTAGACATCTTTGTACGAACTCAGCTATCTCTCTTTTCATCTTTGGCCACCAGAAATGCTTCTTAAGATCTCCATATAATTTATCTCCACCTGGGTGCACTGAATAAGGAGTGCAATGCCCCTCTTCCATGATTTGCGTCTTAATCCTCTCACATTTCATCGGTACTCACCAACGTACCTTGTACCTAATGCTCCCATCGGCGTATACCTCGAAGGGCCCACACTTCCCATCAATCATCTTTGCTCTCACTCGCTCCAACTTGACATCCCCATGTTGGTTCTCTCTTATCTCTTCAAAAATACTTGGTGTGATTCTTAAGGTATACAGTGATATCTACTGGTTAACTTCACCACCACTTTTTACCTCTAAATTAAGTCGCTGGAACTCTCTACATAACTCGTCAGGCATCACCCAAACACCACTCAAGGAATGACTAGACTTCTTGCTCAGGGCATCGGCTACCACATTTGCTTTCCCCTCATGATACTGGATTTCCAAATCGTAATCTTTAATCAACTCTAACCACCGTCGTTGTCTCATGTTTAATTCTTTCTGAGTGAAGATCTATTTCAAACTTTTGTGGTCCATGTAAATCTTGCATCTCACACCATACAGGTAGTGCCTCCAAATCTTCAAGGCAAACACCACTGTTGCTACCTCCAAGTCATGAGTAGGGTAATTAACCTCGTGAGTCTTCAACTGTCGCGACGTGTATGCTATCACCTTCCCATTCTGCATCAAAACACATCCAAGTCCTTTATGAGATGCATCGCTGTAAACCTCAAACCCATCTTCTCCTAAAGGCAAGGTTAAGACTGGTGTTGTGGTCAATCTCTGCTTAAGTTCTTGAAATGCCTTTTCGCACTCTTCAATCCAGAGATACTTAATTGCCTTTTTTGTGAGATTAGTCAAGGGTTTAGCTAGAACCGAGAAATCATGCACGAACGTCTTGTAGTATCCTGCTAAGCCTAGGAAACTCCTCACCTCGGTGACTGATTTGGGTATCGGCCACTCCATCACTTCTTTTACTTTGGCTGGATCTACAGTCACCCCTGCTTTCGTGACTATATGCCCCAAGAAGGCTACGCTATCTCTCCAGAATTCACACTTTGACAACTTAGCGTAGAGCTGGTGGTCCCTCAGTGCCTGTAACACAATCCTCAAATGCTTCTCGTGATCTCCGATATCCTTTGAGTAAATCAGGATATCATCGATAAACTCTACCACAAACTCATCTAGATATGGTCGAAACACCCGATTCATCAAATCCATGAAGATGGCTAGTGCATTAGTCAACCCAAAAGGCATCATGGTGAACCCATAATGCCCATATCTGGTGCAAAAAGCCGTCTTTTGAATATCTTTATCCGCCACTCTTAACTGGTGATACCCCGATCTCAAAACTATCTTTGAGAATACTCCTGCTCCCTTTAACTGGTCAAATAAATCATCAATTCGTGGCAAGGGGTATTTATTTTTCACCGTGACTTGATTTAATTCCCGGTTGTCTATGCACAATCGCATGCTCTTGTCCTTCTTTTTCACGAACAATACTGGGGCTACCCAAGGTGACACACTCGGTCTAATGTAACCTTTCTCCAGTAGTTCCTGTAACTGCCCTTTGAGTTCGGCCATCTTTGCAGGTGCTATCCGATAAGGTACTTTGGATATTGGTGTAGTGCCCGGTTGCAGGTCGATTGAAAACTCTACCTCTCTTACTGGGGGCAATCCTAGAATTTCTTCAGGGAAAACATCTGGAAATTCCCTCACTACTGCAATCTGCTCTAGAGCCTCGTCTTTAGCGTTCAAATCTTGGAGAGTGCATAGATAAACTTCATGCCCTTTGCTCACATACTTCCTCATCTTAGTCATCGATACAATCCTCATTCATGGTGCTAAGCTGTAACACCCCAGATTTTCAAGAACATTTAAAACTCATATAACAAGGATAACATCTCACTAAACCCCAAAGTATCACATAAGCGTACGGGGTGCTATGCCACACCTGGGTTAGAGAACCCGGGTGCACAGGCTATCTAACTAATATTCTCCGAAAAGTAAATGCATAACATGGCACGCAGGCCGAAAGGGAAACTACTCTACTTCTACGCTCCAGTCTAGCACGCTCCGGTGCTCTAATCCTCTGTGCCTGAAAGCCAAATATATCTGTTCAGCGAGAGATGCTGGTAACCCACTCCAACGCGTTGAAATACAATACATATAGATATATATAGATATACGAAAACCATTTTGAGCACGAAGATATATCCTACGAACTCTAGCTTTTAAACCCGGGAATGACTCGACAGATAAGGCTAGACACAAGCAACAGTTATAACAAGCGTATACAATCCACAACAGGCAAGACAGATAAGGCTGAGCACAATTAATAATCATAACCCAACACAAACAATCCCCAGCATAAATCCCATAGTCACATCCCCAAGACATTCATAACAACAACTCATCCGTATTTCATCACATAGCACACTTTGTTGGCGCCACAGGACCAATCGCATGCCCATACATGAGGGTCAGCGCATATAGCTCTGACACGGCCCCGCAGCACCCTGCCCCGTATCGCAACACGGAGGGGTCGATCGCAACCGACCGATGAACCGCAGCTCATCATAATGTTTGATCGCAACCAAACAGTGGACCGCAACCCAAGAGAATGTCATCTGACCGCAGCCAGGAAATATAAACCGCAGCTCATGTAGAAACGTTTGATCGCAACCAAACGGTGGACCGCAGCCCAAGAGTGTAAATCTGACCGCAGTCAGCTTCTGAACCGCAGCTCAGGAATGACCAATCCGATCGCAACCGAATTGGGGTATCATGCACACATAACATATAGCAAGCACATGCAACCCACATTAACACATTGGGAAGGGGGAGAAAACGTATAACAAAATCTATGCGTGATCCTTCACATACTAAGAATGGTCTTAAGGGGTTCATACTTCTTCCACCAAGGTCAACGGGATACCAATTCAACTAGCATGCAATATATAAGACTCATTAACCTACGAACGGTACCCAAAACATCAAACTAGACACGACACGATGAACGGAGTCCGTTGGGACACCACGGGGGTCGGGGATACATCAAACGGGGAAGCCGGGGTCCCGAATGGGGGAGATTTCCAGCGGGTAGCCGGTGGGTGGGGGGCCACCCGCCGGCTGCCCGCCGGTAAACACTGTTCCGGGCAGCTGCCCGCCCGCCGGCTGCCCGCTGCCGGAGACGCCCCTTCTGGCCGCGGGTAGGTGGCGGGTCCCCTACCCCCCACTGACTCTTTTTTCACCAAAAACACCCCGGGAACCATTATGGAACCCGAAACCATGCTTAGACACTTTACAACGCAATTAATGATCAACAAGTAGACAATTAACGGATCAAATACGAGAAACGTACGGCACATAACCTATCATGCTTTTCTAAACATAATTGACACCCAAACATGCGATTTCCCCACCCGATACACCAAGAATAATATCACACGATACAACCTAGGGTTCTAATCACTTTTATACCAACAAGAATACGATTCGTCTTCTAATTACAAGATTCGGTAAGAATATCACATAAGCATCAAGAACATCACACAAGCATCAAGAACGCCAACAAGAATATCAACCTAGGGTTCTAATTACTTTTACATCAACAAGAATACGGTTCGTCTTCTAATTACAAGATTCGGTACAAATAACACATAAGCATCAAGAGCGCCATACAATTATCAAGAACAACATATAATCATCAAGAACTCCACATAATTATTACTAACGCCATAATTATCAAGAATCTCTCGATATCAAGATCACCCATGGAATTATCCCATCAAACATCAATAATAACATCACAAATCATCAATACACAATAATATGGGGAAATCCTACGGGGGAAATCATAGCTATGAAAATAGGTTTTGTTGAGACATGGGTTACCTCTTAGCCTTAATTAATTCCTTGGCTATGAAGGGTCTTTCTTTAAGCTTTCTTGCTTTCTTGATTTCTTCTAAGGGAATTCTTGGAGCTCTTTTGGGGTGGTGA
Organism: Ipomoea nil; assembly: GCF_001879475.1. Classification (NCBI taxonomy): domain Eukaryota; kingdom Viridiplantae; phylum Streptophyta; class Magnoliopsida; order Solanales; family Convolvulaceae; genus Ipomoea; species Ipomoea nil. The sequence continues at coordinate 1,085,984 of NW_017617100.1, read as the reverse complement.
GTCGTTTATTGTGGTGGGGGGGGGGGGGGGGGGGGGTTCTAGGTGCCTCTTAAGTCCCCTATATGTATATTTAGGAGTCCTGATTAGGAACTAATATTATAGGCTTGCTAATTCTATTCCTTTTGGAACTAAGGATTGGGTTTAGGGATAAGGGCTCATGGACTACGGTGGGCCTCTTTCCCTAATTAATTATTATAATTTATTCTTTCTCTTGGGCTATGGGTTAATTAATTAATTGGTTTTAGGGGTCGTAACACGGGGTGTTACATAAGCGGATACTCATCTTCTTCTTGCTAGTAAGCTCCCATCCCAACTCGTCCACCAAAGATGACGATATGAACGAGTTGGTGGCCCTGGAGTCGAACAACACCACAGCCGGCACGTTGTTCACTCGAAACGTCCCAGTTACTAACTCCACTGGCACAGCTGGGTCAAAACAAGTGGTGAGTAATCCCCCTTGTGCTCTTTCTTCTTCTTCTTCGATCGTTTCGTGAAACGGCTTGCTACGCCAACTCTTGGCCATACCCTTTTTCCGACCCGACTGATTCTTCTTCTTCTTAACTCCCTCTCGGATTGACAAGCTCGGGGTGTACTTGATTCTAGGAGGTAACTCATTCTCACTGAGCCGCCTCGGTGGCATTTCACCACCATCTTCAAAGCAAAGAAATGTTAACTTAGTTAGAACTTCTATGAACTAACTGCTTCTAACTTCTTTATTCTTTAACTTCTAGCTTTTTCTTTCAATTCTTAACTTCTGCTTTCACTTTCAGCTCGTAGCTTTTACTTCTACTTTCCACTTTAAACTTTTGATTTTTCACCTTCAACTTCTCACTTTTAACATCTCTACTTTACTTTCAAAAGATAAGCAAACTGTACTTTAAACACATTGATAAAGCACATAAACAGTTAAGCAAGCGTAAGGAAACTCACAACCTCACCGCGTTCCTAACTGATTCTCAAAGTACTTCTTAACTTGAATTCTTATACTTATCCACTGAACTTATGATCTTTCTCATATTAGATCTTACATCTTAGTATTCTTTTCTTAACTTGTCCATCCTTGGACTTCCACTCAGAGTTCTTTTCTTAACTTGTCCTTCCTAGGACTTCAACTTAGAGTTTCTATACTCAATCTTAAGGGTCAAACTTCTTAAGTTCATGCGGTTCGTACCGATCTAATACCAACTTGCAACAACCCACTTTTCTAAAACCTTATAATGAAACTTAAGTTAGAAAGGGATACTAAACAAGCATAATAAACTTACTAAATAAACTTTAAGAGTTGTCACCGCCACAATCACCATAAACGATGATTGCACAGGCAAGGAAAAGGATCTAAACATCAACAAGCTTACTACTATAAACAAACTTGGGGAATGAAACCTCGGTGTCCAGCACCATCAAAACATCTAGATAAGTCTACAACCAAGATTCAAAATAAACATAAATGATAAGAGTTTAGACTACAACTAGCAAACTAAGCTAATCTAGTCTAACTCGATCGCTCTCAAGAACTGGGCCCACCTGAAAGGGGTTAACAAACAAACAAGTAGAAAACAACCCGTTAGCACGAAGCTAAGTATAACGCCACTCAACCCTGTAAAATACTACGGTATATACTTTTGGAAAACATTCGTTTCACACACTTAGATCAAGTATTCTCAATCACTTAAGCAACATTCAAACATGCTCAACAGGATTTCTATATGCTTGCAGCCTAATTATCAAATAGCCATACTTTCTTAATCATTTAGCTCATCAACAAACTCATGATTCCACATACATATCTTATCATGGCGATATACACTAATCATGCTCAAACTGATGGTTAATAATATACTTAAGCTGTAACAAGCAATCTCATGCGAACATATATCTCAACAACAATCTCATATCATCATATATCTCAATAAGCAATCTCATGCTATCATATAACTCAATAATCAATCTCATGCTATCATATAACTCAATAATCAATCTCATGCTATCATATAACTCAATAAGCAATCTAATGCTATCATATAATTCAATAAGCAATCTCATGCTATCATATAACTCAATAAGCAATCTCGTGCTATCATATAACTCAATAAACAATCTCATGCTATCATATAACTCAATAAGCAATTTCATGCTATCATATAACTCTAGGAAAGTCAATATAATGTCATGCTTCTTATCATCCTTTCATGCAACACGTGCAAATCATTTAATCATGCAATAAGATGAACATGATCCTTTAGTATAAGTATAGATAGATATACAAATACACTCTTTCTTTGGTAACAAGGAACACTTGTTAAACGGAGGTTTCTTAGAGTCATAATGACTAATTTTTCTCTTCTTTCTCTAGAGTCACGTTGACTCGCTTTCTTTCTTTCTTTCTTTCTTTAGAGCCGCAATGACTCACTTTCTCTCTTTACTTTTACTCATGGGCGAGGTAGGAACTTCACCATAGTGTGAATGGACCTATCTAGGCTCGGCATCTAGCCGGCCTAATACTCATCTCGCCCACAGAAACACTCTCTTGGTTCTTTTCTCAAACTCTGTGGAATCAGGTATCGTACTTGTCAGTGTGCACACCCCCTAACCGGGATTCCAAGCCCAGCAGGTAGTATCCTACCTAGTAACTCGGGAATATCGACCCCGTTACTTCACATCAGATCGCAATGTCCATTTCTTTCTTTACTTTCTCTTTTCTTCTGAAAGGACATAGTCGTAATGGGCCTCCAAAACCTCAGATTACTCACACTAGGTACATATTGATATAACTCATGCAACAACTTTAATTATGCGAACTTATGCACATAGCTTTTCAACAACTTCTCTTTTCTTACAAATTGGAAATCAAATATTATGTAACTTTTCAATGCAACTAGACAATGATTTTCCAAAATAATTATAGGTTTTTGAAAGATTACTTAGGCTTACTTAGAGCTGCTAATGCACTTTAGTTTATGATATGCTAAACATGCTCTTTACTATAAGGAATAGCTCCAATTCTCTTTGACTATAAGTCAAACAAATATTATGCTACTTCATGCTAATCACTTTAATACTTAGCAAAACTTCTTAGCAAACACTTGGCAAATATTGATCATGCTCTTTAAACTCAAAATGTGATTCATGAACTTATACATTGTAACTAGAAATCAAGCACTGTACATTCTACAATCTCATTTTCTTGGCAAAACTTCTCAATACATCACAGTGGATACTTAGGCATTGTTTTTAGTCAAATTAGCAAATAATGATCATGTTTCTCAACGAAACTTAATAAATAATGATCACGCTTTTCATTCAAATTGTTAAGCTCAACATTTCAAAATAATTCCTCACTGTAAAGCAAATACAATATACTTCAAGCAATTCCACAACACAAAAATCCATTGTAAATTACTCATTTCAACTCCAAATTCAATGAAATCAAATTCTACTCGTGCGTCGTAATGATCCCGAGTGTCTGAGCCTCAAGTGCCCGCGATTCCCGGTCTGAACGACACGTAGCTGAGCCACAAAGAGCCCGGCCACTACACTGTATTGGACTGGTGGAAATTGCGGCGGGGCTTGAGAAGCCCCGCCACTTGGCCCCGCGAAGCAGCGGCCTAGGGCCACGGCTCTAGCTATGAGTTGTGCCCTAGGGTCGTACCTCCATGGGGCTTGCCAACGGTCGTTGCCTAGGACCGTTGGCTAGCTCCGTGACTCAACCTGGTGAACACTATCTGTGCACCAGTGGGGGTTTTCTTCATCTGCAATGAAACTCAGAGCTATCCAACACTCCCAAATCCTCAACAACACATTATAGATCAACAATAGATCGCTTAATTGCTCAATCACATCAATAATCTAGCAATTCTACACATTTTCAATAACAAACTTGACTTCACAGAGTCTATATAGCTATAGAGAGGTGGGAGTCCATGTGTTATACCTTTGTTGCCTCCTCTTCTTGTGTGGATCTCAGACTCCTCTCCACTCAAAATCCTCCACTTCTTTCACCACCTAAACATCCCAAGCAACCACAAGATATAGGCCTAAGAACCTCAGAGATTGGGAAGCAAAATGAAATAACTCAAGAAGCAAACTGAAGGAATGATAAGTGTAGGATGACTTACAGTGAATGTTCTCTTCTATCATACAAGGGTTGGAGAGGCAAGGGAAATGAGATCAGGGAAGAAATGAAGGGATAAGGTGGGTTTTATAGGGTGCAAAACCCAAGGAAATTTCCTTATGATTGGTTGATGGCAAAATGATAATTTTGATTGATTCTATAAAGCATCAGACACAAATGGATTCTTGTGATCCACCATGCTACATGGACCAAGGTCTAAAATCATAGTTTTAAAAGTTTGGGGGGTCAAAATATATTTTACCAAAAACACTTTCTAGACAACCACTTAATTTAGGTTTCTCAGATTTCTCCCGGTTTCACTCAGATTGATTTTTGGGTCAAAAACTTGGTACGCAATGTACTTGAAAATTTCGGATTTTAGAATTAAGATAAGTCCCGGTGTTGAATTCTTTTAAAATGTAACTCAAAATAATTTATTCAAACACCATTTTTATCGCAAAAGTTTTTGATAGAGTGAAAAATGGCTATTTTGAAATTCCTTAAAACCGAATTTATAAAATTAAATTTTGGGTTGTCACAATCTAAACCCACTAGGGTACTCAACCGGAGACACGCCGACTACTGAGGCTGGTCGCCCCACCGACCCGAGCCCGAGAGCCCGCCCGGGGACGCTCTGGCTGCTGAGATTTTGGTTGCCGAGGGATGAGCAATTGTTGTCGTCAGACGTCTTATAGGATGACCAAGAAGGGTTTCGGGGATCCCCTTTACGCTATGTATTGAGCCATGCTTTGACCCGGCTGCCTTACCTGATCTTCCCGTCCAGGCGACTAGCCAGGGTATCTATCAAGCGGATATATATATATATATATATATATATATATATATATATATATGTGTGTGTGTGTGTGTGTGTGTGTGTGTGTGTGTGTGTGTGTGTGTGTGTGTGTGTGTGTGTGTGTGTGTGTGTGTGTGTGCAAGGACGGAGGTACCTTAGGGGGTAGGGGGGCATTGGCCCTCCCACCCCTACCCTCACCCTAAATTTTTTAGTAAATATGTATGTATATATTAATATAGTAGGGATAAAATACACTTTTGGCCCCCCTCTAATTTTTTTTATAAGAAAAATCTATTATGTTTATATTAAATAAACTCAAAATATATATTAAAGTTCAAATTCATTAAATAAAAAGAAATAATTAAATAATTAAAGTGACCATTTTTCTTTATTATCTTATTTCTTTTATCAAGATTTTAATAATGAATGACATCAAGTATACATTTTAATTTTAAAAAAAAAAATCTCCAAATTTGAGATATATGCTTTGGTTTTATTAGTTATATATGTTGATTAATTAATTAGTGATTTATTGTGTGTTTTAATTATTTATTTACATTTTTAAAATGTACATTTACTAGTTTAAATGATTAGTTTTAAAATTGACAAAAAATAATATTAATTATTTAATTCATCTTGATTTTTGTCTTTATCTCTCAAATTTTGAAATATTCAGTTAACCAGTAAATGAATATAAGTTAATTATGAAAAAATTTGGTGACAAAATAATTGACAAAACTTTTTATTTGATGTTAAGTGACAATCTATATTTAAATAAATGTTGTTGTTATTGTTATTATTATATTTTGTGTTATGTGAAAAAAAAAAAAAAAAAAAAAAAAAAAAAAAAAAAAAAAAAAAAAACTTAAGTAATGATCGACACCTGTTGATCGTGCTCATATAATTATGTATTTCATACTTTACTACACATAGTATAATTAGAAATCATTATCAATAATAATCACAATAATGTATGATATATATAATAATATGGTGTAATTAATTATAATGTCGACTAACATTATAAATTTTCTCTACTACATCAACCCCCAACTCAAGTTTTCTGGTTCCGTCCCAGTATATATGTTGCATACGGAGTATTTCTATGAAAAGGTCAAAGCTTTATGATTCACAACACCTCCCTCGAGTTTTTCAAAGCTTTCAACCCAATCAACTTACCAAATTTTTGAATTTTGGTTCAATTTTGACCAATTTTCACATACAATCCACTTATATTATTGTTCAGATATCACATTCACCACAAGTTAACCCCAAGTCCCAGCATTCCTTCACTATCGAAATCCTAACCTTAACGAACTACCTTTAATTTGTTGTTTCGTTCTTTCAAAATATCAGATAGAAATTTTGGGCATTAAATTGAAAATTATTAGTAGACAGTTTTGTCGCCTCTTCAATTAAGGTTTGATCTCTTCCACTTTCAATTCCGCCAATGCCGCCCTTTCATCACCTTCACGCCAGTACTTAGAACATGCTTAATTATCTATTTTTCATGTTTATATTTTCATTTTTATTATGCTCTTTTTTTTCATTTTTTATCATTAGAAAAATGATGGAAAAATATAAAATGTGTTTATTAATATTTATTTTCTATATCATTTTTCAAGTCAAAAAATACAAATTATTTGAATTTTTTTTCATTTTTCCCTACAAATGCTTTTGTTTTTTTTTTAATATACAAATGATATTAATAAGTGACAATAATATTGAGTTGTGTGGGCATGTGTATGCATCACATCAAATTAGTGATATCTAAGCTTTATTTTGAATATGTGAAATTTCAAGTAATATTTTTTTTTTTTTGAATTTTAATTTAGATGGTATGAATAACACTTAGGGATGACGATGAGAGTCAAGTAATATCGAATACCCAATCTCCTGAGCCCTAATATTACAAGTTTGGATAGTAGTGAAATCTCCATACATAGTGTTGATAATGTGTGTATTTGTATTTATCTTTAATAAATATAGAGTTAATTCTCCAGATTGTCCTTGTCTTTGGTGGCAATTTTAAATTTAGTCTCAGACTATCATTTTTGTCATTTAACATCGCGGACTATTATTTTTTGGACACTTTTAATCCTTTATTTTCATGACTTTTCCTATTTTTAGTAAGGGCATTTTTGTCTTTTCATATTTTTCTTTTGTTATTTTTTCAGTTTCAACCGGTTTAATTAATTTAGAACTTTAGGTAACATTTGATTTTTAGTAATCATATTTTTCTACCGATTTTTAGTAAGGTTCGAAACCAATTAAATCGGTTGAAACCAGAAAAATAACAAAAGAAAAATATGAAGACACAAAAATGCACTTACTAAAAATAGAAAAAGTCATGAGAAGGACTAAAAGTATCCAAAAAATAATGCCCGGGATGTTAATTGGCAAAAACGACAATGAGACTAAATTTGGAATTGTCACCAAAGATAAGGACCTCTGGTGGGATTAACTCCTAAATATATTACATGAGTTTTGAGCACCCTATAGATAGTGTCAAATAGGTTTGAAAAAGGTACGAGTAATATGCCTTTGGGTTTAAGTAGTTCTAAATGTATTTGAGTTTGGGTTAAAAAATGACTAAACAAGTGAGTACGTACTATTGTCATCACTAATAACATCTAATCCTACGTGCAAGTAAATAGGTTATGTGGCCCTGCCTACTAATCCATTGAGTCACCGTGATTTACATCCTCCTACATGCTCTGTCGGATCGGAGTGTGGGGGGCCTTAGAGTTGGGAATTCAGCCTTTTGGGGTAATTAAATAGGTTATGTTAACATAAATTGATAAAAATAGAGTAGATAGAGTAGTATATATGCTGGTGGTGATGAAAATTTTCATAGAAGATAAACATTTCTACTCAATGTATGTAAGTGTGTAGAGTATATAATTAATTAACTCACGTATATATTTGTGAGTGCATAGGTAAGTATGATATAAGCATGTTGTTGTTTGATGCATGCCATCACTATTGTTTTTTTATAAGGTATTGAACTGCCACATGAGAGTTTGTGAGTTCGAGCCTCAGTAGAGACGTTGTTGACGTTGAGAAAGTAATTATAAAGAGATACTACATTGTAATAATAGAGTTTATACTATTAAAAAAAAAAAGTTTAAACTTTTAATTATATTGAAATTTGTAATTTTGACTTTCAATTCACTTGAATATTTTCTATTAATTAATAATTCATTCAATTAATTAAATTAACCAAAATTTGAGTGTATAATATATATACAATAATGTTATTTTCCTCATAATATTTTTACCCTATGTGCCACTAAATAAAAACAATTCTCATTCAATTGGATGTCCATGAATGGGCTACCCCACCATGAGTTCAAAAAAAAAAAAAAAAAAAAAAAAAAAACTTGAACAATCTCAATTGACATACTAACCTCTAATTAACTTGGCAAGAAATGAAGGTGCGACCTTATAGTACAGGAATTATACTTCACTCATTCGAGTTACTATTCTGTAATTGTATATGTATGAAACTCTAATTAAGTTGGTAAGAAAGTTAACTTGATAAATAGAAAATTTCAAGTTTGACTTTACGTAAGAACAAGTTATTGATTTTAGTAGTTTGAGTCAATTAATTATGGACAATTTAAATTTGTTATGGTGGTTTATCTCCTTGTATAGTATGTGCCCTATCCGAGTAACATGTAGTACGTCGCTGTCGCGATGCCTATTTGTATGTGTTTACTCCTCAATTACTTGCTTTGATTTGACAATTCCTTAAACTACCAAAGAAGAAATACAAAAAGGAAAATGACAAGCGGAGGCAATCACGGCAAAAAACGAGAGCAGAAAAAATCTAGTATTCCGGCGACGGTGGAAGCAGACAAAACAGCATGGAATCTACAACACAACATTTTGTTGGCATGTTAGTTATTCCCACAAAACGTTAGGTTTTAGGTACAAAAATAACAGGAATAAATGGGCACGTACTCACACTAGCTAATAGCTATAAATTAAAGTAACTCCACACTTCTTTTTGTACTACACCATCCATCCATTCATCAACTCTGATCTGATCTGATCTGACTGACTCTCCATATACTAGCTACTAGCTACTAGCTACAACAACTCTGATAGATCCATCTGCAAAACTAAAATTTCAAGAATACAATCTCCTACCATACCATACCATCATGTTCAAGAATTTGCCATTATTATTTCTCCTTTTCTTCTTCTTCCTCGGCTTGGTTAATGGCAGATGGCAGCAGCATGATGAAGAGGTAGTTGTGTCTCTTCCAACCATCTATGTTGACCACTCAGGGTTGACCACCAAGTTCAAAACCATCCAATCAGCCATTGATTCAATCCCATCCAACAATCTCCGTTGGATTCGCATTTCCATCAAGCCTGGTGTCTACAAGTATATATATATATATATGCATTTCTTTTTTAATTTCTTTCAATTCCAACTAACTTTAATTTATTAATTAATATGCCACATTTAATTTAATTTCTCTTACATACTTACGTACAGAGAAAAGGTAACAATTCCTGGCGACAAGCAATACATTTACCTCAAAGGAGAGGGTGCAAAGAGGCAGCGCCCCATTGTCGTTTGGGATGAGAGCCAGTCACTCCTTGCAAGTCCAACTTTTTTATCCAATGCAGATAATATCAAAGTTGAAAATCTTCATTTTGTGGTAAAAATTCCAATTTCTGTATTCAACTTTCCATCTAGTTTTAAAAAATAATAATTTTACAGCTTTAGTCATTTCATTACTTTAATTTTCTCATCAAATTTGTACATATTTTAATATTTCAATTGATTATAAGAGATAAAATTTTGAACAAAACACCACACTTGAATGACTAAATTATGTACAAATTCGATAGGCGATGACATTATTAGATGAAATTTATAGTTGAGTACTAAAACAATAAAATTTATAGTTTGGAAACAATAAAATTATTAGACTTATAGTCAAGGATTTATTTTTAGTAACTTACAATTTTACCCTTCTACCAATGTGTTACTTTTTATTTATTCGATGTCAATTAATCACTCTCTTCAATTCTTGCTATAAATTGAATTGTTATACAAGTGTAAACATATCTAAGGCAAACACTTGTTTTAGACCATCTTACGTATCCTTGTTCATAAAACGGGTTGGGTCGAGATTAAATGTACTCCCTCTATCTCATTTTATGTGTCTGATTTGGTTAACGAAACTTGACTGAAGTTAGTTTTAATTCAATTTTTCATAATATTAAGTTTAGAGTATACAAAATTTATATATTCATAAACTACACTAAAAATACTATTAAACACAAAAAAAATCAAATTTAAAAATAAGTAAAAAATAATAGAGAAATAAACAAAGAGAAATAGTTGGTTTAACTAATGAATAGTAAATAGGACAAATAAAATGAGACAAAGGGAGTAATAATACTTATATTGGGAAATCTAATACTAAATTAGGAATAAAATGTTTATTACTTATATGGAAAAATGTAATACTTTAAAAAAATAATACTTTACATTTTTATTTTAAAATATTACATTTTTTTCTCAAAAGTATCACATTTGTCTTTATAAGTAATAAACACTTGTCAACGTTACTTATAAAACAAATTGTAATACTTTTGATGAAAAATATTTTTACATTAAAATGTAAAATGTATTAAATTTGTCTTCAAAAGTATTACGTTTGCCAAGTAACAAATATTTTATTTTTAATTAGTATTATATTTTTCAGTATAAGTATCACATTTTTATATTGACCCGACTCGACCCGTTTCACGAATAAAGATTCATAAAACGTTCACACAAGTGTAACCCTTAAATTATATTATTTAAAATTTAGTAATAAGTAAAACTATGTGTAACCTTTGAACAGAATTCCTATAACTATCCTCCAAAGAAGTCAGGCGGCGCTCCCCTGAAACCGGCGGTGGCGGCCATGATTAACGGCGACAAAACAGCGTTTTACCGGTGTGGTTTCTCCGGCGTACAAGACACATTGTTGGATGCTATGGGCAGACATTATTTCAAGCATTGCACCATTGAAGGGGCCGTGGACTTCATCTTTGGAGCCGGTCAGTCTATTTATGAGGTAAATTCAAACTAGCTTTTTGTTGTTTTCTTCGTTTATTGACCTCTTTTTTAGCCACATCTATTTACTTGTGGGGAATGCAAACTATATTTTGAAATTGTTGACCTCAACGGCCATCATCTAATCCATAATTATTGCATAAAGTTGGGAAGAACAATTATTGCATAAAGGTTTTCACTTCTCCTAGAAATATTTTAATAATTCCATAGTTCATACTATAATATTATTTAGTAGAAAAAATATTTATATATCTAACCGAGTTGCTTAGACAATTTGATTTTTGATAAATATAAAATTCTAAACTTAAATTCTCTATGACTATATATAGGAGTTGCTTTCCATAAATCAAAGCAAAAACGAATAAAAACTTATAAGTAATTTATTTGAATTATTTGAAAATAAAATAAAAAGGTTATACGTTTCCTAGTAATTCCTTAATTTTAAACAAAATGATCAATTCAATCATGCATACTCTAATATGGAGATACAAATATTATGTTATACAATACTATAATTTTTTTTTTTTAATATTCTCATGCAAATATACTATAATTAATGAAATTAGAGGATTAGATTCTGAGTAAGAGTCAAAATTTGTCAGTGTAATTTATGTTAAATTTAATTTTTTTTTGAATGCTACTATGTCAAATTCGAATTAATTAGTCTTATATTGATGAAAATATTAATTAAATGTTGTATGCAAAAATTATACGGTTGGGTTTGGTTGTCATTTTTCATTCAATAATAAATAAATGACCAATTAAATTCATATTTTAAAATAAGGTATGTAGAATTATCACACTTGGTGTTTGGTTTATGGAATGGACAAGAAATGAAATGACATTCCATGAAATAGATCCATTACATCATTTCGTTCATTTTTAGAACCATGGAATTGACAATTCCCTGAGAATAGTCATTTGAAGGTCCTCCATGGTATTAGATATTCTTACATCATCATAAGAATAGCTAATTGTATTATTGAATATCAAAACTACCATGTGTATAAATTCATTTTAGATTAATTTCAATTCTATATATAAATAAATATATAAAGTATACTCTGTATTTATTTTATATTAATTTAAATTTTTATATAAAAAAAGATTATTTATTTATTATTTCAAGTAAGAGTATTTTTGTCATTTCATTTGACTATATAGTCATGTTCTATTATTTAATCAACCAAACATTTAAATATAAATTTTTATGTAATTTCATAAACTAACCAAATATTGGAATAACATTCCTATTATTTGTCTGAGTAGCTAGTCGGTTCTTGATCGAGTTGTAGATTATGCGTAAGAACACATGATCGAGTCATAACAGCCGTAGTGTGGAGTTACACCAATGTGGTGGGCTCGACAACTTATAACATAGACCACGATCCACCTAGCATTGTGGACCCTGGTCCAAAATGACATTTAATTAATTTAGTACCCTTCATTTAACAAATTATATACTCATTTTAGACCAATGTCCACACTATAGGTGGACCCTAGTCCATGGTATAACAATTGAGAGGACACCAAACACTAGTCCTTCCACCTGATAGATCAATCAATGAGTCATCATAATTTTCCTCTCCAGTCTCCATTATCTTGTGAGGTCAGGATGTAGCAATCATGTAGGACCCTGATGATGAGAGAATTTCGCCTTATGTGGACAAACAATCCTATTATATTCTCTCTCTTTTCTTTTTTTTTTTTAAATTGATGATTTAAAAAAAAAAAAAAAGATTCTATAATCGTATTATATTCCTATTACTTCTATTTTTATACTGTGGACCACTGTCCATTATTTAATTAAACCTGAATTGAATAGCTGCATTTTCACAAGATTGCAGGCCATTAAATATCTTCATACATTTTTTATTTTTTTATTTTTTTTTATTTTTTACTTTGTTAGGCCAAACGGCCTATGAAATAAATCGATTCAATTTTCCTTGGAAACAGTACATTTTGATCTTCACAAGTAGGAAATGAAATATTAAAGCCTGTTCTTAATTAATGACATGATTTTGCTGGTTCCTAGGAAGAGTACGTTGTACTGCTCGTGGTTAACAAAGCGGTAGCTATCAACAAATTACTTTGAGAAAATTATATTTTTCATTTTGATTTAATTTATTTCCACTTACTTACAATCTTTACACCTTATATTCAAATGCAATCGAGTTATTAAGTCTTAACACCAACAAAACACAAATTTTACTTCAAGAATATAAATTAAAAATATTTCTTTGGCCTTTAATTTTGGGAAATAATTATAATTAATTTATTTTATTGTTATTTATTGTAGGAGTGTAGAATAGTTGTGAATGCTGGATCAATAGGAGAAGGCACAACAGGGTTCATAACAGCACAAGGAAGGTCAAGAGCAAAAGACAGCAATGCATTTGTATTCAAGAATTGCGAAGTGGTTGGAAATGGCATGGCACTGTTGGGAAGGGCATGGAGAAGCTATTCTAGGACCATTTTTTATAATTCCTCCCTCTCCAACATCGTTGTTCCTCAAGGTTGGGATTCTTGGTCCTACAAAGATTACGAGTAAGACACTTCACTTTTAGTAATAAACGGATTAATTTTATTATAAGTTATCACATTTTTTTTTGTTATTGAAACCTTCCTAAAAGAATTGAGAGAATAAATATTAATACAATCCTAAACTGGATTATATATATGAATTAAACAACATTAACTAAACAAATAATGTCCGATGTTAACTGTGTATTCGACATTTTTATGAATCAATATCGAAGAATTTTCATTATTATTATTGTTTTTCTTAATAATTACTAATATTCAGGCACCAGCTAACATTTGCTGAGGTGGAATGCTATGGACCTGGGTCGGACACCTCAAAGAGAGTTCCATGGGAAGCAAGGTTGAGTCAAGAAATGGTGAAGTACTTCACCAGCATGGACTTCATTGACGGTGATCAATGGATTAGCAAACAACCTTACTAATTGTAGTACTAATTAATTATGCCCAATACATCTTTGTTTTAGTAACATAGTATGTAGTGTGTTATTCGGACATTATATATTTTTGTAGGAAGTTTACATTTTCGAATATTATTGTTGTACCTTTCTTCTTATACAACTCATAATTCGCTCATTAGCACTTACATTTGAAATTTTGATAAATATGATTTGTTTTTAATATTTGTATATTTAAAATATTTTGGATAATATTGATATTATCTAATTTGTTAATTAGATAATATCAAAAGAGTTTGAACCTATCACAACTCTTCTATCCTTCTCCCAAAAGGTTAAATCCCCCAACCCTAAGGCCCCTCGACCCGACAGAGCATGTGGGACAACTCTTCTATCCTATAACTGTAAATAGGAACTCTTCTTTCAAACTTTCACCTTAATGACCAATTGAGCTGCCCATGCAGGCTATAAATAGGAACTCTTACTTCTATGCAAACATGATATCCTAGGAAATAACCATGTAAACATCCTGAAAATATTATTCGTAAATCACAATAAAAATGTGATCCTGAAAGTAAAAGCCCCTCCTCCAATCATGCATGTTGAATGTGGTCCTGAAAGTAAAAGCCTCTCCCCCAATCATGCATGTTGATCCAAACCTCTACTGAAGATCAAGCCATTTGAACCCAGATGCCCTTCAACGAAGAACAAGCTATATATACAAGCCCTTCTTTGAAGATCAAGCCACATGGTGGAGTGTTCCAATTGAAGAATCAGAGGACAACACAGAGATCTTTTACCCACACCGCATTGATACTTGATATGTAACCGGAATTTTGAATTTTTAAATATAATTCAATTTTCTTTGTTCACAAGCACAAATATAATTAATTAAATGACGTGTTTTGTTTAACTAAAAGTTTAAATTGAGTGTATATTGTCTCTTTTTTTATAAAGTAGTATAAAGATCCTTTCGTTTGGAGTTGACTTTGATACTAAAAGAAACAATGTGGTTCATCTCAATTAAAAATTTAAATTGATAGTTAAACTAATTAAACATTTATATTTTATATTATATTATATATACTCGACAAGTATAAACCCTTCTTAGATCAGGCTACCTCAAGTACAAGAAAAAGAAAAATTAGTTGCATGTATGCACAGGGGCGGAGCCAGAATTTTTGTTAAGGGGGCGAAACATTACAACAAAAGAGATATTTTGAAAAAAAAAAATGAAACACTTAAGGAAGTATAGCCATAAATATTATTGGATATGAGTAAAAAATAAAACATATCAAAACTTTATAAAAATATTCATAACAAAATATGAACATAATTAATTTGATAAAATAATTAGAATACAAAATACATTATAAATTACACATCTCATTATTAATATAAAAGAATGTTATATTATATATTGCTCACTATTAACAATAGTTGGTAAAATATCATAAAAATTGCATTAAAACAATAGGAGGATTCAAACCTTAAACCTTTTTAAAGAACACTCACACGCCATGCCAACTAAACTAATTCATCTTTTATTAGATTTATTTGTTTTATTATACTTATACTAAAATCTGAACTATATATATATATATATATATATATATATATATATATATATATATATATATAAGGGTTGTATAGGGGGTGGGGTGGGGTGGGGTGGGGTGGGGTGGGGGGAAGGGGGGAAGCTGCCCCCATTGTAGCTCCGCCCATGTGTATGCATGTAATTCACTTCACCACACCCTGTTTTGACAATATACCCGCTATTATATTTTTGCTATTTTACCCTTGATACGGTAAATATGGAGGTATACGTACGATACAATATCGAATAAAAAATATTTGAGCTCGGGATCCCCGGATTGTGGGTTAGGAATCTCCTGTCAAATAGCACGAGTGTAAAGTAGGTGCCAAAAGTCCCCCCTCATAGCAATAAATGATGTATTTATAGGGGAAGAAGGGGACACGCCCCGGGCCTCCGGCATGGAAGACACGTGGCTCACATGCACTAGGCTAGACCGGGGCCGAGGGAACATACGACACGCGGCGCTATATTCCTGACATCGTCAGATCATTACCTGGGGGAACAAAGATCGGGACTGAGCCACGGAGGTCGGCCCATGTAAGGAGATCGGCTAAGACTAGGGGCCGGGGTCCTGGTAGGGCCAACCTGGGAAAGGCGGTCGGGAACTGGGCTGATGGTCGGGACGGTTATGTTGCCTCTAGCGCTGTTCGGGGGTCAATTACCGACCGGCCTACTGGCTGTTGGACGACTTGTACATGTGGCAATATCCCCATCAAGTAGCCCCATTAGCCCGAAGTCCTGATGATCGCTCGGGAAGAAGGGTCCAAGCTACGTCTAGTCTTGCACGCGCCGAAGCAAGGATCAGGTGCGACGCGGTGCTTGCAAAGCCTACGGATGATGGTTATCCAACAGACCAGTGGGACACGCTGTACACCCTACTTTTCTAAAATCTAAATCCCAATTACTTTTACTTTAACAAGATAGATAAGTAAGATTAATTAACTTAAAACCAATCAATCCAACATAAACGAGTGTCACCGCCACAGCCACCACTCATGGTGACTGCACATGCTACAAAAGGATAACTAATTAGAGTCAAGCTCATCAAAACAACACTAACAACTTGGGGAACAAACCCCGGTGTCCAAGCACACTGTAACACCCCTAATTTTTAAACATTTAAGAACTTACATAATAAATGCAATCTAACGATAATCATCCAAACAGAGCCTCAACTATCCATAAGAGTCGGGGTAATCTTGTAAATGTGTGATATTGTATTTAATTATGTCTAGAGCTTGTCCCTAGGGTTTATATCGTGAATCTCGTGTTGTGATGTTCTTAGTATTCTTGGGTGGGTTTATGCAGGATCGGATGTTGAGTCTAGCCTAGGACTTGTCCTTAGGGCTTTGCATATAGATTTCTTGGTATTCTTGAGGTTTCGGATGCTCCTGAACCGTTATATGATTGATGTTGAGTCTTGACATGTTTAGGAATCGTGTTAGAACGTAATTGGAATGATTTTTAGTTTAATCTTCGTTAATTGAATCCATGATGTTGTTGTTACATGTTAGAACGTGCTTGGACATGGTTTTGGGTTCACGAACGAACCTCGAGCCGGATTTCTACCATAGTACTAATGGGGGGGGGGGGGGGTAGGTGGGGGGACGAATCCCCACCACCTACCCGCTGCCCAGAACGTCCCGTTCCAGCGGGCAGCCGGCGGGCGGTGGCCTGCCCGCCGGCCACCCGCTGGAAACCAGACCGCCCACCGGCGGGTGACCTGCGGGTGATCCACCACCCGCTGGAAAGTGGGTGCGTGGCGTGATGTTTTTCCCTGTTTGATGTTTCCCCGCGTCCTATTGTATCTCTTGTACCCCGTTTGACGTGTATGAGTCCCGTTTGATGTTTTGGATACCGTTCTAGGAATTTATGTGTAGTACGTATCATTGTTATTATGTCTTGATTTTTATTGATTGATTATGTGTTGATTGATTGAATGATGAATGAGTATTGTGGTCATTGCGCAATGATTAATGTGACTGATGATAATGAGATTGTGATTGGTGGAGATGAATTGTTGGCGGAAAACACAACGAGTGCTCGGTTATCGTGGTAAAGGCACGGACCACCCCTTAGACTTGCTGGCTAAAGGCTTGGGTTAGGGTATAAGCGCTTCGGTGTCATGTTAGAGCTATATGCGCTGACCCCTTGGTATTGGTGCTAGGGGCACGGACCATGCGAATGACACTTCGGTGCTACCATGTTAATGGTTACGGAGCGGGGCATGTAGTTGCTCCGAAGGGATAAGGGAAGAGGTATAAGGGTAGCCTGGAGGTATAGGTTGGAACTGAAATAAGGATGGAGTGGAGTGAAAAGGTTGGAACTTGGTATAAGGTTGGAACTTGGTATAAGGTTGGAAGATGGATTGTGTGCCTTAATGATTAATTGCTATTGATTGTCTTTGAATCCCATTGTTGTCTCTATTTGTTATTTATGAGCTTATTTGTCTATTATGTCTTGTATTGTGTTCTTAGGATGCATGCTAGTCTTTATGATTGTTCTAAAGTGTCAAGTCTGTTGTTGTGTCTTGAGACTGATCTTGGTTTAAAGCTAGAGTTGCTTAGGTTATATATGTATGTATTCCGATTTCAAAATGATTTTCCTATATCTACCTATATTGTACTTAACGTGTGGGAGTGGGTTACCAACATTATTCGCTGACGGTTGTTACACCGTATGTTTTTCAGGTGCGGATCATTAGCTAGAAGTGCGCTAGTTGGACCTGTGGACTTAGCTTAGTTAGTTCTAGCATTAGTAGATGGCTTGTGTGCCTTGGATTGTATTTGAATATTGATTTATGGATTATATATGTTTGGTTAGTTTAGCCTGTGCATCTAAGTTCTCAAACCTAGGTGTGGCATAGCACCCCGACTCTTATGGATAGTTTATGCTCTGTTTGGATGATTATCGTTAGATTGCATTTATTATATAAACTTTAAATGTTTTAAAAATTAAGGGTGTTACATAATTGATTGCCCATTAACGTAGGCAAGCAGGGAAAAGCCAAAAGGCCCTCATTTAAGAAGTCTTAATGACCTCTCATTTTGTTTTTAAATGTATGAGGGTGTTTTTGGGAAAGATTAATCTTTTTCTAAAATGCTTAATTGAAACGTTGTAAATGTAGCATTTTAGTTTTCAGCAGTTTAGAGAAAATTGTTGTCCCAAACAGTAAGTTACCAAACAATATTTTCGTCAAAATGTTTGCGGATTCGCCAATAACTAAACAAGCTTATTATGTAATAATTATTATGGTAATTAATAAATTAATTACACATATATAGTTTTTTAATAATCTATACTTCTATACTTATTATTAAAAAAAAAAATCTTACTTTCGTGCATTTCTATCCAAACACTTCTTCTCAAACAGTAGACAATGAAAAATGGAAAAGGAAATAGAATAATAATCAGTAAAAATTAAAAAAGAAAATAAAAATAGTAATAATAATTAAGATTACTAATCTATACTATATATAAAAACAAAATCCTGAAATTTTAACTTCCCGCCCAATTCCTAAAAAATCTCTATTCCTAATAAAATATATTGATTTCTACTTTCCCATTCGTACAATAATTCTGCGTTAAAATTCTATTATAATATTATAAAATAGTGTAATACAATCTATACTATATATAAAAATAAAATCCTGAAATTTTAACTTCCCGCCCAATTCCTAAAAAATCTCTCTTCCTAATAAAATATATTGATTTCTACTTTCCCATTCGTACAATAATTCTGCGTTAAAATTCTATTCTAATATTATAAAATAGTGTAATACAATCTTTACTATATATAAAAACGAAATCATGAAATTTTAACTTCCCGCCCAATTCCTAAAAAATCTCTCTTCCTAATAAAATATATTGATTTCTACTTTCCCATTCGTACAATAATTCTGCGTTAAAATTCTATTCTAATATTATAAAATAGTGTAATACAATCTATACTATATATAAAAACAAAATCCTGAAATTTTAACTTCCCGCCCAATTCCTAAAAAATCTCTCTTCCTAATAAAATATGTTGATTTCTACTTTCCCATTCGTACAATAATTCTGCGTTAAAATTCTATTCTAATATTATAAAATAGTGTAATACAATCTTTACTATATATAAAAACAAAATCCTGAAATTTTAACTTCCTGCCCAATTCCTAAAAAATCTCTCTTCCTAATAAAATATATTGATTTCTACTTTCCCATTCGTACAATAATTATGCGTTAAAGTTCTATTTTAATATTATAAAATAGTGTAATACAATCTATACTATATATAAAAACAAAATCCTGAAATTTTAACTTCCCGCCCAATTCCTAGAAAATCTCTCTTCCTAATAAAATATATTGATTTCTACAATAATTCTGGGTTAAAATTTTATTGTAATATTATAAAATTGTGTAATACTATTCCTATTCTAATATATATTTATTTTATATATCAGTGTTGCAAAAATCGTGTCGCTGGCCGCGGCGAGGAAGGCTGGAATCGGTCTCCTCAACGGCCACCTCGCCGGTTCAGGCTGAACCGGCCTTTTTTTTTTTTAAGTTGTAAAGTGTCAAAAGTTCGCCAAGGCATAACTTTTGACTCCGTTGTCCGTTTTGGACAAATGTTTTTTTGAAATCGCGTATTTTTTCGAGATCTATCCACCGCAAACTGCCATAGGCGGTTTGGCCCACCAATTTCTAAAAAAAAAATACTTTATTAAAGAGTTTCTAAGAAAAAACTATGAGAACCTTATGTTTTATTAATGAATTTTTAAAATTTTTAATTAAACAATTGTCCCGTGCATTATTTAATAATCTTTCTTTATAATTGGTTTAATTATTTAATAATGGTAAATTTGGGAATAATTAATGATGGTAATAGAAATCTTAGAAGAATATAGAATTGAATAATATTTAATTATTGTTATATTATTATTGTGACTCACGGAATTCAAGAGTTAATTCCATTTTTGGTCCTAGACTTATTGGGACATTGACACTTTTCATCCTCCATAATAAAAATTGCCACTTAGTAGCCACTGTTATTGATCGTTGGACAGTTTTGATCCTCCGTCAATGACGCCGTTTGTTGACCGTGAATTAGAAGGGTTTTTTTTGTCTTTTTATGTTCTAATCCTTGTATTTCTCCATCCATTGGTCACTGCTACATCCGTTTTTTCAAACTGAGGTTATCCGCTTTAGTCCTTTCTAACATTAAGAAACCATCTTCACCCAACTAACAATCACGAATTTTACATTTGACATCAATCTCAAGATAATGGAAACAAATGTAGTTGGAATAGAAAGGGCGTTAGTCCATGCCTGTGGAAATTTTGTCGAGCATACAACATAACTAGCAAAGTCAGGAATATCACCCAACCCCTCCCTTAACCTTTCTGCATCAACTATAATAGGTATGCCCCTACTCTTTGCATCCTGCACTACAATCAAAGCAGTCTCATGCAGCCTTCCATCTAAGTAGACAATATTTACTCCAAGTGCTGAAGACAATTTTGATTTGGGTATGTAGACCCTCAGATATCATGGGTGGATATCCTGGAGTGAAAATGCACGTGCGAGTTTTTTTTTTTTTTTTTGGTTGTCAACAATGACATATGTGAATGGTGAGTTTCCTCCTTTGGACACCACCATAAAAGATGTATCAACACCATCCCTTTCAAGCTCATCAAGTATTCTTTCGCCATGCGAGTCATCAGCAACCTTAGATATGATCCTTGGATTAAGACCAAGACGAATTTTATCATCTGGGTTTTATCAAAGCATTGCCAGTGTTACCACCTCCTTGAACCTCAAAGCTGGTGCTCCGAATTTTATCATCCGAGTTGGGGAATGAAGCTACAGCAGCCAGGAAGTCAACACCGGCCATTCCAACACCTCAGACAATGCGATTTTTGGGGAGCGGCGGATTCAGGTAGAATAACATAGTTTTTGAGGTTGTGCACCAAGTAGTTGTGGTCAGAGAGAGAGAGAGAGAGAGAGAGATGTGAAGGATATTTGTGGTCAATATGGAAGGGAGGACTTACAGGTGCAAATTCTACATCACGCCATCTACAACTACAACTGCTATTTACCATAGGAGGGTTCGCCGACCTGCTGCCCTCTCTGCTCCGCCGGAACCAAAAACCACCGGTGAAGGCCCCAACCTCGCCGGATCTGTTGTTGCACCGCCAGATCTGCCCTACTGGTCCGTCGCCGGAAGGAGTTACTACCTCGTATGCTCGCCGCCGTACCCACAACTCGCCGGAGAAGAACCTCGTTGTTACTCACTACCGACGGTTACTACTTAGCCGCCAAGTCTCGCCATCTCGCCTCACAGGAGTCACAGCAGTGCTGGTCTAAACAAGATTAGAAGAATAAGACATAAAAGGACAGAAAAACCCTTCTAATTCACAGTCAACAAACGGCTTCATTGACGGAGGATCAAAACTGTCCAACGACCAATAACAGTGTCTACTAAGTGGCAATTTTTATTATGGAGGATGAAAAGTGTCAATGCCTCAATAAGTCTAGGACCAAAAATGACATTAACTCCGGAATACAATACAAGAATATTTAATTATGGTTATATTATTATTGTGCCTCACGACCATTATATACTAACAGTACTTGAAAAGAAACTAATAATAATAATAATAATATAATAATAATAATAATAATATAAGTGGTAATAATAATATCTAAAAGTAATTAAGTTTTAATAATAATAGTAAGAATATTTACGTAAGAGTTATAACATAGAATAAATTGTAATAATTAATAACTATAGTGTAGGATTAAATTTGGAATTGTCAGGAAAGATAAACGACCTTTGGTGAAATTAACTCTTAAATAATTATATATCGATTTAAATATTCTTAATATATTACAACAATTCCATTCCGTGCATCGCATGGGTGAAAATACTAGTTAATAATAATAAGGATCTTGAATCTATACTTATTAATAAAAACAAAATCGTACTTTGTGTTGTAAAACCTTATGTGGACATTATTCTAGCTTTATATTTATGATAGAATTCTGAGTACTGTACGATTCCTAAATCCTAATACTCTAAGAGTCCTAAAGGCTATTATGATAGAGAGATTATATATACCATTGTAATGCTGTACAGAGTATTTGATGATAATAAGAATTACTTTTCTCTGTTCTTTATTCTTCTTCTTCCTGCTATTATTACTCTTTATTACTGTTTGAGCTAAAGGCCTGCAGACAAATCTGCATTTCAACACTTATCAGCACGCTCTTCGGTGAACGGTATATTTATTTTCTAAATTAAAGGATTTTTTTATACATTCTCTGTATATGTATATGAATAAATATATATGAGATATCTTGTGAAACTATTGTGAGGATGAAAATGTTCTGGCTTGTTTCACATAGAATATATACTTAATTGTTAGAATATATATATATATATATATATATATATATATATATATATATATATATATATATTAGAATGGACTTTTAATCTGTATTTTGAATACATATATTAGTTGTTTGTGTGTATGTATATTAAGCATATAAATTAGTTTGTGCGTAAATTATATATTATGTCAAGCATGTTTATTAGGAATAAATTTTTATAAATAAAGAGGAGGGGGACCCAGGGAAGCACTAGTGCCTTTTAAGGTTAGATTACACTCCACTCGCGTTCTTATAAAGATCTTAAAAAGAATATAAGTACATAAATATTCATAGTTTACCATATTCAAAGCCTTATCCGTAGGTGAATCTACACTCTTTAGATCTCTCAAACAATTTTACTTCAAATATGAGAACGACATGAATTAGGGAAGTCTCTTGGGGAGGAAAACTAGTTCTATAGCCCTGGCTTAAAAGCCTTGTTGCTACTAGTTCCCTTGTGACACTACTCTGTCTAAGGAGTTGGTATTTAACAGAGCTTCGTCTCGACCACCTTTCCTGGGAGTATATCTAAGGATTGTCTACCATTTTTTTGGTTTAATTTGTTTGTTAATTAGGATTGTCATATTCTCTACATGAGTTTATTTCTTGACTAAGTTGATCCACAAATCAATTGAAATAATAAAATATTTCTAATATTTTTGTAGACTATAGCTGCACTAACCAAACGTGAATTTACCGAACTAGCCTTAGACGGGAGTAACTATTTGACTTGGGCTCTTGATGTTGAGATCTATCTCACATCAACTGAGCTACAAGATACTATTATTGCTAATTCCACAAGTGAAGCAGCCTAGAAGGCCAAAACACTCATCTTCCTCCGTCACCATCTTAATCATGATCTTAAGAATGAATATCTATGTTATGAAAATCCATCGGACCGCTTTAATCAACAGATATCACTTGTCCTCCCCTAGGCACAATATGACACTGAATATAATTCAGCATTACATAAAATTGTGTCACAACTCAAACTCTGTAAACAAGAAGTTTCTAACAAAGACTTGATCGAAAAGACTTTGTCCACATTTCATGCTAGTAACCTTGTACTCCAGCAACAGTACAGGGCCAAAAACTATATCCAGCATGCTGATCTGATCTCCGCCCTCCTAGTAGCTAAGAAGCACAACTAGTTGTTAATGCGAAACCATAATGCACGCCATGTTGGCTCTGCACCAGTGCTTGAAGCACACCATGTTGTCTAGTCGAGCAACACTAGGGGGAACCAAGGTAGAGGACGAGAAAGAGGTCATGGAAGGGGTCCAAGTCGTGGAGGAAGATATGGAAGCAACAAGAATCATAACTCCCAAAATAAGCAAAGGCAGCCGAAAAATCAAGGACAATCAAGCTCATCCAACAATCATTCCGGGCAGCAGCAAACCTGCTATAGATGTGGGTGCACATGACACTAGTCCCGTACATGTCGCACCCCGAAGCACTTGGTAGAGGCATATCAGCAAATACTGAAGAGGGACAAAATGCGGCCTAAAGATGAGTCCCACCATGTTGCGTTACCAGAAGCAAACGCACTTGTTAATGCTGATGATGATGACCTCATGAAGTATGAGCTTGAAGATTTTGGAGATCAAGAATGATTTTTCTTTTCTTTCTATCCTCGTTTTAATGTAATAATAATTGTGGATTGGCCGCAACAGTTTCTTTCGTACTTTTAAGTGCCTGTGTGCATTTTGAACAAATATTCTATGCTCCTTAAGTAAATCTTCTTACTAATAGAATATCCATCCCTCATTTTCCTGATTACTCGTTTCTCTATAGAGATATGGGGGACGTTTCTCCTTTATGCTTGGTTGATAGTGCAACCACGCACACTATTTTAACAAACAGAAGTTTTTTCCAAACACTCAAAACACACAAAGGCAAACTCTCAACAATAGTAAATGATAACATTCCTATCGTGGGCTCTGGGATAGATTCACTTATTCTTTCTAATGGAACAAAGTTAAAAATCGAAACTGTCCTCCTATATCCTCAATAAAAAAAAAGAACCTTACTTAGTTTCAAGGATATTCGGTCCAACGGGTTTCACATAGAAACTAAATTAAAAACAATACCGAATTCTTTGTCTTGACCAAAACGGTAAATAACCAGAAAAAGGAAATAGAAGAACTTCCTTCCTTTTCTTCCGGCCTATATTATTCTTATATCAGGCCCCAAATTTCCTGCGTTGCACTTGCGGTGAAATTTAAAGATACACATTCTTTCGGTTTATGGCATGACCGCTTAGGTCACCCTGTGCAAACTATGATAAGCCGGATACTTTCAAATTCAATTAGACATAACCTTCTTAGGACAAACATTCTTTCTACAAAAGATTACACATGTGTTCCTTGTGCAAAGGGTAAACTTATTGTTCGGCCCTCACGTCCAAAGATTAATTTTGAGTCACATGTCTTCTTGCAGAGGTTACAGGGTGATATTTGTGGACCAATTCATCCTTCATCCAGACCATTTCAATATTTCATGGTCCTTATTGATGCTTCCACCTGATGGACACATGTGTGCATGTTGTCCACTCGAAATATGACATTCGCAAAATTCTAAGTCCAATCATTAGAATGAATGCTCAATTCCCCAATTATCCTATTAAGAACGTAAGAATGGATAATACTGGTGAATTCACCTCGTCAGCTTTTTGACGATTATTGTATGGCCATGGGGATTAAGGTGGAACATCCTGTACCGTACGTCCACACCCAGTAAACAATAGTATAGGTAAATTAAAAATGAAACGGAAATATATAATAATAATAATAATAATAATAATAATAATAATAATAATAATAATAATAATAATAATAATAATAATAATAATTTCTTGGGTAGAAATATCACTGCATATGAAATTCTAATTGGTTAATTGACTAATTGAATGAAAATAAAATAGAATAATTGGCTAAAAATGAATATGATATTACTGATTGACTGAAAATATAAAAGGAAATGAATATTAATAGTTGACTGCAAATAAAAAATGATCCATAATTAACTAATATGAAAAAATAAATGGTTAGATCATTGCATTTTAATTAAAAATGGAACGGAAACTAAAATTGGGCGGAAATATTTCAATAATAATATTCTACATCATAAATAGTAAATGCATATTTTAAACAATAGTATAGGTAAATTAAAAATGGAACGGAAATATTTGAATAATAATATTATACATTATCAATTAAATATGGAACGGAAATTAGGTAAAAATATCATTGCATATGATATTCTAATTGACTAAAAATAAAAAAGAATATTTGGTTGAAAATGAATATGATATTACTAATTGACGTAAAATATAAAAGGATCATTAATTGACTAATACTCTACCATTATATATTTTCACCCGAGTTACCCATCTTGATAGACTGAAGGTGTTAGCTCTAGACGATGATGGATAAGATTGTATTGCTACTACCAGTGTCGTCTACAAATAGATTTCAATAATGTGTAAATACAATCGTTGACATTATGTTTTTTAAATGACAAAATTGCTATATATCTAGACAAAAAATTATATCTTCCATACAAATGAATTAAGATAGCAATTCATTCCTATAACTAAGTTGCTAGAGAACGAGAACATCTGCCTAATTTATATTTTAAAAAAATACTAAACAATGATAAATAAAATCTCTAAAGTTACAACACCGCATGCGTACATCTAAACATTAGCTATTAATTTGAGCAATTATTTGCTCAAATTCAAGAAATAATAACATCAAAACACATAAATAACCCAAACTATATCTTCAATTGCATTGTATAATATTTGATATTCTAATTTAAATAATATTCTTAATATATTACAACAAATTCATTCCGCGCATCGTGAAAATCTATATCTATATATAATTAAAAGTAAAATCTTCATTCTACCATTTCCCGCCCAAACTAATTGTATTGGTCAAATTATTTATTTAATTATGGTAGACTATGGAATAATTAATGATGGTAATAGAAATAATAGAAAAATATAGAATAGAAGAATATTCCATAGAAGAATATTTAATTATGGTTATATAATTATTGTAATATTACACTATAATATTCTGTTTTTAATGTAGCAAAATATAGAAGAATATTTAATTATGGTTATATTATTATTGTGCATTCACAGTCATTCCGTTGTTATATAGCACATCACGCAAAGTTACAATGCATACTCAATACATCTATGCTGAAAACGCTCATGTTTGCAGTATTAGTACTGCATTTATGCTTTCTCAATAAACTGGTATTTATGATTTTACCAGTGGTGATGTCGTTATAAGCACTATTGAAGATCTGTATAGCCAAGAATAGATTATTTTAATTTTATTTAGTTATTATTGTATCATATTAATTGACCAAAATTTGTAGGTGGGAATTTCTATGTTCCAGCCAGTATAGTTGGTAACGGTATTATACTTTGTGCAAGTCCACAAGATGCAATAACAAATTAACTATTCATGATGCAGGCCTTATGTATTGTGTTAAATGTAATAGAATATTACTAGAGAGAGCAAATAAATTTGGTTGTAAGGGTGCATGTACACAATAGGTAATGCTCCCTTTATCTTATGGGACTGGGAGTGTTCGGATGAAGCGGGAATGACAGAAGGGACTTCATTCCAAAAGAACAGTAAAGTAATTGTATTATAAAATGCTATTAATATGATTTTTTTTATCAATATAATTTTTTTTTCACTTTCTAACATTCATCTTTTTCACCTATTTCTTAGGAAAATGTTGATATTCCTTATGAACAAGAGTCATTGATTGGAATGGAAATTTTGTTTAAAATTACCCTAAAAGAGGATCAAAACTGTAACCATAACATTTTTTTGAGCATTTTACATAAATGAAGAAAATATGCATGTGTTTTAGTTTAGGTTTTTTTTTTTTTTTTTTTTTTTTTTTTTTTTTTTTTTGAAGATAACATGTGTTTTAGTTATATGAATGAACAAATTTCTAAATCAAAAATAAATTACCCGTATATATAACGACCATATGTTTTGTTTTAAACTTTAATTTTTTGTATTTTATATTCACTTCAAAATAAACAATGAATTTACCTAGAAGAGCAATTGCTAAGACGTTCAAACATCAGTTCATGTATTCATTCTCTGGCTTTGAGAAAGTAATCTTGAAATTAACATATTATAAAATTAAAAACACTATATATAGTAATAGAGACCAAATTTGAAATATCAAAAACTGATTTTGTAGTGTGTTGATTTTTAAATACAATATATATATATATATATATATATATATATATATATATATATATATATATATATATATATATATATACACACACACTTGAGTTCAAATGAGGACCGGTATATTATAGAGGACTGTGAGGACTAATATGACGTGTGCCATTACTCTATATGTCGTGTGCATGGCCTGATGTAGTCGTGTGCCACAGTTTGTATGTCGCATGCATCGATTTGTTAATTAATAGAGCCTAGGTTCGAAACCTGCTGTTTACATGTATTCTTGTGTGCCATTGTGTATTAAGTTGTGTGTCTGATTCTAATTTGTTGTGTGCCCCAATATTGGTCTGCACAGTCCTCTATAACTCAACTCATATATATATATATATATATATATATATATATATATATATATATATATATAAAAGGTATTTTCTAGTGCATAATTTCTTTATGGTGTGAATATGTGGACTAATACGGTGCACTGATGTGGGTTATCAGATGGCTGAGAAAGTAGCACACCGTACTTACCGTGCACCGGCGTGCACATTGCTTATTTGTATAGGCTAATTACGTTATGTGTATTTCGAATTGCCGATATCATATATTTCCTTAGCGTGTCTTGCGCTCGGCAGAGCGTGTAGCGACCGTGAATCCCAGCCGGAGCGACTGCTGCGACGTGCAACCGGTGTTTACTGGACGGTAACGCCACCCCTGCGACCATGAGTAACGACGATGTACTGCCACCGTTGCAACCACCCAGCGTTATTGACGAACCTGTCGTGCCATCAGGTTCGTGGCTTTTTTTTCCTTGTTGGAAGAGTCTAGCGTATTTCAAACTCCAGTACATCACAAAATGGTGTAGGATGAACCTGCCGTGTCATCAGGTTCGTGGATTTTTTTTCCTTGTTGGAAGAGTCTAGTGTACTTTGAACTCTAGTACATAACAAAATGGTGTAGGATGAACTTCCTGTGTCATCAGGTTCGTGGCTCTTTTTCCCTTGTTGGCAGAGTGCAGTGTATTTCGAACTCCAGTACATAACAAAATGGTGTAGGGTGCTCCTGTCCAGATGATGTTAAGTTAGTTTGGGTGATTCTAGTTTATACAAAAAAAAAATGCAGAGTGCAGATGATGTTGAGTGTATTTAACCTATGAGTGAACTATACTTGGAATTGAAAAACAACCAGAATATTTATTTAGCCTATGAGTGAACTATGCTTGGAATTGAAAAACAACCAGAATAATTATTTAGCCTATGAGTGAACTATGCTTGGAATTGAAAAACAACCAGAATAATTATTCCACTAACTAACCCCAATTGCCTTTCCAACTTTTAAAACAGTGTATTAAGTTTATTTGGATGCATGCTAGCTTTTATTTCAATAAATCTTTTGTCAACCAACAAGAAAAGTATTCTTCATTCTATTATTCCAATATGATTACAGACATATGATATCAAGTTATGTAATTTAATAGTTTTAAAATCCCAAGCATAGTGCACTCTTCCTACCACCCTTCAATACAGTTTCTATTCTAGTTTATACAAAAAGATGCAGAGTGCAGATGATGTTAAGTTTATTATTACTACTAACTGATGATTACCACAGGAGCTGCAACCCCCCATACTACGGCTTGTTTTGTTTTTGTCGGTATATCCCCTCATAATTCAATCTTGGTTTCTCCCTACAGGGGCGAATGCGACAGAGAGTGGTAGCATGGATGTGTACACCACCGTACCAGTTAAGTATTGGTGGCCTACAGTGGATAGCGCTATTACCCCGTTCGTTGGGCGCCGCTTCAAAACACTAGCAGAAGGTGTTCATTACTATATGACATACGCAAGAACATGTGGGTTTTCTGTCAGACACAACTCCCTAAAGCGTGGTTGAGGCGGCCAAATCACCATGCGTTACTTGGTCTGTAGCTGGGAGGGAGTAAAGAGGGGCGGTAGGCCCAAGCCTACCCCCGTGGATGGTGGCGGTAGTGGTAAGAGCACTCAACGTAGGAGACGAGTGTCGAATCGAGTTAAGTGCAATGCTAAGATTTGCCTGAAAAAAAGACACCGGTGGGGAATTTGTGGTGTCAATTTTTGTTGAAGAACACACCCACAATGTGTGCTCTGAGCCTTCGAGGCTATTCATGAGGATCAATCAGAAGCTCGATGTGGCATAACAAGCATTCCTTGCAAATTGTGTTAAAGCTAATGTCGGTGGTTCTAAAAGTTTCCGGTTATGCAAGGAGGCAGCGGGGTCATTTGCTGATGTTGGAGCAACAGATATGGAGTTTCACAATTTCAAGCGAGACCTCCAACAGTATGTTGATGACAAGGATGGGGAGATGATCATTGCAAAGTTTAGATAGAAGCGTGAGGTCTACGAGGACTTTTTCTTTGACTACCATCTTGATGACGAAGACCATCTTGCCTGTCTTTTTTGAGCTGACCACACCGACCGTCTTAGTTTCACAAGCTTCGGTGATGTGATTTCTTTCGATGCAACCTACGGTACGAACAGGTACGGTGACATGTTTTGGTTAACATCCTTTAGTTTATTCATACATTACATGGACTTCATTACCCGTAACAATGTGCACGCCCCATACCATTAAATAAATTCACCACAGTTGTATGCAATGTATGCACAACCGATTTACCCATGTATGCCCCCTGACTTGCACACCTGATTATTTTCCAGTGATTTGACTTACTGAGCTGATAGTGACTAGCAGTGCAAACTACTGTGTTACCTTGTACTCTTGCAGGTACAGTTTGGTGTTTGTACCTTTTACTGTGGTCGACAACCACAAACGGTGTATTACATTTGGCGCAGCAATGATAAATAGGGAGGACACGGAATCATATGTGTCGGTTCTAGACAGATTCAAAGATGCAATGGGACAGAGCCCCATGTGCGTTGTTACTGATCAGGACCCGGACATGAAGGTTGCTATTGCACGGGTATTACCTGAAACCCGCCACCGCTACTGTATGTGGCACATCATGACCAAAGTTAGCGAGAAACTAGGTGGTATATTAGCGCAAAACGAGACATTTCGCAATAAACTTAACAATATTGTGTGGGATGAAACCATTGCCATTGGTGAGTTTGAGGCACAATGGCACTCGTTAATGGAAGAGCACAACTTAACAGGGCACCGATGGTTTACCAAATTATACGTGGAGCGAGAGTTTTGGATTCCGGCCTATTTCTTAGACTTACCCATGAGTGGGTTGTTATGCACCACATCCCGGTCTGAAGCAGCGAATAACGTGTATGGGAAGAGTACCCGCCCGCATTGTAGTCTGGTTGAGTTCTACATGCAATATGATAGCGTCCTTGAAACACAACGCCATACACAGGATAAACTAAATGCTGAGAGTGAGGGGTCCTTACCTGAGTTCAAAACCCCTTTAGCAATAAAGCGACACACGGCGCAGGTATTCACCATAAGAATCTTTTATGAGCTCCAAAAAGAGATTGAATCTGCGTGTTTTTACTGTGGGGTGGTAGGAATCCATAAAGATAATGGGGTGATCCGTTATGACATTAAAGGGAGCTGTAGTGTTACCCATACTGTTGAATATAATCCGACTGGGGTTAGTGCGTCGTGCATCTGCAAGTTGTTTGAAAGATTAGGGATGGTTTGCGAGCACATGTTTTCGGTGTTTCGGGCTGCACAGCTAGAGAGCTTGCCACCTGATTGCATTGCTCCTTGTTGGTGTAAGCACATAAGACTAGGTTAATATTGTGATAAACATTCCGACTGCCCTTCCATGGACCCAGGCCCAAACAGATTGTGGACTAAGATACACAGCTGCCTTGCAATTGTAGGGAGTAAGACAATGCGTCAAACGCGAATGCTGCAGGTAATACAGGATTTGAGGGATGAATTCTTGTGTGATGGTATGGGTGATGATCCAGCAAAGGGTAATCGTTTAGCCATTGCGACTTTGTGCGGTGTGCAACCTCCAGCCTCCAAAACTATCAAACCTCCCGCACAAGCAAAAAACAAGGGGACCGCGAAGCGAATTAAAAACCAACGTGAGTTAGCCAAAGAGAGAAGTGTCAAGGTGGGTCGAAAATGTGGAGTGTGCGGTGAGTACGCTCGTCATAACGCCCGCAGTTGTCCTCTGAAGTGATTGGTGCTTGAATTTGATTTTCTCCTAGTTATGAATTCCATTTTGTGTTTAGTAATAATATTGTAGTGACGTGTGCACTATTGTTGTGCCCCCGTATCATCGTATTTGATATTGGAATAACTGATTGTGGACAAGTATTTGAAATTAAAATAATTTATTGTAGACAAGTATTCGAATGGTTAGTACTAAACGTAGATATATATATATATATATATATATATATATATATATATATATATATATATATATATATATATATATATATATATATATATATATATATATATATATTGCGTATTAAGAAAACATCATTCAGATGGTTAACATTGAAGCTAGATATATACTATTGTGCTTTCTAACTGTTAGGTAAATGATTTACTTTGTTGCATATTTACCAGGCAGTAAAGCCCCATATGTTATTGCCTTTTGAGATTTAAGAGTATGCAGCATCCTAGATTAATTTTCAAGTAGTGATTTGTTAGGCCCTAACCTATGCAAGGCTGTTTTCTATTTGATCACAACGAGCCTTTATGATATCTGTTTATTCTACTAGTTTAGCAGCTGTTTGGATAGGGGGGTCTGGGTGGCGTTTTTGGGGCTGAATTATGGGGGTCTATATAATTGGCATTTTTGGTTTTTGTTGTATTTTTGGGTGCATGTATTCCCGAAATGCATTTTGACCAATTCAAAGCAGTAGTGCAAAAAGATGGGTTTGTAAGTGGGTTAGTATTTCATGTTCTATAACAGGATAAACAAACCAAATAATAGGATTGTAGTTGTGTGCAATTCCTAATTTATTAACTTCCTTTCTCGCTGGGGGGAGAGGGTTAACAATGCATGCTTAGAGTAGTGGTTAGTTCATAGTGCAATATCAATGCCCAAAAAGCACGTAGTAAACCCACTATGCTTAGAATATCTATGGGTACACTGTGATGTACTCCTCCCACTTGGGTTGGGATCACCACTCTACCCATGTGTGTATATGTGAAAGCATTAGTAAAAACATAAAACAACCCTACACACGAGCCATTTTATAGACATGGAAAAGTGAAGTATTATCCCTACACCAAGTGACCCCCTGTTCGAAGTCCACACCCCCAACTCGCGGCCTCCTGTCCAACAAATGCTTCCATGTGTCTCATGGCATACACCCCAGAGTCCCCGTTAGCAGCGGTGTCACTCCATGCCAAGCGCATCCTCTCGGGTTGCATGACCCTTAACCGCAGTGCACGGACAGCGTGTTGTTTGCTATCCAGGTATGCGGCTAGGAGGTTTCTCTGCAAATCGGAATTACATAAATTAAAGATGCACCATATGACTGGGTTACTACTAAGCACAACAGTTCTGAACTGGTTGCGTTGAACACAGTAAGAGTGCATGGTGGTTACCAATTCATCTTGTGCTCCCTCGTACTGTTGTGTGTGCATGTCCGTGCTCGCCGAGCTGTCGATGATGACGAACTTGGGGTGCTTAAAACTGATGCACATCACATAGAAGCATAGCCTGCGCAAAATGGGGAAGACATACTGCAAGAAATATGGGTGTTTAAGTTAGACATACTGTGTGAGTCTCATTTTTTAAAAATGGTTTATGGGTTACCATGTCTAACGTAGCCGTCCCCAAAAGGTCAGTGGTCTGAAATTCGGCATCTAGTCGGCGTTTAAACCACGATAACCTTGCATCACGGCTAGCAGAGATCCCCACTACTGTCTCAATCTGCAATTCTGAAAATTATTAACCATTGTATCTGTACAAGAGAACAACTCCATTAATTCAGTCCTCCCATGGCAAAAAAAATAATAATAATAATTCTACCCTGCCTGCACATGATACATTAATAAATAATTATGGGGGATCCCCCCGAATTTTAATATATGTTTGACAGGTCCTCCCACCCACCTCTCCTGCCCAGAAAAATGTAAAATAAAGCACAACTCTATCCAAATTCACAATATACTGTTTTTTATCAACACCCGGACTAGGTGAACGAACCGTTAATATGTGGAACATGTAAACCTGCAAGTCTGAAAACGCACCGGTTACCAATCTACTAACCATAACTAACACGAAATAGTATAGTGCACATCAATATTGCATAACAGGTGCCCCGATGGGAGATTTGTCACGATACATACCGTAGCGGCCGTTGAGATAAACAGGCGACTAAGCATCCCACCCCTCCTAGGTTGCTCCCTGGCATTGAGCACTGAACACCACGCATCTACTATTACTTTAGACACATTCGTCCCCTCCTTCAAGGTTAAAAAGTCCGACCATCTAACTTTGCATTCGGCATGTTGGAATAAAACTTGATTCCTGCCATATTTTTCCCCAAAAAAGGGTCACCACATGGAGCTCAGTTCCCCCCCCCCCCCCCCCCCCCTACGTATTAGTGCATGAGTCCCACGAGACTTACCGATCACTATGCGGAGAGCCAAACAGCCACATCCGAACGACATAAATTGGTGGAAGGGGGATGT
This sequence comes from Ipomoea nil, assembly GCF_001879475.1. Classification (NCBI taxonomy): domain Eukaryota; kingdom Viridiplantae; phylum Streptophyta; class Magnoliopsida; order Solanales; family Convolvulaceae; genus Ipomoea; species Ipomoea nil. The sequence goes on along the minus strand of NW_017617100.1, from coordinate 1,051,181 downwards.
TGGGGTACCCATCGGCGGTGCTGAAAAACATGCCAAACGATTCATCTTCGGGCACTTGGGGCCTCTTACCTTTGCGGCGTACATCAACTTGCAGCCTTGAGGCTATGCCCTGCATTTTTGTCCCTACCCTAGTCTCCCGCCGTTGCACCTGCATGTAAGAGTACCTGCATTTATTAAGTAGTACAAACATGAAAATGAAGAGTCGTGCACGCGGTTGTCAGAGTACATGCCTGCACCTGCAAAGTTGGCGTGCGTACGTCGGATGGCCCTGCCGTGTCGTTGTCCCCCCTTGGGGTTGCAAGCTCCTGTGTAAACCTAAACTAAAAGACGGTGCATCGACCCCTCCCCACCCCCCCCCCACCCATCTCTTCTGTACCTGCCTGCTCCGGACCCTCGTTAGCTGCTGACCCCCGTCTCGTTGCATCCTCCACCCGGTCCAGCTCCCTTAAAAACTGTGTGTCTTGCCACATAGCGTCGTCCGGGTGACTTAATGACGCAGCTGGTGGCTCAACTGGTGTGTGCCTGTTGTGGTGCGTGCCCTCTGGCGTCTCCGGTGTCTCCCTCCCCAACAAATTAGCTGCATCGCCCACCCTTTTGAAATAGGGGTGGTCCCGTGGCTGGACTGGATTCTCCCGGATCATTTCTTTAATCCGTGTAGCCACCGATAGTAGATCCTGGGCCACGATTGTGAACTCGTGTTGAAAGCCCTACATCCAAACAATTTCAATATAATCAAGAATATGTCAAAGCCAAAACCGCCGTGCCTCAACCCCCGGTTACACCCGATGTTAAACTATCTACAGATGTATTGGACATACCATGTGCGTACTTGGAGCCGGCACATGGTGCACCGTGGCAGGAATGGCCTCCCCCTTGACGGTATGACTCCGGGGTCGTGTAGTGACTGCTTGGGGCAGTGCATCCATCTGCACAAAACCATATCCCATACATATAAGGCTTAGTATCGAACCACTGTAAACATCTAGTTCCAAACCCCTCCCCCCCCCCCCTCCCCCTTCACACCGAGAAATCTGAATTCCTAATATTTTTAAAAATAATGAAAATCCGATTTGAATTAATACTATTGAGATTAATAACATACGCTATTTGCAACTCTGCCATTGTTAATACTCAAATTGTATACCATGTTTCAATTAATTAATACTCTATGCAAATACAGATGCAGAGGACATACCATGTAGGTACTTGGAGCAGACGCGTGGTGCACTGCGGCAGCAATTGCAACCTCGCACCCTGGTGCATCTCCTTGGGCGGTATGACCCTAGGGTCGCGTGGGGACTGCCCGGGGCAGTGCATCCATCTGCACAAAATCATATTCCATACACTTAAGGCATAATACCACACCGCCCTAAACATCTACTCCCGCCCCCCACCCCCGCAGGATATATCTGTATAACAGTGCAACTCTGCTATTGGTAATACTCAAATTAAATACCCTGCTTCAATTAATCAATACTCTTTGCAAAAAGAGTAATCAGTGCATCTTCCCTACCCCATATAACAAAACACAGAACCTAGTACATGACTAAACAGTTGAAAAGAAATTATAGAAACTACATTTTACCCCATGCACAGGCCCCTGGTGAACCGGGAGTAGTCCTCTAACATCCCCCCCGTCTTGCACTACCCCGCGTGGCCTAGAATGCCGGGATCGCGGTGCCGTAACACGGAGCGGTACATCCAGACGGTCGTTCCCTAATCCCCCACCACCGAGCTGAGCGATATGACCCTAGGGTCGCGTGTGGACTGCCTAGGGCAGTCCATCTACCTTCACAAAACCATATTCCATACACATAAGGCATAGTATCACACCACCCTAAACATGTACTCCCCCCCCCCCCCCCCCTCCACTCTCGCATAATATATCTGTATAAAAGTGACACCTAATACACAACATAAACTAGAGATTCACACCTAGAAAACTGGACTCCTATTAATTTTTAATATTCTGAAAATATGGTTTTGGTTAATACTATTGAGACTAATAACATACGCTATTTGGAACTCTGGTACTGTTAGTACTCCAATTATATACCACGCTTCAATTACATAATACTCTATGCAAATACAAATGTAGAGGGCATACCATATGGGTATTCGGAGCAGGCACGTGGTGCACCGTGGCAGCAATAGCATCCTCGCACTCCGGTGCAACTCGTTGGACGGTATGACCCCGGGGTCACGTGGGTTCTGCTTGGGGCAGTGCATCCATCTGCACAAAACATATCTGTATAAAAGTGACACCTAATACACAACATAAACTAGAGATTCACAACTAGAAAACTGAATTTCTAATAATTTTTAATATTCTGAAAATCTGGTTTTAATTAATGCAAAATGTTGGTAGTAAATTTGATCATGTTCTGCGGCGAATTTAACAAGCAGTGCATCATGGTACCACACCAACTAAACCACAGAATTTAATCTCTCAATACTGATCAGGAAGTAATTAACAGCTTCAGAGAGTGATTAAAGTAAACAACTCATTATAAAAAGTAAAGGGAGTGCATATCTCAATTTGGTAGATGCAAATTTATAAACACAGACCCTACGTGTAGCTAAAATATATACAATAAAAGTGACAGCTAATAAACATCATAAACTAGGTCACTGAGCGGTTAATATAAACTAGGCCACCGAGCGGTTAATATAAAAGTGACACCTAGCAAACCGAATTCCTAATAATTTTTAATATAACGAAATTCTGGTTTTAATTAATACTACTGAGATTTATAACATACGCTGTTTGCAACCCTGCCATTAAACAGTTCAAAAGAAATTATTGAAACTACACTTTACCCCACGCACGGGCCACTGGTGGACCGGGAGTGGTCCTCCGTCATCCCCCTCGTCTTGCACTACCCCGCGTGGCCTAGAACGTCGGGATCGCGGTGCCGCACCACAAAGCGGTTCATCTAGTCAGCCGTTCCCAAATCCCCCGCCATCCACCTCCATCCTCTCCCGTGTTTTCAACCGCATTGGCGTCCACCCATACAACGCTGGCACGGTTCTCGGTACATCCCTTGGCCCGACGACCACCCTATCAACATATAAGAGCTGCACCAAGCAAATAAAACACATTACAAACAAGAAACCTACACATCCATACGCACGTACCTATATTACCATACACTTACAGTCAAGAACAGTAACGACCCTGGGAATTTCCCCGTAGAGCGTTGCATCCAACTCGCGTGCGTACTGACCAGTGTTCGCAAGAGGTACCCACACCAATCTAGATCTCTAATGATAGCAACGTCACGAAACTATGCACGGTTCTCTGGTTCGCATAGCCATTGAGGGTGCTAGCGATGAGGGTGCTAACCGCTACTACGCAGAAATGCCTCTTAAACCACACGCCGCAATCTTTTAGTTCTAAGGTCTGCGTGGTAAGAGCCTTCACGGTGATATTGCCTTACAGTTTCTTAACTTTAATCCTCCATGACTGCAAGTCAGGGTTTACACCTTGGCTATCCTACTCTGTGATCGGAATTGTCCCATTCGGGAGCCCCAGCGCCGCTGCCACGTCTTCCTTCGTGATGTTGATTGATCTCCCGTGGCTTAAGTTTATCTTCATTTCCGACGGGTCAAAATTGACGAGCAACAATGGCCAAGCCTCACCAGTAGTACCTGAATCCGCAATCCCAAACCCCCCCCCCCCCCATGCCCATCGCGCACACGTCTTGCCTCTGCCGCGCCGTGAGCGAGGAAACGAGGCGTACAAGCTCCCTTCGGCTCCCCCGCGTCTTGATCCGAGGGAACGGGTGGCTTACGGGGGCCGGCGCACCATGCAGTTGTCCCGCATCCTCCAGGTCGTTGAAATCCGCAGGCGGTGTGAGAAAATCCCCATCTGTATCGCTACCATCGTCGTTGCAAACCACCGGGTTCTGTTCATAGCGTCCTAGATCACCACGAAAACATACCACAATAGAATATTTCAAGAGAAACCACACACCAAGCATAATACAAAAAGCATCTACCCAAAAAATATCGAATACAATGCAATACCTCCCTGATCCTACATAGAGATGGAGACAAAAACTACGCTGCGATGGTACAAGGATGGATTTTACATAGCAAACACTTACACTACTAAAAATTGCAGTAGAAATTAAAGTAAGGAAAATGGACATAGTAACAAGTGCAAGCAACATATCCCTAAGATTTATTTGAGTTAGTATTTCCACCAGAACAGTTTTACCTGTGCATAACAGTGTGGTTTAAATTGAATCACATATACCAAATTACCTAATCTAATCAATCAATAACCCCCCCCCCCCCCCCTCTTACATGGGTTCTAATTTTAATTTCTTACATCAAGATCTGCCTCTACCCCTACCCTCCCTATCTAACTACAGAAATTTAGTAGTAGTCATTTGCAGCCACAACACACCATTTAGTAGTAGTCATTTGCAGCTACAACACACCATCCATAAAGAAAGCAGATTAATTAATTCAAATCCCCCATCCACACATGAGTATTCAAACTGTTTAGAAAAAATAGATTAGGAAAAAATATATATGCAGAAGTAATGAACAAGGAATGTCAATTTTTGTTGTTCATATATTATGAGAAGGAGGAATATATTATTGCAGTAGAAATTAAAGTAAGGAAAATGGACATAGTAACAAGTGCAAGCAACATATCCCTAAGATTTATTTGAGTTAGTATTTCTACCAGAACAGTTTTACCTGTGCATAACAGTGTGGTTTAAATTCAATCACATATACCAAATTACCTAATCTAATCAATCAATCAACCCCCCCCCCCCCCCCCTCCTTACATCCTGATATGCCTCTACCCCTACCCTTCCTAAATTTTTCCTAATTTTACTTTACTGCTAGCTAACACTTTCAATGGGTTCTACTTTTAATTTCTTACATCATGATCTGCCTCTACCCCTACCCTCCCTATCTAACTACATAAATTTAGAAGTAGTCATTTGCAGCCACAACACACCATTTAGTAGTAGTCATTTGCAGGCACAACACACCATCCATAAAGAAAGCAGATTAATTAATTCAAATTCCCCATCCACACATGAGTATTCAAACTGTTTACAAAAAACAGATTAGGAAAAAATATATATGCAGAAGTAATGAACAAGGAATGTCAATTTTTGTGGTTCATATATTATGAGAAGGAGGAATATATTATGCGGTCAATGGACATTATCCTCAAACTCCTGAATTGAGTAACCCTAGCGAACCTCCTACTAACCTTAGACCATCAAACTTACAGAGTCACCAATGAAAGTTTTAAAAGTCACATACAGAGCCTCATGCATACACCCCCACCCCCAATTAACAAAAACCCCCCGAGAATTCGCATAAAAAAATCATAGAATCGAGACAAACCTCGCACACCCCACTGGTTCGCGTTCCGCCGCCGGGCAGAAACCCTAGAAGCAATCCCCGCCATGGCCCGCCCGGAGTTGTGCCTATTGTTGAATGCCGGCGAACGGGAGCTACCCTGGCGCCTGGACCCTCTGGATGCTTCCGCGTGCCTGCACGACGGAGCCGATGGCAGCGTCGTCGGCGAGAATGATAGGCGGGGCCAGCATCTCCTCGAGCGACGATTGCCACCTGACCTTGCCATCGACACCCACACGTCTTCCCGGCGAGAATGAAAGCTACCCAGTGCTCTGTAGAGTGAAAGACAAAACCCCCGATCCCGCTAAACCCACACCCATCCTATTTGCCCCCGTACAATTACCAAAACCCCACGCACTAACTCAGCCTACGCAAGTGCCCAATGTGGCGGGGTGCACCATGCCCCCGTGCACACTAATTCTCATCCGTTGCACAAGCAAAAATGCACGGCCAGGATGTTTGTGCACGTGCGGACATTAACAATAGTTTGCACTAGAATACTTATATATATATATATATATATATATATATATATATATATATATATATAATTGAATTTTAAAACATATCAAATGGAGATAGATAAAAACTTACCTTTTTGTAGATTGGTGCTTTGCGAGTGGGTGAACTTTCGAAACTAGAACTTTTAATCACAAATGAAAGAAAAAACTATCAAAATAAGGGTAAAATCATTAAAAGAATCGTGTGTATAGAATAAATTTTCGACGTTCTTCGAGGGGGAGAGGACTGACGAAGAAGACGAAAGGTCAGGAATGAGAGTTTTTTTTTTAACATAAGTGTCATACTAATCTATACTATAATTAAAAATAAAATAATATTTACTTGATTTCCTGTCCAAACAATAGTAAATAGTAAAGGTAAATTAAAAAAAAATGGAAATAAAAAAAAAAGGAAGAGAAATATTTCACAATAATATTCTACATCATCAATGAAAATGGAATGGAAATTTGATAAATTGGAAAAAGAAATGAATATTAATAATTGATTGGAAATTAAAAATGAAAAAATGAACATAAATTAGGTTAATTGGAAAAGGAAATGAATATTAATAATTGAATGAAAATAAAAAATGATTTATAATTGAAAATGAAAAAAGAAATGGTCAGATCATTGCCTTTTAATTTTTCACAATAATATTATACAATAATAAATCAAATCACAATTATGTCATAAATCTTTCACAATTTTAAACAACGGAACGGAAATTAAAAATGTACAGAAATATTTCAATAATAATAATAATCTACATCATCAAGTAAAGGTAAATTAAAAATGAAAATGAAATATTTCAATAATAATATTCTACAGCATCAATAGTAAATGCATATTTTAAACAAAAGTAAAGGTAAATTAAAAATGCAACGAAAATTAAAAATGAAACAAAAATATTTCAATAATAATATTCTACATCATCAATTAAAAATGGAACGAAAATTGGGTAAAAATATCACTGCATCTGATATTCTAATGGGCTAGTTAACTAATTGACAGAATATAGAAAAGAATAATTGGTTGAAAATGAATATGATATTACTTTTTGAATGCTAATGGGCTAGTTAACTAATTGACAGAAAATAGAAAAGAATAATTGGTTGAAAATGAATATGATATTACTTTCTCAATAACGCCTCTACTAAAACTTGAACTCACAACCTTCCAAATGAAAGTCCAACTCGAATACTATTAGACCACATAGTCCTGATGAATATGATATTACTAATTGATTAAAAATATAAAAAGAAATGAATACTAATAGTTGACTGCAAATAAAAATGATCCATAACTGACTAATAAAAAAAATAAATGGTTAAATAATTGCATTTTAATTAAAAATGAAACGGAAACTAAAATTAGACGAAAATATTTCAATAATAATATTCTATATCATAAATAGTAAATGCATATTGCAAACAATAGTAAATGTAAATTAAAAATGGAATGGAAACATTTCAATAATAATAGTATACATCATCAATAAAAAAAAATGAAACAAAAATTCGGTAAAAATATCACTGCATATAATATTCTAATTGACTAAAAAAAAATAATAATTGGCACTTAAAATATAAAAGGATTGTTAATTCACTAATATTCTACCATTATATATTTTCACCTGAGTCACTCATCTTGATGGACTGAATATTACTAATTGACTTAAAATATAAAAGGATTGTTAATTCACTAATATTCTACCATTATATATTTTCACCTCAGTCACTTATCTTGATGGACTGAAGGGGTTACTAATTGACTTAAAATATAAAAGGATTGTTAATTCACTAATATTCTACCATTATATATTTTCACTTGAGTCACACATCCTGATGGACTGAAGGTGTTAGCTCCAGACGATGATGGACAAGATTGTGTTGCTACTACAAATGTCGTCTACAAAGAGGTTTCAATAATGTGTAAATACAATCGTTGATATTATGTTTTTTAAATGACAAAATTGCTATGTATCTAGACAAAAAAAAATATATCTTCCATACAAATGAATTAAGATAGCAATTCAATCCTATAGTTGTGTTGCTAGAGGAGGAGCACATTTGCCTAATTTATAAAAAAAATAATAAATAATGATAAATAAGATCTCCAAAATTACAACACCGCATGCGTACATCTACACATTATCTATAATTTGAACAATTATTTTTGCTCAAATTCAAGCATAACATCAAAATACATAAATGATCCAAATCACATCTTCAATAACACTATATAATATTTGATGTACTAATTTAAATAATAATATACCAATCTAATTATTTTTAATATATTACAACAAATTCATTTTGTACCACGGACGAAAATATTAGTACTAGTTAAAAGAAAAAAAAAAAGTTCATAGTGTTGTTTTTGAGGACTGGTTGCTGTAAAAAAAAAAATAAAAATTTACTGCGTGGAGCCAGTGGAGGAAGCGGAAGAAAAACCCTAAACCACAATACTGCAATGCTCTATCACTAACGTCTCCTACTTGTCTAAGCCCCGGCAAAAACTTGACCGGTTTCAAGCTGTTGTGGACGACTCAAGGTCCTGGAGAAGAAGCTTTGAAACTGTCTCTATTTGGAGCCTTGGAGGTATAAAATCTTTTACATATACCAAATTGTGTATATGCATACATTTTCCCCGTTTTCCTGTTCTGCAGAATTAACATAATTTTTCTGGCTTTTCTCGATTGGTGGAGATGACTTTGGGGTGTTTCAGTTCATGTAATTGATTTCATGTTTCGTCATTGAATAGTTCGAGTCTTTAATTAGTGGCAGCTGAACATGCTTGAAGAGGTTAGAAATATTAAGTTTGTATTGAGTAACTAAATATGCAGAGAAAATCATGGGGATTTTGAGTGTGTGTTTGTATGGCAAGTTTTAAAGACCGGTTTGAAGCTTTGCTGCAAGTACTTCAACCACCCAATCATCTCTGTTTGGAAATTGTAATCCATTCTTAGGATAACAAGCCTAATCCCTCACTACTTGGAGAAATTGATTGCACTGTTGCTGCAAAAGGAATTGCTTTGCAACAAATAATTAGCTGGCTTAGCCTAATAGCAAACTAAATCAAATTCCGAATGATTCCTTATTTCCTTTCTTTTCATGCTAATGTTTTTGTGTTATGATTAATGGGAGAGTAGTGGGTTTGCTTAGAGAAATTAAAATGTAGTGATTTGTTACACTGGTAGGAATTAGGAATTGCTGGATTCTTTTAGAACTCTGCTTTTAGAATTTAAATAAATTTTCAACTGTGGGTTGCATTATGGAAAAGAAGAAAACTGGTATTTGATGACATTTTATACTGTTGTTACTGTTTTGTTTCCCTGCTTTTCTATGGCTGCTAAAATCGTACTTTTAAATTGTGTGGTAGTTTGTAATAATTAAATCATTTTCTTTCTTTTATTTTGGGTGAAATTATATTGTTGAATCTTAGGTTTACAGTGAGCAGGCTTTTCTTTGTAAAAGCATATGGTTTCTATAGGCCGGAGAGCTTTACTGTTGAGAAACAATAAAGTACATAATTTAACTGAGGAAGGTTTGACCCCTCAGGACGACATTTCTTTTAATCAGTACAAAAAGAAGAGAAATATGGGTAGAAGGGATGGGAAGAAGCATTCTGGATTTCCTGCTGATAATTCGGCTGAATATCTATCTGGTGGAAAAACTGCTGATGGCAATTTTAAAGCTCAAAAATCCTCAAAGCACCAGAAAGGCACTTCTTATACACCATTTGTCAGGTTGTGTGTTCATTTAATGGTTTTATTTTTAGTTTCAACTTCCAAAGATATAACTTTGATTGACTTGGCATTTTAGTACATTGACAAGTGACAACGTTAGCTCACTGTTGTACTGAAATCTTCCTTTAGGAATCAGATTGATCCAGAAACTAAAAAGTACTTTGCAGAGATTACAAATGTCATAGAAGGCAAGGAGATTGACTTAGAAGAGCGGTCGGTTATATGTGGCAATGCATTAGAAGAAACAAGAGGGAAAGAAGTAGAACTTGCAACTGATTATGTAATAAGCCATACATTGCAAATTCTTCTGGAGGGCTGTTCTCTAGATCACCTTTGTGGTTTTCTTCGTAGCTGTGCAAAGAATTTCTCCCATATTGCAATCTGGGTCTCATGTTGCTGAAACAGCTTTGAAATCTTTGGCTATGCACCTTCAGGATTGTGAGCAACTATCTCTTATCGAAGAGACTTTGAGGAAAATATGTGAGGTGCGAAATAGAGAACTTATGTTACAGTTAATTTCTTTCTAGTTTTTAAAAGCTTTTCTCGCTGTTCTGTATGAAAACATCTTTGTTGTGATTATTTACTGTGATTTAAGATTGGTCAACTATTCTGGGATAACAGAAAAAGCACCAATTTGTGCAAGAATACTTATTTTTTGCCACCCTTTTACATCAGGAAATTATTGTCAATCCTGTTGATATAATGTGCAACTGTTATGGATCACATGTGCTTCGGAGTCTTCTTTGTCTACTGAATGGGGTGCCGTTAGAACAATTCCATAGCACAAAATCGGCAGTTGTACTAGCAGAACGGATGAATTTTAAGGCTCCTCGATCAGAAGGCAACAAGTTGTCATATTCTAACCAGAGTTTCCCAGATTTGCTCAAATACCTTGTGTCCGAGATGTTAAATACCACAAGAGAAGACATTTCTAATCTTTCGATGGATCAGTATTGCAGTTTGGTTCTGCAGGCATGTTTTAGATATACTATTGAATTTTGGCTTGCAGTTTATTTGAGTAAAGATATTTTTAGCTTTAATTAATTAATTCCTTGTGCTATTGACACTTATAATACCCATTGATGCATCCTACCTACTAAATGGCAGACATCATTGAAATTATTGGTTGGAAATGAACCAGAGCTGTTGCATATAATCCAAATTCTTCTTGGCTGCAACATGGAAATGGATGGGAACTTCATAGGAAGACCTAGATTACAAGAAATTCTAAAGCAGTTGGAAGAACCTGCATACAGTCATTTATTTGAGGTATAAATTTTAGGGTCGAACTCTGGTTAATTTGTTTGTATCTTATTATCTCAAGTTTTCCTATTGCTTTTCTCTTTTTTGGTCCGAGAGATCTTGAGAACAAATTTCTGTCATTATGATTGAGACTTGTTGAGAAAGATGTAGAAGAAGTTTGTATTACTTGCTTGTCTCAATGGGGAGACAACAGATAAATATATACAGACTAAGAGACACAATCCTACAGACACAACCCTACATAACTTCAACAACTATATTTCTACAGACACAATTTTTGTGTTTCAACACTCCCCCTCAAGCTGGAGCATGTATATCATATGCACCAAGCTTGTTACAAATGTATTCAATCCTATGACTTCTTAAAGCTTTAGTAAATATATCAGCTAATTGATTATTTGAGCCTATAAAAGATGTAGTAATATCTCCAGAAGTAACTTTGTCTCGAACAAAGTGGCAATCAATTTCAATGTGTTTTGTCCTTTCATGAAAAATTGGATTTGATGCAATATGCAAAGCTGCTTGGTTATCACAAATGAGCTTCATGGACTCCTTTGTACAAATCTGCAGTTCGGTAAGGAGGTTTTTCAACCACACAAGTTCACATGTTCCAACGGCCATAGATTGATATTCGGCTTCTGCACTTGATCGAGCAACAACATTTTGCTTTTTACTTTACCAAGAGATTAAGTAGCCACCAAGAAAGATACAATATCCAGATGTTGATTTTCTATCCCATGCACCTGCCCAATCTGCATCTGTGTATCCAATAATTTCAAGGTTTCCATGGTCTTTGTATAACAAACCAGTGCCTGGAGATTTTTTAATATATCGTAAAATCCGAATGGCAGCTTCCCAATGACTTTCACGTGGAGATGCTAAGAACTGACTAACAACACTTACCGCAAAAGAGATATCAGGTCGAGTTACAGTTAAATAAAGTAATCTTCCAACCAATCGTCTATATTTTCTCGTATCTTGGATAAGCTCCCCCTGGTCTGGCAGGAGTTTGATATTTGGATCCATAGGAGTGTCAAGAGGTTTACAATTCATCATACCTGTGTCTTCTAGTATATCCAATGCATACTTTCTTTGTGATATGCAAAATCCTTGCTTGGATTGTGCTACTTCAATTCCCAAAAAGTATTTTAACTTCCCGAGATCTTTTGTTTCAAAATGTTGGAATAGATGTTGTTTCAACAATTGTATTCCTTCAACATCATCTCCTGTAATGACAATATCATCAACATATACAACAAGATAAATGCTCTTACCATGTTGATGTCTATAAAAGACGGAATAGTCAACTTTGCTTCGATTTAAACCAAAATTTTGTACTACTATGCTGAACCGTCCAAACTAGGCACGAGGAGATTGTTTTAGACCATAGAGAGAACGTTTGAGCTTACAAACCAAGTTACTGTTAGAGTAAAGAAACAGGGACAGTAGATAATGATAGGAGGAGGGCTTTTTTTATTGAATAAGAAGGGAAGGAACGGAAACAAAACAAGGCTGCCAACAGATTGACACCTCCAGCAAGAACTAGTTCCTGCCCAGCTACTAGAGCTCAAAGGGAATTAAGAGAAAATTATTTGATGCCTACCTCTTACTAAGAGATTACATTTTATAGTGTCAAACAGTGAACAAATAAGGGAAAAGGAGAGGATTGTGAGACTGATTTATTCCCTTTAAATCCCATGATTTAAGCTTTCCCATTTTCTATCTGATTAGCTTGATTTGCTGTCCCAATTTCCTGCTTCCCATTCTTGTCTTGAATTCCTCTTCTGCGTGAGTAAACCACCCATTTCTTTGGGTGTGTAACAGTTACTCTCCCCCTGAGCAACAAACCCAGGAGGTTGCTCCATGTAGACTTCTTCCTCTAAATCTCCATGCAGAAAGGCATTTTTAATATCTAAACTGATGCAAGGGCCAATGATGAACGGCAGGCATAGAAAGAAAGATTCTGACCGAAGCAATTTTAGCTACTGGTGAAAAGGTGTCAGTGTAATCAATCCCAAAAACCTGTGTATATCCTTTGGCTACCAGTCGAGCTTTAAGTCTATCAACCTGTCCATTGGGCCCAACTTTCACAGTATAGATCCATCGGCAACCAACAGTTGTTTTACCTTCGAGTAATGGAACTAACTCCCAAGTCCCCGATGAATGAAGAGCAGCCATTTCATCAACCATAGCCTGACGCCAACCAGGGTGGGAAAGGGCTTCTTTAACAGATTTAGGGGCAGAAACAGATGATAAACATGTGATAAAAGCATTATATGAAGGTGAGAGACGATCATATGAAATAAAGTTGTATATGGGAAAGGGATTTCGTGATGACCTGTTACCTACACGACTTGCAATAGGAGAGCTTGTTGCCGGAACCGGGTTCGAGGGCATAGATAGCTCGAGAGATGAATCAGTTGGGATTTCATCGATTTGAACTGTCGCGGGTGGTCGAGAGCGGCGATGATAAGTGTAAGGAAAGGGGGTAACACCGTTGTTTTGTAAAGGAGGTTCAGTAGGTGAGGGACTAGGATTTCTAGGTGATGACGGATCTTGAGGTAAATGTACCTCGGCCCCTCCTTGAAAAGTAGGAACAGGAAGAACATCAGGAAAATGAGAGATGGAGGTCGGTAAACTAGACGAAAAGAAAGGTGTTGATTCAAAGAAAGTAACATCAGAAGATACATAAAACCAATGCCTATCAGGGGAATAACATCTGAAACCCTTTTGCAACCTAGAGTACCCAACAAACATGCATTTTAAGGATTTTGGAGAAAATTTATCACGCCCTGGGGTAGTGTCCCGGACAAAACAGGTGCACCCAAAAATTTTTAAAGGAAGAGTATGAAGGGGTTTATCGGGAAATAAAATATTATAAGGTATCTTACCATGTAAAACAGATAAAGGCATACGATTTATTAAATAACAGGAACGAAGGATAGCATCTGCCCAGAATTCTGGAGGGACTTTATAGTGGAGAATCATGGTGCGGGCTGTTTCAACGAGATGCCGGTTTTTACGTTCAGATACCCCATTTTGTTGTGGAGTATCGGGACAAGATGACTCATGGAGGATGCCCGCTGAATCAAGAAAGTTAGATAAAGGAGTTGTAAAGTATTCTCCAGCATTATCACTTCGTAAAGTTTTAATAGACACCCCAAACTGATTTTTTATCTCATTAACAAATTTATGAAGAACATTAAGTACTTCAGAACGGTTTTGCATTAAAAAGACCCATGTACAACGAGAAAAATCATCAGTGAAGGTAACAAAATATTTAAAACCAAGAATTGATTTATAACGAAAAGGTCCCCAAACATCAGTATGAACTAAGGAAAAAGGGAAAGCAGCTCTCTTATTAACACGATTAGGAAACGATGTTCTAGAATGTTTGCCAAGCTGACAGGCTTCACACTCTAGGGTAGATAAGTGAGACAAACTAGGGACAAGTCACCGTAATTTTTTAAGGCTAGGATGTCCTAGTCGGTCATGGGCAAGGGAAGGAGGAATGGTAGCAGTGCAAACTGTAGAAGGTTTTGGGGTAGATAATCGATAAAGTCCTTCTGATTCATACCCCGAGCCAATCATCTTCCCCGAACGACGGTCCTGCATAATGATAGAATCAGAAGAAAAAGTAACCGTACAGTCCAAAGATTTTGTAAGTTGATGAACAGAAATTAAGTTGAAAGGACAGTTAGGTATATAAAGAATTGAAGAGAGAGGCAAAGTAGGAAGGGGGGAAGCCTTTCCAATTGCAGTAGCCGTACTCTTGGACCCATTACCGAAAACAATAGATGGAAGGGACTTAGACTTGGTGAAATGAAAAAATAAAGATAAGTTACCAGAGATATGCTCAGAGGCACCTGAATCGATAACCCATGGTCCGCTTAGGCTAGATTGTGATACAAGGGCAGTATGAGTTCCATCAGTGTAGGTTGCAGGAGTTAAACCAGAAGCTTTGGGAGTGGTTTTAAATCGAACAAACTCTTCATACTCAGCAGCGGAAATGGTTCGAGAATTTGGTTCCCCAGGTTGAGATTGAGCAACACTTGCTTGCGTACGTACCGGTCTCCCATGAAGTACCCAACACTGATCTCGTGTGTGCCCAGTTCTATTACAATAATCACACACTCTAGTGTTTTTCTGTCCACCACGATTGTTAGTTCGTCCACGACCTCCTTGTGTGACAGAGCAGATTGTTCGGTAGTGGATGTGTGAGTACCTGGAATGGAGGTGACCTGCAAGAGCCGTTTGAACAACTCGGTGGTCCCCGGGACAATGTTGCTTCCAAGAACTTGATTCCGGATGCTTTCAAATTCGGGACCTAATTTGGTTAAGAGAAGTATGACAAAGAATTTCTCTCGTTGGGTAAGTTGCTCTGCGGGTGTACCACCAATAGGCATGAGTGTACCAAACTCAGAAATCAAACTTTGGGCTTTGCCAAGAAAAGTTTCCATATCAATACCATCTTTCTTCAAGTTAACCAGATTGTCAACAACATTATAGAATTGAGAGACATCATTAGTGTACAGAGATTGAGCTTGACTCCACACCCCGACACATGTCTTAAAGGGCCGGAATAAAGGCAACAATTGTGGAGAAAGAGACTGCCAAAGGAGACTACAAAGTTGAGCATCTAACCTTTGCCAAACTGTCTTTTCTTTTTCCGGTATCATATTCACTTCTTTTTGCAAGTGGTCAACAACACCTTGGCCCATAAACCATAATTCTACGGCATCCGACCAAGAGTGGTAATTTTGAGAACCACATAATCTTTAGAAGTGATTACCGGGTTTCCAGACAGATTAGGCACATAAATAGAGCTCGAAGAAGTATGTAAATTATTGGCAGGAGAAATAGTACCCGAATTATCAGAATTTTCGTCGGAAGACATCGTGACCAAAAAAAAAATCTGATTGCACGGAAGGAAAGGAGGAGAGCCGACGATACGATCTGGAGAATATCGCCGGAAAAGGCCTCACGCGCCGGCGCGTGGTGTCGGAGCGCCGGTGACACGGTGGCGCGTGGAGGCGCGTGGAGGAGATTCCGGCGACCAGAATTAATGGGTAATGGTCGCCGGAGGATGGGTAAGGGGGCTGTAGTATTAATTTGATAAAATATCTCACCAATAGTAAGTAATTTGAAAAATTAGTTTCTAATGAACAGTAACATGTACAGTTCACCGGAAAAAAAAAAATCAAATTTTGACTTTTGGCTCTTGATACCATGTTGAGAAAGATGTAGAAGAAGTTTGTATTACTTGCTTGTCTCAATGGGGAGACAACAGATAAATATATACAGACTAAGAGACACAATCCTACAGATACAACCCTACATAACTTCAACAACTATATTTCTACAGACACAACCCTACATAACTTCAACAACTATATTTCTACAGACACAACTTTTGTGTTTCAACAAGATAAATGAAACTTCACAGGAATAAATCAACCACAACTACCCAAAATGTTATCTAGACATTTACTTTGCTCCTCTATGTATTACATTATCGTCCTACTCCTTTAACATGCTTAATACTACACCTGTACTTCCATAAGTTTATTAAGTTTTAACACATTTGCAGAGGATAGCTATTACAATTTTCCCTCCATTAGTTTCCACTGGAATGGTAATCTCTTTGAATTTAATTTGAGCTCTATGCCCATTTTACAGGTTATCATCGAAGTTGCTCCTGAAACCATATACAAGGAGTTATTACAGAGAGTCTTTAAGAACTCATTGTTTCAGATGTCATCTCATCATTGTGGGAATTTTGTTGTGCAGGCTTTAGCTTCTCATGCTAAATGCTCAGAGCATGTAATTCCCATGGTTTATTGCTGTATTGAAAACATTAATGTCTTCTTCTTTAAGATACGTACAAAAAGAATGATAATTGCACACCACTCCCTCTCTTTCTGCATATACACACTCATGTTTATATTTTGTTGCATAGACCTTCTGCAGGCATTACATTTAGGTTTCAGAAGCACAAAAGAATGTTTAATGATTTTTAATTTTTATTTTTTTTTGCAATGAATTGCTCATACTTACTCTTGTAAATCTCCCTTCTCTTTGCTACTAGATTGACTTGATTTGGGGGGAGCTTGGAACTAAATTTAAGGACCTACTTGAAATGGGCCGCTCTGGAGTAGTTGCTTCTCTTGTTGCTGCAACTCAAAAGGTCCATCAGCGTGAAGAAGAGGTTTGTAATTTGTGGTCAAACATGTTCCCTTTAAATTTTTTGCATTTTTCTTTAAAATTTTGTACTTTATGCAATTTGGAGGGTGGAGATAATCAGCCCTAATAAAATTAAATGGTCTGACCAAATCATTTTCTCTATTTTTGGTTAATGTTACAGTGTTGTCAGGCACTTGCTTCCGCTGTTTGTGTAGAAAATGAGCCTCACAAGTGCATTATTCCACGCATACTGTTTCTTGACAACTATTTTAGATCTGAAGACAAATCTAACTGGAGTTGGCCAAATGGCACCAGGATCCATGTTGTTGGCTCTTTGATCCTGCAGTCAATTTTTAGATTCCCCAGTGTATGCGTCTCGTTCTTTTCTTGGTTTTTATTTTCAATTTCAGTGTTTTTCTTGGTCCAGTGTATTTAGTGTGGAGGCAGGTTTTATTACATTAGTGCTACTCTTAAAAGATTCCTCCTGTTGACCTCTCTATGAGATGGCTCCATATTTGGGGAAAATACAGAGAGGCAAAAAGAATTAAATGGTTCTGCCCTTGGTATAGTGTTCTATTTATTTCTAGGCTTCTAGCGGATCTAGCTTTTTAAAAACTTTGTTGCGTTTTACCATCGTTTTTGGTGTCTTGGTTTTATCTTGCAACCAGATTGTGACGTTTCTGCTGGTTTACTCTTATCAACAAGTTCTGAAAGCAAATCCATTTCAGTTTTACTTGTGATTTGAAACTATTACTTTTGTTTATTTAAATATTGTCTCCTATAGGAATTCATAACTAGTCAATTTTGATTTACTTACTATTACTTCTCTTTGTTAAAATATTTTGTGTCCTATAGGAATTGATAAAGGCTTTCATTTCTGGTATCACATCTTTGGAAGAGCATCAACTTCTTGAAGCATCTAAAGATCCCAGTGGTTCACGTGTTATTGAAGCATTTCTAAACTCAAATGTTTCTGCAAAACATAAGAGGAAGCTATTGATCAAGTACATATTTAGATCTACCCTTGTTACTCTATTTGACTATTGGATTGTTGATTTCAGGCTTGAACTAATACTATATTCCCATGACTTTCATAACTTTTTAGGCTTCAAGGACATTTTGGTGAACTCTCAGTTCATCCATTGGGATCGTTTATGATTGAGAAATGCTTCAATGCAAGCAACTTGCCTCTAAGGGAGAAAATTATTTCAGAGATGTTACCATTGCAAGCTGAGTTGTCGAGAACAAAGCAGGGACCTTACCTACTTAGGAGATTTGACATTGATGGGTAAGTCATCATTTTTCTCCCCAACTGATCATTTGCCATGTAATTCTTCTGGAACAGTTAATTTTAATGGCAGTTGCACAAATCAAACCCAAGATCATGGGCCCAATAAAGTAAAGCAAAATTATTATGAATTGGAAATTTTTTTGCCAAAGCGTTCCAATCTCAAGCATGTACAGAATAAAGTTGATGAAATGATTTCTTCGAAACTTATTAAGCATTAGATTTCACTTCCTCAGATTTTCTTCCTTTTACATTTCTTATATTTGTTTGTTATCATAGATATGCAAAACAACCGGATATATGGAAATCAAGACAAGCTTCACAACAATCTGCCAGACAGGAATTTTATGCTGAATTTGGAGCTACCGGTACCAAATCAAGAAAAGATAGCTATACACACAAATCACAGCCAGAAAAGTTGAAGGAAATGAGGAAAGAGATTGAGAGCAGTTTTGCTTCTTCCCGAACTTCCAGTACCCCATTTTTGGCTTACCAGGATTCAAAGGCTAAAACAAAGAAGTTGGCCAAGAAGCAACCATCTGAAAGTGCTAAGCATTCAGTGAATGATGATTTTTTGAAAGGGAAAAACAAAAAACGAAGAACTGAAAAGGGTAACGATGGGATTGATAGTACCTGTGCAGGAGGAAGTGAGTATGATGAACCCTCAAAATCTGGAGACAAAAACGAGAAGAAAAGACAAAGAAGAGAAGAAAAAGAAAAGAAAAGAAAAAGGAAAGACGAAAACTCAGTCATCTAAAAAGAAGAAAAATGTTGAAGGGTGAAAGTTGGAAATTTCAAAGGTTCCCTACGGCCTTTTTCTTTTCTTGCCCAGCATACTAACTTGCTTGACTTGGATATTCATGCAACTCGGGGTTATACTAACTTGCTTGACTGGGCCTTAGACAAGCAACTTGGATATTCATGCAACTGCAATACAAACAATATTGGAGGCCTCTAACTTTATTATTGAATGCCAAGGAAAAGCCATGCTTCAAGGTTGAACTTGGTGCTTCAATCTCCAAACTCATAGGTAACCCTCAGCATTTGGATTGTGGAAATTACTTGTTTTGTGTTAGATTAGACCTGATTGAATGCATCTTAGTAAAGTTGGAATCCAGGTTGTTGAATGGTTCCTTCTCATACAACAGCAGGGCTTGTGAAGATGAAACTGCAATTTTGAGGATATGATGTCAGGTGTTATTGTTCTCAAGTATAAGACATGCAATTTTGAGGATGAAATGCGTGTGTTGAACAAAATTACATATTTTCCACAACGAGTAAATACCACCTATGGTCCCTCGAGTTTGGTGGCATCGCCATCAATGGTCCCTAACTTCCGTAATTACCATCCGTCATCCTCCGAGTTGTCAAAAGTTACCTTCTAGCGTCCTTCCGTTACTTCTTCCCGTCTCAGCCGTCAAAATGGAGGGTAATATTGTCATTTGACTTATACGAAAAGAGTTAATACTAGCCAAGGTCCCTCGAGTTTGATGGTTTGGTCATCTTTAGTCTCAAGTTTTCATGTTCCATTATTTTCCTTCTTTCATATTCTCTTCTTCAAATGTATTATTATTACTATTATTTATAGTTATTATTTAAAGTTATTATTGTTATTATTAAATTATTATTATTATTATTAAATTATTAAATTATTATTATTGTTGTTATTGTTATTATTATATATTATTAGCATTAAATAATAATAATTATTATTATTATTATTATATTCATATTCATATTATTATTATTATTGTTGTTGTTATTATTAAATTATTATTATTATTATTATTATTATTTTAAAAAAAAATTATTATTATTATTATTATTATTATTATTGTTGTTGTTATTGTTGTTGTTGTTGTTGTTGTTGTTGTAGAAATGTACAAATGCTATTATTATTATTATTATTATTATTGTTGTTGTTGTTGTTGTTGTTGTTGTTATTGTTGTTATTGTTGTTATTGTTATTGTTATTGTTATTAAATTCTTATTATTATTATTATTATTATTATTATTTATTGTTATTATTATTATTATTATTATTATTATTATTATTATTATTAAATTATTATTATTGTTGTTGTAGAAATGTGCAAATGCTATATAGGATGAGTGTATTTAATAAAATCAGAAAATTAGAGAAACAAAAATCTGGAGGAATGGAAAAATGGAAAACTGAAAAAATGGAGAAGGAAAACTGAAAAAATGGAGAAAGAAAACTGGAGAAATGGAGAAATGAAAAAACTGGAAATGGAAAAACAGATAAATGAAGTAAATGATCCCTATACATTTGTAAATTTTCTTTAATATTGTATAGGAGAAGAGGGAGTTCGAGTTGGAAGTTGAGAAACCACCAACTTTCTTTAATATTGTTTGGCCAAGTTTGGGACTAAAGATGGCCAAACCACCAAAACTCGAGGGACCTTGGCTGGTATTAACTCTTTTCGTATAAGTCAAATGACAATATTACCCTCCATTTTGACGGCTACGACGGGAGGAAGTAACGGAAGGACGCTAGAATGTAACTTTTCACAACTCAGAGGATGACGGATGGTAATTACGGAAATTAGGGACCATTGATGGTGATGCCACCAAACTCGAGGGACCATAGGTGGTATTTACTCTTTTTACAACTCTATTCCATATATATATATATATATATATATATATATATATATATATATATATATATATATATTACAGAGATATTTAATTGCACGGGAACTTAATTATATATATTTGTTTTTGGCTTATAACTCACAATCATATGATATCCACAAACAGGGCAGGTGATCGAAGCAAGCTCATTGCTAGCTTGAATTGGCAAGTATGAGAAGATGGGACACGTACAGTTGCAGATAAGTTGATCTGCGATGGGGCGGGGGAGGGTCTCAGTCTGCCAAAAGAAGGTCTTGTCTTTATCTACTGGCCCAGACAGAAAGCACGCACAGCCTAGCTCAGCTCCATGTTGAATTGGCAGGCATTATTATATACTTGTATGTAAACATTTACAGCACGTTTGGTTCACGGAATGAATTTTGATGTAATAGGAATGCTATTCCATAAGGAATGGAATAGGCAAGGAATAGAATAGGAATTGTATTCTATTGTTTGGTTCGCGAAAGGAATAGACTTTAGGAATTATATTACAGTGTTTGGTTGATTTAAGGAATAGAAATTAAATATGTTTTAAAAGACATAAATACCCTTATAAAAATATGTGATGGTGGCGATGGTGGCAGTAATGGTGGCGGTGGTGGTGGTGGTAGTGGTGGTGGTGGCGGTGGCAGTGGTGGGGGCGACGGTGATGGTGTTGACGGTGAGGGTTGTGGCAGTGGTGGTGGGGGCAGCGACGGTTGTGGTGGTGGTGGTGGTGGCGGTGGTGGCGGTGGTGCTGCTGGGTGGTGGTTCTGGTGGCGGTGGTGGTGGTGATGGTGGTGGTAGCGGTGGCGGTGGTGGTAGTGGTGGCGGCAGCGGTGGCAGTGGTGGCGGCGGCGGTGGTGGGGGCGACGACGATTGTGGCGATGGTGGTGGTGGTGGTGGCGGCGGCGGCGGCGATGGTGGTGGTGGTGGTGGTGGCTGCGGCAGCAGCGGTGATGATGGTGGTGGTGGCGGCGGCGACGATGGTGAAATAAGATAAATTTATATATATGATAAAAAAAATTAGGTTAAAGAAAGGGGTAAAAAAGGAAATAGATTCGAAAATCTATTCCTGAGCGTTCAGTAATAGGCTAATACCAGGGGGGGCCTAGTAATAGCTATTACCTTATTTGAGGTAATAGGCTATTACCAGGAATATTATTCCTGGTAATAGAAATGGTTACTAAACAACGGAATAGGCTTATTACTGGGAATGCTACGCCATTTCCGGCCTATTCCGTGAACCAAACGGGCCATTATAAATATAATGCCATTAAGAATAATAATTAATTAATTAATCTCATCAGATCACTCTCACTATGCTAGCTAGGCTCATTGACAGCACGCTGCGCATGTTGAAGGTGGTTAATCAATATATTTGTATATGCCCGACTATAGAGGCATAGCAAAAAATGTGTGATTTTGACATGATTTTAACAAAAGAGGGAAAGAATTGAAGGAAGAAGAAGTTAACTCATGTCAATTTTAAGCAAAAATGACAAGCAGATATTTCTTAAGATTGAAGATGACCGAATTGTAAGTTTAATATATTAGCTTATTATCTCTAGAATTCTAGGGTTTTGCATCCTCTCCTAGGGTTTGGCTAGGTCTTTGCACAATTCCGTCAGATTTCCACCAGTTTCTCGCTGGTTTCTTGCGTATTGTTCTCGCTGGTTTCTTGCGTATTATTCGAATAGATTGGTTTTGGAGTGGGTCGGTGGCTTGTACGAAGATTCGGCGTGGCGGTTTGCTTCTGCGACGTGGAATAATGGCAGACGACGAGCATGTGCAGCAGATGGAGGCTTTGACGCAGCGCACAGCCGAGGTTGGCATCGAGGATGTGGAGGACGTCTGCTTTGCGCCGGTGGAAGAGGAGGGAATTACGGGTGGTCATGAGCCACCGGTTCAGACCTGGAGTGTCGTAGGCAGGTTTCTCACGGCACGTATGATTAAGTTGGAATACATGAGGCAAGTTTTAGCATCTGTCTGGCAACCGGTGATGGGAGTTACGGTAACGGAGATTTATAAGGGCTTGTTTTTGTTCGTTTTCTTTCATAAAACGGATGTTGATTATGTCCTGAATGGAGGTCCGTGGGCATTTGAGAATAGTACGCTGGTATGCCGTTTGGTGGAGGATGGAGTTTTACCGATTGATGTTGAATTGAATACTGTTGATATGTGGGTGCAGCTTCATGATATCCCTATGGGATATACATCTCTACCAATGCTTGAGCAGATGGGGAATTTTATTGGAACTTTTGTTAAACATGATGAAAGATTTGTGGGGGCGCCTTGGCTAGCATTCTATCGGATCCGTGTATCGATCACGGTGGATAAACCTTTACGGAGACGTATGAAGTTGTTGAAACGGGACAAGTCTACGTGTTGGATAAATTTCAGGTATGAGCGGTTGCATTCATTCTGTTTCTTTTGTGGGCTCTTGGGACATACATACAAATTCTGTGTCAAAGCCCGGGTGTCTACGATGCCGGTGCACCTTTACCCGTATAATGCAGAATTGAGGGTAGGGGGAGGCCACGGACCGAGGGAGGTGGGGGAGAGCTGGTTAGTTCCGGTGGGGGGACTACCACGGGTGGCCGAGGGGACGAGAGATGAGGGAGGCCGAAAGGGTGGGGTGATGGGGGAGGGTGTGGCACGGCCGGTTGTGGCTGATGAGGCCGAGGAGGCGGTTGAGGTGGTTTCGAAAAGGAGAAGGGAAGGGGGGTATGAGGGAGAAAGGCGAGGGAATGGGCAAGACACTACCATGGCAGATGTGTCAAAAAACGTGTTTATGGCGGGTGCTGGTTCCCAGACCCGCCCAGCATCATGAGTACGTTGAGTTGGAACTGTCGTGGCTTGGGTAATCCACGAACAGTTCGAGAGATTGTGGACATGGTGTCCAGTAAGAAACCCGATTTTGTATTTCTAATGGAAACCATGGTTGCCCAGGATCATGCAGAGCGGCTCCGGGTCAAACTTGGTTTTGATGGTGTATTTAAAGTTGATAGTGTTGGAACGAAAGGCGGATTGGCATTACTATGGAGAACGAATGGTACGGCAAGTCTGTTAAGTTATTCTAAAAATCATGTGGATATTGAGGTAACGATGCCGGGGTTTACTAAGTGGAGAATGACTGGGTATTATGGTTATGCGCAAAGGGAGAGAAGGAATGACTCTTGGCAATTCATCAGATCCTTATCACATCGCTCTGAATTGCCATGGGTTATTATAGGGGATTTTAATGATCTCTTATATCAGTATGAGAAGCGAGGGGGAAACCCTCATCCAGAGGCACTGTTACGAGGTTTCGGGGAAACTATTGATGAATGTGGGCTGACTCAGTTACCCATGCTGGGATATCCGTATACCTGGGAAAGAGGTGAGGGGACTGTGGACTGGATTGAAGAAAGGTTGGATAAGGTACTGGTCACGCAGGAATGGCGAGATGTAGTGAGAGATGCAAGTGTCTTGAACATCTTAACCCGACGCTCAGATCATTCTGCTCTTTTCCTTGGGATTCTGAATCTTCGGGAAAGGACAGGTGGTGGGAGAAAAGGGTTCCGTTTTGAGATGGCCTGGCTCCATGATGAAGGTTGTAGAGGAGTGGTCGAGACGGCATGGACGGAGGGAAGAGATAGAGGCTTACAAGCCTGTATCGAGTTCTGCGGGAATAAGCTAGCACGATGGGGAGGTGATAAGTTCCATAGATTTGATGAGAAATTGAAATGCCTACGTAAGGAGCAGTTGAGACTACGGGGATGCACAGACCAGTATTCATTAGTTGAATATCAGCGGTTGGAGGAACAACAGGCCCAGTTAGAGGCACAGGAGGATGCTTTTTGGAGACAGAGGGCGAAACAACACTGGCTGAAGGGGGCAGATGCGAATACAAAGTTCTATCACAGGTATGCCTCTCACCGTAAAAAGAAAAACACAATTTCTAAAATTATGAATGATGATGGGGATTTGGGTGGAAGGAGATGCCATGAGAACAATTATTTTTTATTATTATCGGAATATTTTCTCGTCAAATTCATCTCAGATAGATGAAAGTTTTTATGCCAATGTCTTGCCCCGGGTGACACATGCACAGAACGAGGCATTATTGTGCCCCTTTGAAAAAGATGAGGTGAGAACGGCCCTGTTTGCTATGTTTCCAGATAAGGCGCCTGGTCCGGATGGAATGAATCCGGGCTTTTATCAACAGTTCTGGGAGGTGGTGGGGGGTGATGTGTCGGAGTTTATTGTGAATTGTTTAAATACACGGACTTTCCCAGGCAAGTTGAATGATACAGATGTGGTTCTAATACCAAAGAAGAAAAATCCAGAACGGGTCTCGGACTACAGGCCTATAGCACTAAGCAATGTTATTTATAGGGTCATGGCAAAGATGATTTCAGCCAGGATGAAGCCACTCATGGACAATATTATTTCTGATACACAAAGTGCATTCATACCTGACAGATTAATTACGGATAATATTTTGATTGCTGCAGAGGTTGGACACTTTTTGAACAGGAAACAATGTGGAAGAACGGGGTGGGGTGCTTTAAAGCTAGATATGGCAAAAGCATATGACCGAATGGAATGGCCCTTCCTGCGAAGTATGTTGGTAGCTTTGGGTTTTAATAATATGTGGGTGGAGCTTATTATGTTATGTGTGACTACTGTGTCCTACAGTATTAAACTGAATGGAACCCGAGGACCGCCGATTGTCCCGTCTCGCGGACTCAGGCAAGGAGACCCATTATCACCATACCTATTTATTATCTGTGCGGAGGGACTATCATTACTATTACAGCAGGCACAGGTACAGAGAACGATTCACGGGTGCAGAGTAGCAAGGGGGCACCCTCTATTTCGTACTTATTTTTTGCTGATGATAGTCTTTTATTCTTTAAAGCAAATGCGCAGGAAGCAAGTGCAGTTAAGCAGTGTTTGACACGGTATGAAAATTTATCTGGCCAAGTGGTAAATTACCATAAGTCCAGCATATGCTACAGTAAGAACACACGGGACGATGATAGAGAGGAAGTGGCGGGGATACTTGGGGTTGTTCAAGCACCGAACTTTGGGAAATATTTGGGCCTCCCCTCATTTATAGGGAGGAATAAGAAGGCAACTTTTTCGTATATTGAGGATAAAATAAGGCAGAGAATCCTTTCTTGGAATAAAAAATTGCTATCGCAAGCTGGTAAGGAGGTCTTATTGAAAAGTGTGGCTCAGGCAATGCCTACTTTCTCAATGAGTGTCTTTTTACTACCTATGGTGGTTTGCACAGCTATTGAGCGCGTCATGAACCGATATTGGTGGGGATCTAGGAATGAACGTGGAATTCATTGGAAGGCTTGGGACAAGTTGTATATACTAAAGAAGTATGGTGGTCTGGGCTTCAAAGAACTGCATGCATTTAATATAGCAATGCTGGGAAAACAGGCGTGGCGGTTTTTAACCAAACCTGAATCATTGGTCTCGCGAGTCTACAAAGCGAGGTATTATCCACAGGGGACCTTTTATGATGCCAAAATAGGAAATAATCCCAGTTTCTGTTGGCGCAGTATATTGGCAGCTCAGAGTATGGTTTGTGGTGGAATCAGGCGCAGAATTGGGAATGGAAAGACAACCCTCATCTGGGACCACCCATGGATGCAGGATGAACATGACTCAATGATTCATACAGATAAGCCAGCATATTTGAATAATGCAGTGGTGGTGGGATTAATTGATCATGAGACACAGACTTGGGATCCGGATATATTGGCAGATATTTTTAGTCCTACGGATGTGGATAGAATAAAAAAGATCCCAATATCACCAGATTATGAAGATATGTGGTATTGGTATGATGATCAGGGAGGAAATTATACTGTTAAGAGTGGTTACAAGACAATTGTGGGAACTCTCAATGATAATACGGGCACCCATAATTGGTTAGGCCTATGGAAGTTAAAAGTCCCCCCCAAATGGAAAACATTCTTATGGAAGGCTTTGAGTGGTATCCTCCCTACCACAACAAATTTGATTATAAAGAGAGTGGATGTACCACCAACATGTGCTATGTGTGGAATAATGGATGAAGATACAATGCATGCTTTAGTAACATGTGACTATGCAACATCCATTTGGGCTCAATCTCACCTTCCAATCCCCATGATAACAACAAATATTTTTCATGTTTGGTTTAGTGATCTATTGAATATTTTAGACACTAACCAAATTGTTCACGCAGCTGCTATCTTATACCACATTTGGAGAGCCAGAAACGGAGCGGTATGGGATGCATGTCTACCGCGACCACGGAAGGTGTTAGCCGTGGCCAAAGCCACCACACTTGCATGGCAGCGGGTCCACCCCACCCACCGCCAAGTCAACCGTCACGCTGCCGCGCAAGGCCACGTTACTGCCACTGCCGTGGCACGGCAGCAGCAGCAACACGCCACTGCCGACGCACAGGGACCGCCGGACGATGCTGCCCACGCGATGTTGCCGACGAAAAATGCCGAGTCCGTCCGCAGATGTTATATCGATGCCGGATTTATGCCTGCTACAGGAAAGGCTACGGTTGGCGCGATTTTGTTCAACGAAGAAGGAGAATATGTATCGGCTTTCAGTGCGCCCTTATCAAATTGTCTTTCACCGCTTATGGCTGAGACAATAGCATGTAAGGAAGCCTTGTCTTGGCTATGGAATCGCGGGGAACGATCAGTACGCTTGCTTACAGATTGCTTGACCCTACAACAATATTTGACAAGTCGAGTTGTCACAATACGGACTTACGTAGGCTATGCCATTGATGCTTGTAGAGCACACATTACTTCTTTTGATTACTGCTCAGTTAATTTTATTCCTAGATCAGAGAACTATTTAGCTCATAGATTAGCAACTTCTGCTTTTAATTCTTCTACAGTTATGTATTCGGACGATGTCCCTCCAGACTCTATTTTTGAGTACTTCTAATATATGCCTCATTAGCCACCTTTCAAAAAAAAAACTCATGTCAATTTTTATAGCAGCACCAAAACCCTCATTCCCATGTGCAGTGTTTCCTCTTAAAGTAATGGTGATTGGTACAGGGTTGGGGTTCAGCCTTTTGAAAGAATGATATTATCATTCATTCACTTGCCTGCCGGCATAGCCTCTGAGTGAAAATTTAAAATTCTTTTAAAAATAAAAATTGAAGACGCAGACGCTTCTAATCGTTTCAATCCTAATTCACCCAAATAACCTTTCAAATAATGATTAAACTAATTAATAGATCACTCTCATTACTTCAAACATTCTCCCCAATCAACCTTAACTAAGTTGGTGAGTTCGTCATCCATTTAGAGCCCTAGATTCTAGATGCTTTCGCCCTGTTTGGTAAATGGTTGTTAGCTAAATGTGTTAATTAGAAGGTATAACTAGTTGATAACATTAGCTGATTGTAGAAAAATGTTTGGTAAATTAGCTGATAGTTGTTTGGTATAATTTCTTTTTTGAAAAAAACTAAATTGAAAAAGTTGTTTGGAGTAGCTTTTTAAATTTTAGCATTTTAGAGTTGCAAAAAGCTAATTAACCAAACACTTGCATTGATATTTTAACTAAATCAAACAATTAATAGTGGTCAAATAAGTCAAAATTGGTATATAGGCCAATTTTTTACCAAACATGGCCTTCATCTTTAGGGAAAATAGCACTTTTTTCCTCTGAATTATATACTTATAGCACTTTTCTCTCATGAATTATTCAAGTGGCAGTTTTTCTCCCTAAAATGTTAAATAGACATATTTATCCTTAAAATAAATATTTCATTTATTTTTTCTTCTCCAACAAATTGTTACCACGATTTGGTTCAAACTGAACAGACACTATAGCAACTAAATCGAAATATTTCAATTACAATTTAGAATTTAAACCTGATATTTAGAGTTTATTAAAATTGTGAACCGGAACGGTCGGTTCATATTCCGAACTGAAAAAAATAAATACATTTATTGTTGAGTTTAGACTATTTTAAAAATAAAATTTTAAAATAAAATTTGAACCAACAATTCAAACTTGATCTAGAATTGTGAACCGGCGGTTCAAAATTAGAACCAAATCGTGGTCATATATACTTATATGTGAGAATCAGAATAAATGTAAAAAGAACATACACTATTTGTAAATATTATAATTCTAATTTTAAACTAATGCTAGTAGTTGTTTCAATTCGAACTGTCGGATCATAGTTCATGATACAGTTTTTTCGATTCATGATTTTAATAAACTGAAATCCAAATATTGGGTTATAGATCTGAATCATAATTGAAAACTTTCAATTAGATTATTATAGTATCCGGTTCAGTTCGAACCAAACTTTGGTCATCCTTACGTATAAGTAATAATTTGTTGGAGAAGAAAAATAAATAGAATGTTTACTTTAAGAGTAGAAAACTAGAAATGTCAATTTAATATACCATGGAGAAAATGTCACTTTTAAAATAATTGAAGAGCTAATATGTTTACATGAATAATTCAGAAAAAAAATATGCTATAAACATATAATTTACGGGAAAAAAATATCATTTTTCCCTCATCTCTATCATCTAGACATGTATTTAGTTGCAGACTTGCATTTTTTGCAGTTATTGCAGTCCTGTCACCTGTATCTATCCATGTACAAAGTATTTGACTTCTAGCTCATTCGTTTTGGACCGCTATATATTATGTTCTGTGTCTCAATTAATTAAGAAAACGAAAAATTGTGCTGTTGTCGGTTGTGGCCTGGAAAATATAGACCATTATTTTAGTTTAGACGCGCCACACTGATTAATTGATAACAGCATCTATATCAGTTTAATATTTTGCACGATTTTTAATGAGCCGACAAAGAGAGAAGAAACAAAGAGAAGGAGAAAAAAAAAAAAAAAATCTGACGCGTACACGGATTTTTTTTTTTTTTTTTTTTTTTAAAGTAAGGGAACACACGCCAGCTGGCGCAGTCCCTGTGCGTAGGCTTTGGATTTTGCTTTGCTTTTTCTCTTACCTGTGGGCTCCTAAAAAAACCTAAATTTACAGGAAAATAATACCCCAAAATCCCATCCACACATTAGTTAAAAACTTTTAATTTTTTTTGGTCTGCAAAAATTTAATAAAATTTACAAATGTAGATACTCTAAGTCAGTACCAGGATTATGTGGTCTAATGGTATTCGGGTTAAATTTTTATTTGGAAGGTTGTGAGTTCGAGCCTCAGTGGAGGCGTTATTGGCTCTTTATGTTTCAGTAGGTTGAGAAAGTATATGAACAGATACTACAATGTAATAGAGCTAGTAGCATTTAAAAAAAAAAAAAAAAACTCTTAAGTCGGTTGTTATTTTCATTTGTTTTGCCTTAAAATTTTTAGAAAAATAATTACAAAGAATATATCTATTCCGATTAATTTTATTAGAAAAATTAATTAACAAGGTCTGGTTTTACCCAAATATAACAACTAAATTATTTAGAAAGTTATTTCAATTATTTGGTTCATTTAAGTTAAAATATTATTTAACCCCTAAATATGAAAAAAATTTATATTTAAAAAAAAAGATACAATTTAATAAATATCATAAGATCATTTATGTTTACAATGAGAATAATTAAAAAAAATTCAAATATGTAAACCAATGATTTCAAAATGAAATTAATATACAGTTACAAATAAATATAGCATGATTAGATTTAATTTAATTAGTTTTAATTTCTTTAATAAAATGATTTTTCTTTATCAGTTTTTTTATGGGAGACTAAGAGAGTGTTTGAGTTGCTGGAAAATATTTTTAAAATAAAAATAATTTTATAAATTTTTTTTAACCCATAAACATGTGCAAATTTTATATTTTTAAAAAGATACAATTTGATAAATATCATAAATTAATTATTGCAATATCATTTATGTTTACAATGCGAATAATTAATGAAAAAATAAATAATTTCAAATCTGTGAACCAATAATTTCAAAATGAAATTAATCTATCTGTATTACTAATAAAAGTAAAATCTTCCTTTTTAACATCCCCGCCCAAATTAATATGAATATTAATTAAATAATTATATATCAATCCAAATATTCTTAATATATTACAACAAATTCCTTCCGTGCATTGCACGGGGCAAATACTAATTATAATATAAAAACATAATAATAATATAATAAATAAATAAATAAAATAAAAATAATAAAAGTACAAACGGATGAAATTGGATTGCAAGCTTGTAACCTATGTCACCATTTAAAAATAAAAAACATTGCCTTTCCAAAGTGTCATACTGTCATGTCATCATGTAAGGGGAAGCATTGTAGGTTAAATCCAACCTAAGTCATTGGATTAATTAGGTACCCAATTTCTTTAAAAAAAAAAAATAGAATCAACAGTAAGCGGAGAGACAATTACAAAATATTCATAGGAGAATTTTTTGAACTTGACAAAAAAAAAAAAAGAAAAAAAAAAAGAAATAAATATGTAAATGAATAAACTTTATACTCCCCCAATAACCCAAGAAAAAAAAGAATCATACCCTCATAGGTCATATTTATTTTCCTTACTTTTAAGGAATTGATTCCTAGTTGACTAGTGTTTTTCTAAGTCAAAAACTTCACCAAAACATGAGAAATTTTTTCACCTTTTAAATTTCAAAGAAAGTTCAAATGTTTTTGGCTACCAAATGCCTTCTAAGATTTTGATTGTTTAGTTCATATCTTTGTCTTTCATTTTTCTTCAATTTTTTAATTTTCATTCTACATTTTTTTAGTTTTCCATTTCTCCAATTTTTTAATTTCATTTTACAAATTTAATTTTTAGATAAAAATAAATTCAATATACTAATACTAAATGTATAAAAGAATTTAGGAAATTTTAGTCCCCAATTCGTTTTACTCTTATAAATTTAGGAATTTTTTTTAGTTCGAATAGTTCCAAGGAGTTAGAACTGTAACTCGAAGAGTTACACTTCGAGTAGGAAACTTAGCTCTCAAACGAGAAGTCAAAGAGAACGAGGAGTTACAAAGAGTTGAAGCAACAAAGACTTGAAGACGAATAGTAGAAGACTAAGAAGACCGAAAGGTTGCAATGGCCGAAGAGTGGAAGTGCCAACCTTACCAAGTAGTGGAAATTCGAAGAGTTAAATTATTCGAGTAGTATGAATATAATGACTGTTCGATAGTCATCTCCGAAAGGTTACAAAGGTTATGATACGAAGAGTTAACTCGAAAGGTAAGAGTTGACATCTCGTATGAATTGTTCGAGACATTCTCTGAGTGAACAGTTTGAAACCTTAAAAGTCAAGAACTTTATACAAAATGTTATCAAGACAATTGGAGTCCTAGGTACACATTCCAATGAGGATTTTCTTTAAAAGCCTAGACAAAAGGTGTAGTATAAAAAACTAACCAATGATGGAAGAGAAAAAGAGCTACAATTCCATATCAACCTCAGACTTTGGCCCACGAGAAGTGAAGATTCAAGTGCCAAGTCTACAACAAGTTGGAGAATCAACTAACAAATTTTGTTGTTAAACTTGTATCTCTACTCGGTGAAGTAGAAAGATGCAGAGTAACAAGTGGTGACTTGTGAAAAACCTAGAAATTTAAGGACGACTTTGTGTTCAAGGCTCAATTGTTCTTTGAGTTTTTGGAGAAGAGTGCAGTAGACTGGTTTATAGCCGAACCATTATAAAAATCTCAATCTCTTTCTTTACTTTACAAGCATTTACATTTAAGCTTTTAAGCCAACCTAACCTAAAATTTTCTAAGACTAAATTGTGGTTAAACTTAAAAAGGGTTCACGTATTTTCATTGCCATAGACCCTTAACTAAAAGTTATTCTAACGTAAGTTTAAAATTTTTGAATAGTAAAAATTTTCAAAAATCTATGCAAGTCTTTTCATCCCCTCCCCCCTCCCCTCTAGACTTGTATTCAAACCCTTCGGGACCAACAACAAAAGTTAATAAAAACATATTACTAAATAAATTACAAGTAACTATTTCAATCATTTTAGACATAGTTTGCAAAATCCTCTGTTGAGACATGTCTAACTCTATATATGTTAATTTTCATGACTACCTATTACTTCCAATATTAATAAGCATTTCCATGTCTTTTCTCTCATAGTTAGTAAATAATTGATCTCAGTAAATAATGGTGCCTATACATTTCTACAACAACAATAATAATAAATGGAAAAATGCGAGAGGGGACAAAGGGGAAAAATACAAACGAGGGTGGTTGTATGAAAAGGGGATTCAAACCGTTGGCAGGAACTGTTCACACATTTTTTTTTCTCACTTTTTCTGTTTGAAAAATTGTGATTTTGAACTCTTTAAAATTAATGAAAAAGGGAGAAATTGAGATAATTTCGTTTAATAAACAAGTTTGAATTCAATTTTCATTTTCCATTGCTCCTATTTTTTTAAATGCTCTTGACTCTATTACAATGTAGTATCTGTTCATAACTACTTTCTCAACCTGCTGAAGCACAAAGAGTCAATAATGTCTTCATTAAGGCTCAAATTCACACCCACATTTTAAAACAGTAAAATCCCCTACCTTTGCTTTTGAACTAATGGGATGGCAAAAAATAAGCTTCATTTTTCTCCTGCAAAAGAAAAAAATTTGTCAGAAATTTTTGAAAAAAAAAAAATAATAACAAATGAAGGGTGAGACGCGCAGGTGCGTCTCACCCTTCTGCTTGGCGGGCGCGTGTCGCCCGCCAAGGCGTTTCAGAGTGGCCGCCAACTGGCGGCCACTCTGAAATTAATTCTTTGTGGCCGTTGCCAATGGCAACGACCATAATTTATTTTTGCCGTTGCAATTGCAACGGCACAACTTATAAGTTAGTTTTTTTTTTTTTTTTTGTTAATAATTATCATTTTATTTGCTATAAATAACACATCTTTCACCACTTTTTAACACTTCATCCTACTCTCAATTTCTATATTTCTCTCAATTTGCATCATCAACTTTGTGCGGATTTGGTTGAGCATATATGGAACAACAACGACAATTAATTTAACCGCTTTGTATTTTTATTTTTATGCATTTGAATTTATTTTTAACCGCTTTGTAATTTAATTTTTAAGCAATTAGTTGTTTAATTTTCATTTTATAACTATCATATTTATTAATTAGGCTTACTATGTTTATTTTAATTATAAATTTGAAAATGAAAGCTTGCAATTTTTACGTATGCTAATTTACGTATTATTTTTACGTATCATTTATGTTTATCTCTAAAATTATAAATTTTTAAATCAAATAATAAAGAAATAATTAAAATACGGAAATAAAATGGTGGGTCCACAAAAAGTTGTGAAAAAGTTTCAAACTAATGGGAAGAAGTGATTTTGTAATTGAGTGAGATAATAGATGATGAGGTGGATGTTGGGGCCCACAAAAATTAGGGGTAAAATCCCCAACTATTGAGGATGCCATAAGGGAGGCTGAAAAGAAAAAAGAAAAAAGAAAAAAGAAAAAGAAAAGGTTCTCTGTAAAATTAATCAATCGACAGAATGTCATCATCTTTTCCTCACGAACTCCATTAATGGCTAACAGTGACCAATTTTCAGGACTTTCCGCGGTTAAACCATTCTGTCGCCATTGTAGCACCACATTTTCTTACAAAAGGACAGCTCTGTTTCGTTCACTTTCAGGACCCTCCGGTTGCTGATAACTCCAGCAACCGCGCCACCAACCACTTGCTCTCGTCCGCCTTCTACGGCGGTGGAGCGTCCTGGGAGAAGCACGTTCATTCGCCTCTCATCCACTCCCCGCGCCACAAACGGCATGTCGGTTCTGGTCACCGGCGCGGCCGGGTTCGTTGGCTCTCACTGCTCTCTCGCCCTGAAGAAACGCGGCGACGGGGTTCTAGGGCTGGATAATTTTAACTCTTCCCTGAAACGCGCTCGCCAGAAGCTTCTGGAGAAGCACAAGATCTTCATCGCGGAAGGGGACCTCAACGACGCCGAGCTTCTAAACACCGACGTCCCGTTTTCCGAAGACGACAGGACTGATCAGCCCGCGAGCCTTTACGCCGCCACCAAGAAAGCCGGCGAAGAAATCGCCCACACGTATAACCACATTTATGGCCTTTCATTAACCGGACTGATGAGGTTTTTCGCCTTGTACGGCCCCTGGGAGCGGCCGGACATGGCGTACTTTTTCTTCACCAAGGATAGGATATGATTCAGGGGAAGCCGATCAATGTGTACGTGACGCAGGAGGATAAGGAGGTGGCACGTGACTTCACCTACATCGTCGACGACGTGGTGAAGGGGTGCCTGGGGTGCTGGACACGGCGGAGAAGAGAAACGACAATGGAGAAGAAATGATAAGAAGATGACAAAAGATTTGATTTTACATTCTTGCCATCACATTTAACACCTATCTAATTGAGATTTAATGAACAGATCAAAATTAGAATAAAATCAATAGTCATCTTTTGGTTAAATAAAAAATTAAAGATAAAAATTAATAAAAGTGAATAATCAAAGGACCATTCCTGAAATTAACTCTTTTACAATACCAAAAACATAAAAAGTGTGTTCGATAATGTGTTACAATACTTTATTGTATAGAAATGTTGCTTGTTTCTCAATTTTAATTTTCAATTATATGTAGTATATAATAATATCAGTTAATTAAGTTTTATTCATAGTTAGTGTTTGGTTGACAACCTTTTTAAACACAACTATGAGATTTGATTACCCCTTCAATTAAAAATTCTATTCTCTAATTAAAAAGGGGTTGGATATCATTCCATCTTATTGTTAATCTAATTTTAAAGTTTGGATTAGTACTTTTAGATTTTTGTTTTGATTTTTTTATTTATATTGATGCTTTAGATGTCAATATATTATGATCAATTGCATTGATTTTTTTATTTTTGTACTTTTAAAACATTTATTCTCATTATAGGTTCATACATAACCAAACATCAATATTGATAATCATTCAAATTCCACACTACCAAATATACAAAATACTTTCACCAAAACTCATTACCATTACCAAATATTTGATTCTCATTCTGATTCCAATTCCCATGTGTGAATCAAATACACCATTAGTAGTATACCCTCTTCCCCCACCCCAACCCTTTATCTACGTTACCTTAGCTAAGTTGATTTGTTCACATATAATTGTTAGTCCTAGTAGGGTTAGGGTACAAGCCTAGAGGGGAGGGGAGGGGAATTGGTGGGTGGGGGGGGGGGGGTGAATAGACTTGTATAGATTTTAAAAGCTTTTACGATTCGTTTGCATGTTTTGTTCTAGGTAAATTTTAAGTTTTGCTTCGTGATAATATGCAATGAATAATAAAGTATGTATGTATATATATATATATATATATATATATATATATATATATATATATATATATATATATATAGAGAGAGAGAGAGAGAGAGAGGGAGAGGGAGAGGGAGAGGGAGAGGGAGAGGGAGAGAGAGAGAGAGATTTTATAGTAGTTCGACCAACACAACCTACTCCGCTCTTCTCATTGGAACACCTAAGGAGGATTACACTATCCCTTAGTCCAATAGGACGTTCAACCCTTGAACACAAAACTGGCCTTGAAGTCCACCAAGTTTTTCGATTATAACCAGTCTACTCTGTCTCTTTCTACTTCTACCGAGTAGAATTTACAAAGTTTGAAGAAAAAGTTTCTTCTTTCTCCAACTAAGAGATCTTGGCTTGGAATATCTTGATTGTAACACCCCTAATTTTTAAAACATTTAAAACTTATATAATAAAGGCAATCTAACAATAATCATCCAAACAGAGCATATACTATCCATAAGAGTCGGGGTGCTATGTCATACCTAGGTTTGAGAACCTAAATGCACAGGCTAAAACTATCCAAACATGTGTAATCCATGAATCAACATTCAAATACAATCCACGGCACGCAGGCCATCTACTAATGCTAGGGACTAACTAAGCTAAGCCCACGGGTCCAACTAGCGCGCTCCGAAGCTAATGAGCAGCACATGAAAAACATATGCTGTAGCAACCGTCAGCGAATAATGCTGAGTAACCCAATCCCACGTGTTGAGTATAATAAGTATAAATATAGGAAATCATTTTGAAACTGGAATACATATATAATCTTAGACAACGCTAACTTTAAAACCAAG
This sequence comes from Ipomoea nil, assembly GCF_001879475.1. Classification (NCBI taxonomy): domain Eukaryota; kingdom Viridiplantae; phylum Streptophyta; class Magnoliopsida; order Solanales; family Convolvulaceae; genus Ipomoea; species Ipomoea nil. Next base: position 1,014,030 of record NW_017617100.1, on the reverse strand, counting down.
ATCAAGACTCAAGACACAATCAATAACACGATATTATGGATATCATAGAGATACTAGCATGCATCTTACGCTTACAAGATAAGATAACAAATAAGCTCACCAATAACAAGTAATGACAACAATGGAGTTCAACGACAGTCAATAACAACAAGTAATCAACAGAGAACACTTCCATCATCCAACCTTATACCAAGTTCCAACATTTACTCATCTCCATCCTTATATCAGTTCCAACCTGTACCTCCAGGCCACCCTTATTTCGCCTCCCTTATTCCTCCGGAGCACGCATGCCCCCATCAACACCACCAACAAATCCACCTACATGGTAGCTCCGCAGTGTCATTCGCATGACCCGTGCCTATAGCACTATAATCAAGGGGTCAGTGCATATAGCGCCTGACATGGCACCGCGACGCTTATAACTTGATCCATGCCTTTAGCAAGCAAATCAAGGGTTGTTTGTGCCTATAGCACAATGACCGAGCACTCGTTGTGCTAACCCCAAACAATTCATTTCCACCAATCACATCTTCTTTCTCATCAATCACAACCATCATTGCGCAATGATAATAACACCCATCACCATTCAATCAATCAACAGAAATCAATAACAACAATCAAGGCTCAATAACAACAATACACACTACACACAAATTCCAAGAATGGTACTCAAAACATCGCACGAGACTCATCAAACGGGGCACAATGAGACACGTGAAAACTACAAACGGGGAAAAACGACCCGCCACACCGTCCCGTACCAGCAAGTGTACGGCGGGTGGTCGGCCACCCTCCGGCCGCCCGCTGGTACGACGGTTATGTACCAATGGGCGGTAGGTGGGGACTCGTCCCCCCACCGACCCCCCACTGGTACGAAGGTAACTTGGCATTTTTCCCATTCAGGAATTCCTCAATTAAACCCAAAATCTTGCCCAAACACATCCCAATACACATCAACAACAACACGGATTCGATTAACAAGAATTAAACCAAGAATCACCACAATTACATCCTAACATGATCCCTAAACATGTCAATACTCGACATCAACCACATAACGGTTCAAGAGCATTCAGAACCTCAAGAACATCAAGAAATGTATATGCAAAGCCCTAAAGACAAGTCCTAAACTAGAATCAACACCCAAGCATGCATAAACCCACCCAAGAACACCAAGAACGTTACAACAACAAGATTCACAATATAAACCCTAGGGACAAGCTGATAGGAATATTTTTGTAATAAAGTTTTGATGAGCCAAATGTACTTTAGATGCCCTTAGTATTTAGGTCTTTAGTACAAGCATCATAATTCAGAATATCAAGTCAGTATGCAAAGGAAAGTCTACCACATGAAGAACAAAATTAATTGGGAGAATTAATTTTGGTCCTACAAGTATTCATTCGGAACTGAAGTACTAAATAATGGTGTTGCAAAGAAAAATTGAATGAGCCTAACGGCGAAATGGTAGAAGTTTTTACATACAATGATCACACCTGAGATCAATTCCTCCCAAGGATTTATTTTTTTTATAAGCCGGATTTCAGAAAGAAGCACAACGTTTCAAGAAGAAGCACAATGTTTCAAGAAGAAGCACAATGTCTCAAAAGAAGCACAATCCTTCAAGTCAAACAAGCACAATGTGCCAAAGTCAAAGAAGCGAGATGCGAAAAGAGCACAATCCTCCAAATCAGAAAAGCACGATGTAGCAAGTCAAAGAAGCAAGAAGTGACAAGTCAAACAAGCAAGATGTGACAAAGAAGCAAGAAGATCAGAAATTGTATAAATTCGAAAAGAATTTATATTGGTACATCTCACATGTCACAAGAATCCAAATTGCCTAAAGATATGATCAGAACGGTGAAAAATTTATGAAGGCATGGATAAAAGATCTTATCCTAGAAATAAATTCTATCAGAAGAACTTATTGCAAAAGAGACGTTGGAACTTCAAAATAGACAAGAAAAATAATATTTTAGAAACAACTTGAAAATCAAGTTGAAATAAAATATTATCTTGTCAGGCAAGTTGACAATCAAATCAAAATTGAAGACCTACCATTGTCAACAATATCAGGCTACAAGATTCAAAACTTCAAATGCCAAAATATCCCACTCCAACGGATATATTTGGCTATCTATAAAAAGGCCATGAAGAATTGAAGAAACATACGAATGAGATGAAGTGATAGAGGTGAATACAAAAAAGGAGACATGAATACACACGAGATAAACAAGTGCAAGTGCTCAAATATTCTTTAGAGACTTAGTCTGAATAGTCTCAAAAATAGTTGGAGAGAGATACAATTACCTTTGTATTTGCAATTGTTAGAAGAGTATAGCTGTGTGCAAATACTCTAGTGAGTGTAGCTGTGTGCAAAACACTCGTTGTTGCTAAGTGTAGCTGTGTGCAAAACACTTAGTTGACGTTGAGTATAGCTGTGTGCGAAATACTCATAGTTAAGTGTAGCTGTGTGCGACACACTCGGAGTTGGGTGTAGCTGTGTGCAAGACATCCGGAAGAAGTGCTTGTGTAGCACTTATTCACTATTGTAACTGTGTGTGGAAAATAGTGAATTACTCCTAGAAGTGAATGGAGTAAAGTGGACTAGGAAGATTACGCCACTTCCGAACCACTAAAAAAGCCTCTCTCATTTACATACCGCACTTACATAATTCGCTCTATTTATTTATCATCCGACTAACCCCTTTACTATTCACATTCTATTTTAATCTTTCGGGTTTACCGTATTTTCACGTATGCATGTAACTCAAACTTTCCATGCTTAACTCTTGAATTATTCTAAGCAAGTTTGACGTGTTGCATGTAACTTTTATCATACGGTCGACGTGACACGAAATCTTATTTATAGTCTTGAATATTATTGTTAAATATTGAGTGCACCATCTCCTTTTAAATATTCAAGATATTCATGTCATCCTTACACCTCATCTGAGCTTACCATGCACGTGCATGTGATTCAAATTATTGATTGGGCATAACTCTTTACACTTATTTATTCCGCTGTGCATTTCAATTTAATTACTTCTCTATTTACTTGTTACTTAGAGTTGAAATTACCAAAGAGTTATTTATTGTGAAAAAGTTTAAAAGTCTATTCACCCCCCCCCCCCTCTGGACTTTTACCACCCTATCGGGACCAACACAAGCTCTAGATATAATTAAATACAAGATCATACTAATAACCACGCAGGGCCATCAAGAATAACAAGAATTCACCATATAAACCTAAAGACAAGCTCTAACGAGATATACATACAAAATCACACATTCAATCAACCAACAGAGCCAATCAATAAACAATAGCAAGGAAAATAGGTTTTGTAAGACATGGGTTACCTCTTAGCCCTAATCAATTTCCCTTGACTTCTAAGGTTCTTCTCTAAGATTCTCCTCCAATTGATCTCCCTAGGCTCGGTGGTGGGGAATCCCTCCGCTAGGTTTCCCGAGGGATTATTTCGAGTGATAGAGCTAACGGTCGTCGGGTTTCTAAATGCTTCCTAACCCCTTATATATAGATTCAGGAATCCTAACTAGAATCTGAATAGTAAAAACCCACTTTCTCTATTCCTAACAGGATTAAAGGCTTAATTAGAGATAAGGGTCCATGGTCCATGAGCTCGCCTAAGAGGAGGACGGCTACCTCATGAGCTCGCCCAAGAGGAGGACGCATCAAGGGGGGCACCTCATGAGCTCGCCCAAGAGGAGGACGACTACCTCATGAGCTTGCCCAAGAGGAGGACGACTACCTCATGAGTTCGCCCAAAAGTGAACTCAGAAATCAAAGTTTCATACACGATGCCAAGGTGTCCAAGACTTGTTAGTATTCTTGCAGAAGAGAAGAAGTCCCGATTGCGATGGAATCACACCAAAGTCGGCCAAAGAGGAATGCGGAAGATAAGAAGTCCCGATCGCGATGGAATCACACCGAAGTCGGCCAAAGAGGAAGGAGCGCGGGGCGGACGTCTTCCCGTGGGCTTGGGGTCGACCTTCGACTCGGGCTACTCTCCTTCGTTGACGACGACTCGCAACTCGGAGAGTGGGGACTGATGATGGATATATTAGGAACAGGCTCGGGGCAAACCAACTCGGGAAGGCGTGGTGCAAGGGGCCAAGGGCGACCCTGGTATGGGCCGACTAAGGTCTCGGCTAGGGCCAAGGTCGACCTCGGCAGGGGTCTACTTCGATCAAACCGCGATCCAACCACCCCACGAGAATAGGGTGGGCGGTTGGGAGGTTAGCTAATATAAAAAGGGGGATCATTGTCTTGTTGAGGGAATCTAGTTCTGGGTCTTATTATTACATTCACCCTGTAATTCTCCTACAAACATTATCGAGTTAATACCCAAAATCGTCCTTGACTATAGTGGTTTTTCTCAATTTCGTCCTAAACGACTTTGGTGACCTAATATCGTCCCAGACTTTTGTGTTTCGCTCAATTTAGTCCCAGACTTTTGTGTTTTTGCTCAATTTAGTCCTTCATTTGTTATTCTGTCCATTTGGTGTTAAATAAATAGACAATTCAGTAATTTTAATATTGGCATCTCTTTACTCATAGACATGTGAACTGCGAAATCCTTTTTTTTTTTTTTTTTTTTTTTTACGAATTACTCCTAAAACTGCGAATATAAAATTTGATTTGCAGGTCCGGGAGTAATTCTGGGTGTAATTCGTACAAGAAAGAGGAATTTCGCACTTCACAAGTTGAAAGTAAAGAGAGATCAATATTGACATTACTGAATTGTCCCTTTATTTAACACCAATTTGACGGAATAACAAATGGAGGACTAAATTGAGTAAAACACAAAAGTCTGGGACGATATTAGGTCACCAAAGTCGTTTAGGACGAAATTGAGAAAAACCACTATAGTTGAGGACGATTTTGAGTATTAACTCAAACATTATCAATACAAAGTTGTCCTCGCGACACACATTTATCGCCTTTATTACCGCATTATCCTAGTCCTATTATTATCGGGTTTAGTAATTCGGGCTACCCCGGATTAATTAAATCCATCAATTTATTACTGAAAGAAGATCTCCCCACCATGCATGAGAATGTATGTTGTGGTGGACTATAACCATATTTCATAGATTAGGACCACACACTTCTTTCTAGGGTTTGATTCCTACCCCTGGTGATACTGCGTTGTTGGCTTGGTTGTCTTTGGTTTTTGTTGTCGACACGGATGACAGAAAACTCAAGGTTACGTTGTTGCTTTGCTTTGGGCGATTTGGAACGCTGTGCTCGTAATGATCTAGTTTAGAATGCCAACCGAATGAATGGTAAACACGAAAAGTTTGAAATCGACAAATGGACCGATTAAATTATTGTTGGGTTTAATTTCGGGGTTGATTATTGTACCAATTTAATGACAAATTATGCTATGGACCCGTATCCACTATGTGCATGGTGGACACGCTGTACATTCATAATTTCTATAGTGTACATTCATAATTTCTATACTGTAGATTCATAATTTCTAAACTGTAGATTCATAAAATTTATAATGTAGATTCATAATTTCTATACTGCACATTCATAATTTCTGTACTGTAGATTCATAATTTCTGTAATGTAAATTCATAATTTCTAAATTGTTAGTTATCAAATTATGAACACATAGTTCTCAAATTATGAATCTACAGTACAGAAAGTATGAATGTGCAATATAGAAATTATGAATCTACATTATAAATTTATGAATCTACAGTATAAAAATTATGAATTTACAGTATAGAAATTATGAATCTACAATACAGAAATTATGAATGTGCAGTATATAAATTATGAATCTACAGTACAGAAATTATGAATGTGCAGTATAGAAATTATAAATCTACATTATAAATTTTATAAATCTACAGTATAAAAATTATGAATTTACAGTATAGAAATTATGAATCTATAGTATAGAAATTATGAATCTATAGTATAGAAATTATGAATGTAAAGCGTGTCCACCATGCACATGGTGGACACGCAATAGTTATGCTGTGCAACCGAATGTACCATGCGCATGGTGCATACAATGCAAAACGACGCCGTTTTGACTAAAAACGCGCGTCCCACTTAAAAAAAAAATTCAGGTTCGATTCTCGGCAATAGCATTATTGTGGATGTATAGTTATGAATTTCTGGATATATTGTTATAAATTTGTGGATATATAGTTATGAATTTATGGATATTTAGTTCATTCATTGTGGATATTTAGTTCATTCATTGTAGATATTTACTTCATTCATTCACTGTGGATATATAGTTATGAATTTATGGATATATAGTTATGAATTTCTGGATATATAGTTATGAATTTATGGATATTTAGTTCATTCATTGTGGATATTTAGTTCAATCATTGTGGATATTTAGTTCATTCATTGTGGATATTTAGTTCATTCATTGTGGATTTTTACTTCATTCATTCATTCATTGTGGATTTTTACTTCATTCATTCATTCATTGTGGATTTTTACTTCATTCATTCACTGTGGATATATAGTTATGAATTTGTGGATATATAGTTATAAATTTCTGGATATATAGTTATGAATTTCTGGATATATAAAAATGCTATTGCCGGGAATCGAACATGATTTCTTCTTTAAGTAGGACGCGCGTTTTTTTAAACCAAAAAGGCGCCGTTTTGCAACCATATGCACCTTGCAAGGTGCATTCGGTTGCACAGCATAATTTGCGGTGGACACGTGTCCAGGGCATAGCGCTCCCAATTTAATTAATTGGGTCATGATAATTAAATTAATTTAATTAGCCCAATTAAATTTGATAGTGGGTTATTGAGTCAATTAATTAATCCTAACACAATTCATATTTAAATTTAATAATAATTATAATTATAATTATAATTTAAATATAATTTTATTATATTTGAATTTGATAATTATAATTTAATTTGAATTAGATGATAGAATCTTTAACTTAGACTTGATTTTGATAATGTTCATTTTAGATAATTCTATTACTATCTATCTTAAGCAATTAATTATTTAGATAAATAAGTTTATTTTAGATAATTCTATTAGTATTTATCTTAAGTAATTAATTATTTAGATAAATATTTGAGGAGTTTGTTGAGAGATAGTGGTTACATTTTTGATTTTTTGTGTTTACCTGAAATCACCGAAATACAAGCTCTAGCATCTTGTCTAGTTAATGGCTAGAAATCTGAGTTTTTGCATCGTCCTCAACTCATATCTGTGGAACAAATGAATCCTCATCAACCTGTGCGTGGTGATCTACCAAGTTCATGCTTGATATGGTACTCAAATCAAGACCCGAACTCCACCACGTACAAAAGCTAGCTCATGAGTAGAGTGGTCCTAAATTAAGTACCACTCTACAATCTCTTGTGGAGCCGATGTGGGATTGTATCATTGTCCATCCCTTGAAAAGCCGACGTCCGTGATCGTTTACTCTAGATCGCTCACACTCTGGACTCTTCTTGGCACTAGGTAAACGGCTCACACTCTGGACTCTTCTTGGCACCAGGTAGTCCTTTCTTGGTCGCCTCCGTTAGGCCGGCACCGGATGAGTGGGCGGCTTCACTCTGGACAGCTTTCATTCCGGACTCTTCTCGGTTCCCTTAGAACCTTATCAAGCACCGTAGCCCTGTTCCAAGTAGCTCTTTCCCACCACACTCCGGCCTCTCAATGAAAGCATCAAATGATACGGTACTCAAACCAAGACCCTAACTCCACCACAAAAGCTAGCTCATGAGTGGATCGGAGGTTTGACCCCAACTTAAGTACCACTCCACAATCTCTTGTGGAGCCGATGTGGGATCGCATCCATGCCAATGTTTACCTCGACAGTGGAGAAGCGTATTTTGGGATCATTATCCTTAATCAGAATATGGAATTTGTTGCTGCAAAGGGAGGGGCTTTTACGTTGTCCTGGCGATACGGTAACAGAATCACTTTCTTGATTGATTGAAGCTAGTTGGAGGTATACTAGTATGGAAATGGATTATCTCAATCACTCAATGTTTGTTAGCTTCTTATTCAGCCAGGCTCTATATGCATGTTACGTTATCTTAAGTTGTCAATCTCTTGTTAATGCATTTTGAAATAATGTCCTTCCACTACTTTGTGGGTAGATCAATGAATTTGTTACCCCACTCCTTAGCAAGGGTGACAAATACACATCACGATCCCTCTGTTTAGTTTCTTATGTTCCTTCTTATATTCACCACTTGCATTTTAAATATAAGTGGATTTCTTTTTCAAAAAAAAAAAAAAAAAAAAAAAAAAAAAAAAAACTTCAACGACAACAAATTGACTGCATTTCTTTCTTCAACTCATTTTAACCCCCCAAAAAAATATTAGTGTTGGAAAAATAGCATTAAAATGATATTTTGAGTGATTATTTTGTTGTACAAATATATGTGGGATCCACTTCCGATTTGGGTCGGATCAAGGTGGATTCGGGTTCTTCGTAGTGAGACGAAGAATTTGATATAATGTACGCTCAAAATGGGTAATAGGTGAATGATAAATTGATTCTCAAAGTGAACCTATTTGAGAGAAGTCAAATTAAGCTTAGAAAGCTTAAAGCTTAAGATTAAGCTTAATTAAGCCTAATTAGTGTGACAACATGAGTTGTCAAGCTTGTGATTAAGCTTTGGAAAGCTTAAAATAGTGAAACAGGAATTGGGACGAATGTTATGCATGGACGAAAGATGCTACATGTAATTAAGCAAGTTTAATTAGTGAATTAAGCTCCTTTCGTGTGAGCTATCTTTCGTGCTGCACGAGTCAATGCTATGTGCATTGATTCGTGCCACACCGTTTCGGTACTTTGCGGACCATTCGGGTGTGGTTTTCGGTCCCAATTCGTTAACCTTTCGGGTTTGTACGGACTTCTCGGTCACTCAGATATTTGAAACGGGTCGTTATGGTCGGTACGAATTAATTGGATATTAAGTTCGTGACCGTTGATATTATTTCGATAATAAGTACGACCGTTTCAAACGTTATAATTCAATTTTTAAATTGAATTTATGTTGGTTAATGTGTCATGATGATGCTATTTAGTACCAATCTCCTATATAAAGATGTGGTGGGAGCAACCTTTTTGAACACAATGTTAGAAAAGAAGTGAACGTGAGGGAAGAACAAGAGAGACTGAAAACAACACACACAACACTGAAATTCTGTTTTCCCAGCTCCAAAATCTCTGCTCCTACTCCCTTCTTGTAGCTGTGTTCGTCCCATGCTCTTGTTCGCCGGGTTCGTTCGTTTGGGTGCTCAAACGTCGAACCGTTGTACGTTTTATCCTGGGAAGCCTAGGCCACAACGCTCCTAGCACTTTTGGGAGGTGGCAAATAAGGTTTTAAGGAAAGACATGCACTTTGCCTAACTCGTACGAATCTTTCTTCCTTCTCCTTCTTTCTTGTTTTTGGATTATGCTCTAAGCAAAAATCCGTTCTTTCTTGTTGATTTGGAACTATAATCTAAGGATTATATTTTCCTTTTGGTTGATATATATTGGTATATCTTTTTCGTAGATATACATGTATATATATAACCGTTGGGTCCGTTTTATATATATTTGTGTGTATATATATATTTCGGATATATATCCAATAATATTTTATATATATTTCGTGTGTATATATATATAAATATTGTTTTATGGATATTAAATCGATTGTGGTTCATTATCACCAACAATCTTAAAACCTTATTTATTTTGATAATGAACAAGTCGATGGATTCCAAAAGTGTTGGATCCGTGAATGTTGCCGGAGGTGCACATTCAAATGGTCGGAAAGGCAACGAAGTTGCACATTCCGTGATGCCAGTTGATGGCGGCAACGTTGGAAATGTTATTTCCATGGTAGTTGCAAAGACACACGATGGTGCTCCGGAGAACTTTGGTTCACGAACCAGTAGACCTGTGGCTGGTGACACACAATTGGTACCTATTGTGTTGTCTAGTGGATCGGCTAAAAGCCATGAAGGATCCTATGATGGTGTAATGACTACATGGTCCGAGGACTATGGTAGTGTTACAAATGACTTCAACCGTAATCAAAGGAAACTTAAGCGGAAGGGTTAGCTTTCAAGAAGATTACGAGAAGAAGGAAAAATGCCACTATGAAGCGAACCGTCATCCTGGTGAGAAGGTTGAGGACAACTTCGCTATGTTTAAAACATGTGGATGGTTGGACGAGTGAGGTCACAACCATAGGTACCCCCGATGTGCCCTATGGACCGCCCTTTGTGGAGTGGACGGTTGAGAATGGAACAAGGCACACGGGTTTGAAGGATCACTACGAGATAGGAATAAGGAAATATGTTTCCAATGTAGTTTTTCCTATTTATTTATTTTTAATAAATACTGTAGTATCCTTGTAATATTTTATTTGAATAAAAAATATAATTGTTCCATTGAGTTGAATTTTGGTACATACGAATTATTTGTTAGAATAATGTCAAATGTATGAAATAATTCAATATGGGTGCGCGGTGCATCACGGAGCATTATGTGGAAAATGCTAAAACGGCTTAACGGCCGGAACGAAATGTAACAAGCGTGTTACATGTTGAAATCCCGTAACGAACTTCGGTTCTAGTTCATGTAGAACGATACGGATTTCAAGGATCAATTTGTCAAAAAATTGGGATAACAATATAATCGTGAGCGTCACAACTCAAGTGTTGAATATTTTATATAATATTCTAAGAACGATTATATGAGTTTGATTCAACTAGTTGGAAAATTTGGTTGATTTGTTCTCGTTAATTGTGTTATAATTAACTTGATCAAAAATTCCAAATTTTACTAGTATATTTAATTTGAGACAAATTGTGTTTTGGTGAATAGTGCTTTTGTAGCACTAATGGAAAGTGCAATTTAATTTGGCACTTTGAAGTGCAAATTAGAACACTGCAATAGTGCTATTAAGCACTAGGTAGAGTGCTTAATTAGGCACTTTCGGCCACTTGGTGGCTGCACCTTTATGTGTTGGAAACTTAAGCATTTGGTGCTTTGGTAAAGACAATAAATGTGCTAGATTATGATTGGTTCTAATGCTAATTTACTTGGCTTAAACCTTTCGTATGTGGCTAATTAAATTTAGCATTGCAAAAAGTGTTATGTGATTAGCACGAAAGGAAGTTTGGTTAATTGTGGAATTAATTGAAAACCTAGTGCTAAGTAGCACTGAAATTATAAATTAAGCAACCGAAGGTTGCTATGAGTTTATAATTTAAAGCAATAGGGATTGCTTTGGAATCGGTGCGTTAGTTTGGCAACAATGATTCGTGCTTTGTGTAGCATGTTTCGTGCTTCACTACTAAGCACTGATTCGTGCTTTAACTTCGGAAGCACTGATTCGGGTTTGTGGCCTTTCGGTCAAAACCGAATGGATTCGTGAGGGCTAATCTGTTAGCATCTACGAGATGTGTTAGCGTGTAACACATTTTTATTCTTTAAAGAATAAAAAGAGAAAAACCAAATTAATCGTGGATTAATGCGGTTACGAACAATCGATGTGGTGAAAAAGAAACACCTATTGGTGATTTTGGCGCAAGCATTGGTATCATACTCGAGCGTACGACACGGTATTCACCTCAATCGAGCGTTGTTGCCGAACATAAAATATCAAGACGTTGATAAGTTCGGGTCTACCTCAGAGTATGAGGGTGAGACAATACTTTGGACAAGTAAATACCTTTTAAATAAGGTTACCCACATGGAATTCTTGCGAATTGTGGGTACGTAGGAAGTTTCCTTCTAATGCCCGAAATGTGGGGGGGGGGGGGGGGGGGGGGGGTCTTGCCAAAGGTGTGTATTGGTTCTTAATACACGAGTCCAAGAGTTTGGATGTACATAAGAACACGAAAGATTGATTCAAGAAATTCATCATTCTTGAAAGATGTATTTTTGTGAAGGATCAATAAAGGACCTAGCACGTTGAAAGGAACTTTCAGCGTAGCTATGGTTGAAGGGTGTGAAAAAGAACCCGAGCTCAAAGCTGGACGTAGCAAGAGAGCTAGGATTGAAAAATCCTTTGGTCCAGATTTTCTGACGTACATGTTAGAGTGTGATGCGCACAATCTAACTTGTTTACTAGAAAATAAATTGGATTTTCTGACATGGTTGTTAGAAAACGAGCCTCGAACGTATGTAGAAGTGTTGACTTCTACAGATGGACCAACCCGAGAGAGGCTACCGAGAGTGAAGTAGATTCTATCTTAAAAGAATCATACTTGGAACTGGTTGTTCTTCCTCCAGGTTGTAAAACCTTTGGATCCTAAGTGGATCACTAGTCGGAAGATAAAACCGGTTTTGTTATATTGAGGTAAAATGGCCGTGCTTGTAATTGTAGATTACATGCAACGCGAGTGCCACAGTTACTTCGATATATATTCTCTTGTGATGAGAATGAAATCCATTAGGATGATACTTCCCAAGAGCTGTTTAAGCGAGACTTGGAAGTTTATCGAAATGGATGTATCGCTTTCTTAATAGACATGGAACGACCCGAGGGTTTCGTGGTTCCGCGCTATGGAAAGAAAGTGTGTAACTGGTGAGATCATTGTTTGGTTTGAAGAAACAATTGCCTTAGTACTTGGCATGTAAGTTTTTATCATACAATGATGTGTCACTAGTTCAGTATAAACAAATGTGATAAATATCTACGTAATGCGTACGATAGATGAGGTTATCACTATTTGACTATACACGATAAACTCAACGTGGGTAGTAACGATCAAATGATCAATTCTACCAGGAACATGTTAAATTCGAGATTTGACATGAGAGGTGTGGGCTTAGCAGATTTAATCTTTGAGATTAAAATTGTGAGAAGACCGTATGGTCTCGTGTTAAGCCAATCTCATTGTGTTGATTAAATCCTTGTAAAGGATGTTAATCAAGTGGCTTGGACACCGTTAGATACTAACGTACAACTAGCCAATAATCACGAAGATTGTATATCTCATGGAGAATACATTCAGATTATTGGTAGTTTAATTGTATCTAATGGGTTATACTAGGCTGGATATTGCCTTAGCGGTTAACGAACTCGGTAGACATACGAGTAACCCTAGTGTTGCGCACTAGAAGGCAATAGCGTGAGTTATGAGATACTTAAGGTATGCTCGTACTCTAGACTGCACTACGTGGGATATCTAGCCGTACTTGGAAAGTATAGCACAGATATCAAAGGACACTAAGTCCATCAAAGGCTACGTCTTTACGTAGGCCAGTGCAGTTGGTTGGACGGAAATTCTCGAAATGAATTTGTGATAGCTAAGATCCGACGGGATCAAAGCTGAGAGCCTTACACTTGTGTCGCGAGCGAGTAGGCCGAATGGCTATGCCATTATTTCGAGAATGTTCCTAGTGGTGAACTCGTACCTCCAATTTGTGTGCATTGCGATAGTCAAGCCAAAATTGGTTAAGTACAGAGTTAAATGTGGAATGGTAAGTCTAGACTTATAAGTCATAGATATAATACCATTAAACAATTTCTCACAACGGGAGTTATCTCTATTGACTACGTGATGTCAAAAGATAACGTAACGGCCGCTAACTCGCTAACCCGAGGGTAAGCAAATGGTTGTGGAGAAGTTGGAACGAGGAATGGGTCTAAAGCCCTTGGACTAAAAGTTCTATAGTGGATACCCAACCTAGCTGACACCTAGGTTCAATGGGACAACTAAATTATGGAACGGAGCGTGTCACTGTGGGGTCTCGGACTCCCTACCACTCCTCGTTAGAAATAGTGACTCCCGCGTAAGGTTAGCATGTTGATGCTTTAATGATTCGAATATCGGTTGACATGTGTGAGTATGCGGGATACTCGGAAAAGAATCACCTATGTGAGAGATAAGTGAGGGTCGCTTCAAAGGAGAATTGATGGGCGCAATTCTTCACAAACTCTTGCAGAACCAGGACGGTGACCCACGACCAAAATGGGCACACTAATGAGAACAGAGCATGGTTGGGAGGTTCCTGTGTGAGATATGTCATTGTCTACACAAACGGCAGTCGGTTCAAAGACATCGCGTTCTACCGTACAGCCAGTAGAGTAAACATGTCTTCACAAGGGAAGGTTCAAAGGGTATAGTGATCCCTACCTATCCTATGCAGGGATCGACCGTTAAACACAGTTGTTTCCGATTTCAAAATACCCTGAAAATCATTTTTCATTCATGTGGGGGATTGTTGGAAAAAGAGCATTAAAATGATATTTGAGTGATTATTTTGTGGTACAAATATATGTGGGATCCACTTCCGATTTGGGTCGGGTCAAGGTGGATTCGGGTTCTTCGTAGTGAGACGGAGAATTTGATATAATGTACGCTCAAAATGGGTAATAGGTGAATGAGAAATTGATTCTCAAAGTGAACCTATTTGAGAGAAGTCAAATTAAGCTTAGAAAGGTTAAAGCTTAAGATTAAGCTTAATTAAGCCTAATTAGTGTGACAACATGAGTTGTCAAGCTTGTGATTAAGCTTTGGAAAGCTTAAAATAGTGAAACAGGAATTGGGACGAATGTTATGCATGGACGAAAGATGCTACATGTAATTAAGCAAGTTTAATTAGTGAATTAAGCTCCTTTCGTGTGAGCTATCTTTCGTGCTGCACGAGTCAATGCTATGTGCATTGATTCGTGCCACACCGTTTCGGTACTTTGCGGACCATTCGGGTGTGGTTTTCGGTCCCAATTCATTAACCTTTCGGGTTTGTACGGACTTCTCGGTCACTCAGATATTTGAAACGGGTCGTTATGGTCGGTACGAATTAATCGGATATTAAGTTCGTGACCGTTGATATTATTTCGATAATAAGTACGACCGTTTCAAACGTTATAATTCAATTTTTAAATTGAATTTATGTTGGTTAATGTGTCATGATGATGCTATTTAGTACCAATCTCCTATATAAAGATGTGGTGGGAGCAACCTTTTTGAACACAATGTTAGAAAAGAAGTGAACGTGAGGGAAGAACAAGAGAGACTGAAAACAACACACACAACACTGAAATTCTGTTTTCCCAGCTCCAAAATCTCTGTTCCTACTCCCTTCTTGTAGCTGTGTTCGTCCCATGCTCTTGTTCGCCGGGTTCGTTCGTTTGGGTGCTCAAACGTCGAACCGTTGTACGTTTTATCCTGGGAAGCCTAGGCCACAACGCTCCAAGCACTTTTGGGAGGTGGCAAATAAGGTTTTAAGGAAAGACAGGCACTTTGCCTAACTCGTACGAATCTTTCTTCCTTCTCCTTCTTTCTTGTTTTTGGATTATGCTCTAAGCAAAAATCCGTTCTTTCTTGTTGATTTGGAACTATAATCTAAGGATTATATTTTCCTTTTGGTTGATATATATTGGTATATCTTTTTCGTAGATATACATGTATATATAACCGTTGGGTCCGTTTTATATATATTTGTGTGTATATATATATTTCGGATATATATCCAATAATATTTTATATATATTTCGTGTGTATATATATATAAATATTATTTTATGGATATTAAATCGATTGTAGTTCATTATCACCAACAATTAGATTACCCATTAAATCCACTAATCTATTATACTTATAATAAAAAAGAGTTTGCAAACCTATTTTGATTGATTGAGAAAATTTTAAAATTATTTAGAATTTAAATTTA
This sequence comes from Ipomoea nil, assembly GCF_001879475.1. Classification (NCBI taxonomy): domain Eukaryota; kingdom Viridiplantae; phylum Streptophyta; class Magnoliopsida; order Solanales; family Convolvulaceae; genus Ipomoea; species Ipomoea nil. The sequence continues at coordinate 998,356 of NW_017617100.1, read as the reverse complement.
AATAAATTAATAATTATCCTCCTATATTCTTGTTTAATTTAATTTAATTTTTATAATTTTATTTTTATATGAATAAAATTAATGTATACAAAAATATAACATTAACAACTCTGATCTTTATTGATTTTTTTCATCTTTATTTTTATGATTAACTGCATTAAGTCATATAAGGACCTTGTGGTATATATTATTAGGACTCTATCATCATTAGTATTCGTTACCTATTATTATTAGTATTCGTCTTGTAATAGGTTTACTATTCATTACTATATATACTCTTGTACAGACTCATTATTATTCATTCAGATATATTGTATCCTCATCTGGTATCAGCAGGTTTCTCTCTCCTCTCTCTAATGGCGCACCTCGGATCTGATGACGGCTCTGTTGGTAGTTCTGAACGGACCGTTTCCGAGGCCGCGCTTGTTGCACCGCTGTAGTCGGGGGTGTCTTTCTCTTCGGCACATCACTTCGTCTCCATCAAGTTGACATCCCGCAATTTTTTGTTTTGGCGTACTCAGCTTCTTCCATTCCTGGATGGCCAAGGGTTGTTGGGTTTTGTCGATGGTACTTCGGTATGTCCGCCGATCACCGCGCTTGTCGTGCCGCCTGCCGAGGGAGCCGTTCCTGCCGTGCCTTCGTCGGCTTCGTCTTCCGCTGCTCGGAGTGCATGGCTCCGTCAAGATATGGTCGTGCTCTCCTTATTAATCTCATCCTTATCCGACGAGATGATGCACCTCGCAATCGGTAAGTCCACTTCTCGGCATTTGTGGTTGGCAGTCGAACAGGTTCTTGGTTCGACTACACGGGCTCGTGCCCTTCGGTTGGTGGGCGAGTTGCAAGGATTGCGACAGGGGATGCTTCGATCCCGGACTATCTTGGCTGTGCGCAGGTGCTTATCGAGGGTTTAGCGCTTGCCGTCCGTCTGGTGACGCTAGAGGATCAGAATATGTATATATTCCGAGGCTTGCGGTCCGAATATCGTCCTTTGGTGGCGTTGCTCACAAGGGGTGCTCCGGTGTCTCTGCCCGAGCTATCCGATTTTCTTGTTTCGTAGGCTTTTATATGTGCCGATGATGCTGGTGATGTTGTTGCTGCTCCGGTCGCCATGGCGGCTCAGCGAGGTGGAGGCCGTTCGGGCGGGCAGTAGCGTGGAGGCGGCAACCGCGGCAAAGGGCGTGGCCGTGGTCGTGGCGGTGCCGGGGCTGTCCAGTGCCAGATCTGCTCCGGCGAGGGCCATTCGGCCGCTTCGTGCTTTCGCCGGTACGATGGAGCTCCGGGGCCGAGAGCGCATGTTGCGTATCCTGTGGACGATGCGGCTTCGGTTAGCACTCAGCAATGGTTTCCCGACACTGGTGCGTCGAACCATGCCACCCCAGATCCGTCTTTGATATCCTCGACGGTCTCTTATAACGGTCCGGATCATCTTCGTGTTGGTGACGGTAAGTGTTTACCTATTGTTGGTACTGGTTCGTTTACGGTAGCCTCTTCTAAAACACTGTTTCGGTTGTCTGATGTTCTTTTTGTTCCTGGGCTTTCTGCGTCTTTATTATCTGTGAAACGGTTTGCCCGTGATAATAATGTCTTCTTTGAATTTCACCCTGATTATTTCTTTGTGAAGGATCGTTCAACCAGGGAAGTTCTGTATAGAGGGCAGGCTTCGGGGGGTCTCTATTCTTGGCTTGTTTCTCGTTCGAGTCCCGCTGCGTTAGTGGCTTCGCGTGTCTCCTCTGACGTTTGGCATGGTCGGTTGGGTCACCCTCATCCTCGTGTCTTGCGGCAGATTTTGAATTCGTGTTCCATTGATTCTAGTTTTAGTAATAGTTCGGTGTCGTGTCGTGCTTGTATGCTTGGAAAATCATCTCGGTTTCCCTTGCCTCGTGTCAATACTACTACGTCGCATGTTTTAGAGCTTATTTATACTGATATTTGGGGCCCAACGCCTTTTCTTTCTGTCAATGGTTTTCGTTATTTTGTTTTGTTTGTTGATTGACTACACACGCTATGTATGGTTTTATCCTATGCGATTAAAAACTGGTGTGTATGCTATCTTCGAGCAGTTTCGGTCACTAGTTGAGCGTTCATATGGTCGTAAGATTGTCTCTAAACAATCTGATTTAGGGGGAGAGTATAAACGATTGCACCGTACTTTTGTCTCTTTGGGTATCAATCATAGGCAATCCTGTGCCTATACCCATGAGCAGAATGGTAGAGTTGAGCGTCGGCATCGTCACGTTGCGGAAACGGGTCTGGCTCTCTTGGCTCAGGCTTCGGTTCCACAGCGATATTGGGATTATGCCTTTGAGACTGCAGTATATCTCATCAATAAAATGCCTACTCGAGTTCTAGACAATGTCAGTCCTCATTATCGTTTGCATCATTCTAATCCTTCTTATTCCTTCTTGCGTGTGTTTGGCTGTCTCTGTTATCCTCTGTTGCGCCCGTACAATCGTAACAAGTTGCAGTATCGGTCATCCCCGTGTGTGTTTCTTGGTTATCCGTCTTCGTTTCGTGGCTATCGTTGTTTAGATCCTGCTACTAACAAGGTATTCATTTGTCGTCATGTACGGTTTGATGAGACCGTATATCCGTTTGCTTCTTCTATGCCTTCTTAGGTTTCTAGCTCTCGCCCGGTTGAGCCATGGGGTGTTGGTGCCGTTCGGGTTGGTGTTGGCTCCGATGTTTGTCCCACTGAACCTGATCCTCATCCGGAGTTGGACGCGGATTCCAGGGCTGCCGCAGCTGGTTCAGATTCTCGCACCGTGACTGCCACGGCTCCGGAAGGGGCGGTCTCGGGTGCTCCTACTGCGCCCAAGCGAGGCCGCCGTACGGCGAAGCCTGTTCAGCCTCGGTCTCATGTCATGGCAACCCGTTCTCAAGGACTGACGCAGCATGTGGCTCTTATGACTGTTCCTGAACCGACTTGTTATTCTCAGGCAGTTCGGTATCCGGAGTGGCGTGAGGCCATGGATCTTGAGTTTAATGCCTTGCTCCAGAATCACACTTGGCGTCTGGTTAGTCGCGCACCTGGCATGAATGTTGTGGGGTGCAAATGGGTGTTCAGAACGAAGCGCAAGGCCGATGGCACGATTGAGCGGCACAAGGCTCGATTGGTCGCAAAGGGTTTCAATCAAGTCGCTGGGCAGGACTTTTTTGAGACTTTCAGTCCTGTTGTCAAACCCACCACCGTGCGGCTTCTTCTCTCTTTAGCCGTTTCTCGCGGTTGGGTCATTCGGCAGTTGGATGTTCACAACGCCTTCCTCAATGGTAATCTTGCAGAGACAGTTTACATGAGACAGACGCCCGGTTATGAAGACCAGTCACGGCCGGATGATGTGTGTTTGTTACAGAGGTCACTCTATGGTCTTAAGCAGGCTCCTCGAGCGTGGTTCAATAGGTTGCATGCTTTCTTGGTGTCGGTTGGTTTTTCACCCTCCAAGACTGATGTTTCTTTATTCATCTATACTCGTGCCTTTGTCTGTTTATATTTGCTTGTCTATGTTGATGATATCCTTGTTATGGGGTCTGATGCTTCGTGTGTTACTCGGCTTCTTACTGACTTAGCCTCGGAGTTTAAGATTCGTGACATGGGTGCTCCGTCTTTTTTTCTTGGCATTGAGACGGTCTCCTAGGATGGTGGTTTGTTTCTTTCTCAGCAGCGATACATGCGAGATATTTTGAGCCTTGCAGGTATGGTGGAATGTAAACCGTTGGTTACTCCGGTTCCTGTGTCCCGACCTTCTTCTGATTCTGTGGTTCCCTATGCGGATCCCACGTAGTATCGCAGTCTTGCTAGGGCTCTACAGTATCTTACTGTTACTCGTCCGGATCTCTCTTTCACCGTGAATCGGGTTTGTCAGCATATGCACTCTCCAACCACTGAGCATTGGGCTATGCTCAAGCGTGTTCTGCGGTATGTAAAAGGAACTCTGCACTTTGGTCTTTTTATTCGTCCTTCCTCCTCTGTTGCGATTCATGCCTTTTCGGATTCGGACTGGGCTGGTGATCTAGCTGACAGGAAGTCTACTAGTGGTTTTGTGGTTTTTCTTGGTGGCAATCTGATTTCCTGGTCTTGTTGGAAGCAACGCACGGTTGCTCGTTCGTCTACAGAGGCTGAATACAAGGCTCTGGCTGATGTGTCTGCGGAGGTCACCTGGTTGGTTTCTCTGTTGCACGAGCTTGGAGTGTCATTGGCTGCTCCTCCCACTCTCTGGTGTGATAATTTGGGTGCGACTTATCTATGTTCCAACCCGGTGTTCCATGCTCGTACGAAGCATGTGGAAATTGATTACCACTTTGTTCGTGACAAAGTGGCGAAGAAGGACTTGCAGGTTAGCTTCATTTCCACAGAGGATCAGCTGGCTGATGTGTTCACTAAAGCTCTCCCTGGTCCGCGTTTCTCTACTCTATGTGGCAAGCTCAATGTTGTTGCTAGTCCACCTTGTGCTTGAGGGGGAGTATTAGGACTCTATCATCATTAGTATTCGTTACCTATTATTATTAGTATTCGTCTTGTAATAGGTTTACTATTCACTACTATATATACTCTTGTACAGACTCATTATTATTCATTCAGATATATCGTATCCTCATCTATATAAGGACCTTGTGGTATAGTGACACCAAGTTGTTCTTCTATATAGGAGGTTGTGGTGGGAGTACTATTGACTTTTTAGGCTTCGGTAGGTTGAGAAAGTAGTTATTAACATATACTGTACTGTAACAGAGTCAGTAGTACTTAAAAAAAAAAAAGTCATATATAACTACATGGTCATTAAATTACTTCTACATATTCATTGATGTGATCTGAGTTCATTAAGTCAATAAAAGGTCTATAGCATTTCTGTCCCTTTGATTTTCAAAGTATATTTCCCTAAAATTTGCATATTTCAATCATGCACACAATAATGATATTCAAACTTCCCAACATAAAAGTCTCATACATCCATTACCACTAAGATGTTTTAATAAAAACGGAATAGACTACAAATATATTATAGTACTAAAAAAATTTTCCATGTATGATCAAAAAAATAAAAATATATACATGTTAACCTTTAATATTATTTATTTAATCAGTTAAACTATAAAATTACAGCGAGGATGGAAGAAACAGAAAATCTCTCGTCTCAGCGTTCTCCCGAAGATCAGTATCTTCTGGAACGAAGCACAAAGAAGTCCAAGCGTACCGTAGCGATGTGTGAGGAGCATGCATCGATGGCGCGCCCGAATATCCGGATGGCGGATGAGGTGGCGATTGTGCCAGAAACGCCGGCGGAAGCGATGGTGGAGGTTGGAGAGGCGTCTCCATCATTGGACCTATGTGCGATGGCTTCTGCACTATCACCGGTGGCACCTGTGGCAACCCGATCGCTGGCTACACCACGGTGGACATACGCGGAGAGTGTGGCTGGACTAAGCGCTGCTGGCCAAGCGTTACATAGTGATCCAACAACCCTTGAGGCGGAAGATGACAACTCTGCCGCAGAGAAAGATGACGATCCCCTGTGCCCCACAATCAGGCTGTCCAAAGAGGGAGGTGGAGATGACCCGGGCACCATGGAGGAAGGCGCTTATCATCAAAAGGTAGCCTGGATCTAATCGCACTAGATAACGACTATTTTTTGGTGAGATTCAGATCAATAGATGATATGGAATTTGCAATGTATGAGGCACTGTGGTTCGTGTGCTCTTAAATTGGACATGGCGAATGTGTATGATAATATGGAGGAGAATTTCCTTCGTGAAATGATGATTTTATTGGGTTTTGATATGACTTTCATCAATCTGATTATGTTTTGTGTTACCTCGGTCACATATCAGTTTCTTGTTTATGGTGATATGACGGACGTATACGTACTATTATTCCTACCAAGGGTTTTAGACAAGGTTATATACTCTCGCATTTTATCACTTTATCCTTTATGTTGAAGGATTGTTTCATCTATAAAATTTATCTCATTGTTTAATAAAATTTAAATCATTAGTAAAATAGTAAATCATATATTCAAAATCATGTTTCAAAATGACCACTCAAATATTAATTTATGTCAAATTTTTAACAACATATATATCCATCCCAATTTATTAATTTAACTTTCAACAACTTTACCAGCTTACTATCTATTTTTATATTTGTATATACTTATTAATTTATTATAAGGAAAATGATTCATTTTTATATTTCTATATACTTATTAATTTATTATAAGGAAAATGATTCAATAAGCCCTTGACCTAGTAGCAATAGTATAATTAGGTCCTTGAACAAAAGAAAAGAAAAAAAAAAAAAACTAGACCATTAAACTTATAAAAAAAAAAAAATTTTGGATCCTTAAACATGCATGTAAAGAAAATGCAATTAGCACTTAGTACCACCTGCTGAGTATGTAGATATGCCATGTGACTTTTTCGAGAGCTTATTTGAATACTTTCCTTTTATTATATTACTTATAAAATTTGAAGCTAAACACTTTTATATTTCTAACATATTTTTTAGAGTTAATTTCACTAGTGATTTCTTGTCATTGGTGACAAGTCATAAACTATCGTTTTGTCATTTAACATCCTAAGCTATTTTTTTGAACATATTTAATCCTTATTACTTTTCCTATTTTTAGTAAAGTTATTTTTGTCTTTTCATATTTTTCTTTTGTTATTTTTCTGATTTCAACCGGTTTAATTGGTTTAGAATTATAGGTAACCTCTAATTTCTAGTAACTATATTTTTCACCCAATTTTTATTAAAGTCATAAACTAATTAAACCGGTTGAAATCGAAAAATAACAAAAGAAAAATATAAAAAGACAAAAATCTCCTTACTAAAAATAGAAAAAGTCATAAGAAGGACTAAAAGTATCCAAAGAATAATAGTTTGGGATGTTAAATTACAAAAACAATAGTCTGAGATTAAATTTAAAATTGTCAATAAAATAAAGACATCTGGTAGAATTAAATCTATTTTTGAACAAAATTTTTAAAAATAAAAATTTTCGGTTCATAATTTATGCTTGCACGCAAAATTCCAAAAAGGAGGCAAATTATGCTGTGCATCCGTATGCACCATGCATGGTGCATACGGATGCAAAAACGACGTCGTTTTATTAAAAACGCGGTCTCACTTAAAAAAAAAATTCAGTTTCGATTCCCAGCAACAACATTATATTGTGCATAATTTGAACTATATATCCAGAATCAATGAACTAAAATTCCAGAATCGATGAACTAAAATTCCAGAATCTATGAACTAAAATTTCAGAATGAATGAACTAAAATTTCAGAATGAATGAACTAAAATTTCAGAATCAATGAACTAAAATTCCAGAATCTATGAACTAAAATTTCAGAATCTATGAACACATAATACTGTTGAGGAGAATCGAAACTGATTTTTTTTTTAAAGTGGGATACGCATTTTCAATAAAATGACGTCGTTTTTGCATCCGTAAGCACCATGCATGGTGCATCTGATGCACAACATAACGCTCCCAAAAAGGAATTCCCTCGTAAATGTAGCGTATGTTCCAGAAAAGAAATGTGTGATAAATATTTTTAAAATACTAAACATATAAATATTTTTTTCTTATGTCAGAGAACAAGACAAAAATATAAATCCCGTTGGACAATGGAAAATGGTTATTATTATTATTATTTTTTTTTGGAAAAGTGAATATTGCATAATCGCAAAGGATAAGTACAAATAAGCTACTAAACTATTTGAGAAACATCAATTTAAGTCATCGAACTCAAATAACTCCCAAATAAACCATTGAACTCCCAAAAAAAGAGCAATCGACATTTTTTAACAGGTTAACTCTAAGTTTTTGTTGACTGAATTGCCAAATGTTTATTTTATTTACGTTTTTTTTATTATTATAATCACTACATACTAATATATTTTAAAGTAATTATAATCAAAATAATTTTGTCTTGGCTAGATCTAATTTATTTATTTATTATTATTATTTTTAATAGAAGATCCAGTGAAAAAATAATAATAATAATAAATAAATCAAATCTCAACAAGACAACACTATTTTGATTATAATTACTTTAAAATATAATACTATCCAAGTGGATAATATTAATATTAATAAGGAATAAGGGTCAAATAGGCCATCGAACTGCACAAGATAATGCAATTAGGCCACTGAACCTAAAAAATCAACAGTCGGGTCCCTAAACTAACCAATTTCAAACAAATCTTCCAATTTGTAGGTTTCCAACAGGTTAACAGGTCATCCTCCCAAATTAATTATTTTTAAAAAAATAAAATTAAAAAATTAATTATTTAATTAATTAAAAAAAAAAAAAAAAAAAAAAACAGAAACGGCCGGAGACGAAGAAACTTCTTCGTCTCCGGCCAGTTTCTTCGTCTTCCCGGCCGGGGACGAAGATTTCTTCGTCTCCGGCCATGGAGACGAAGAGTTTCTTCTTCTCCATGGCTGGAGACGAAGAAACTCTTGCTCTCCATTGCCGGAGACGAAGAAACTCTTCGTCTCCACGGCCGGAGACGAAGAGTTTCTTCGTCTCCGGCCGGGGAGACGAAGAAACTGGCCGGAGACGAAGAAGTTTCTTCGTCTCCAGCCGTTTCTTTTTTTTTTTTTTTTTTTTTTAATTAATTAAATAATTAATTTTTTAATTTTATTTTTTTAAAAATAATTAATTTGGGAGGATGACCTGTTAACCTGTTGGAAACCTACAAATTGGAAGATTTGTTTGAACTTGGTTAGTTTAGGGACCCGATTGTTGATTTTTTAGGTTCAGTGGCCTAATTGCATTATCTTGTGCAGTTCGATGGCCTATTTGACCCTTAATAAGAAGAAACATAAATAAAATAAACAATTGGCAATCCAATCAACAAAACCTGTTAAAAATGTTAATTGTTCTTTTTTTTTTTTTTCAGGTTCAATGACTTATTTGCTCTTTTTTTCCAGGTTCAATGAGTTATTTGATAATTATTTGAGTTTGATGGCTTAATTGATGTTTTCCAAATAGTTCAATGATTTATTTGTAGTTTATCCCTAATTAGAATATTGCATAATTAGTGGACTTTTTTTCACGTGAAAATCAATAAAATTTGCAAGAAAGAAAAAAACATTAAAAATACAAGCATACTTATGTTGAAATGTTTCGAAATAGGCTTTATGAGTATTATGTGTTATTTACTTAAAAGTGAATTACATAATTAATAAAATAAGAATATATCACTTTTTCTTTGTAGTGAGGAAACTCATGATCGATATGCACAAGGTAAATTTTATTTATGTGTTATAATCTGTAAATTATACATTAAAGGTAAATTACATTAGAAAAATTTTGTGACAGTTTTTACTAAGAAGAATAATCATTAAAAATATATCAGTTTGTGGGCAATCCCAACCAAATTAGTCGGACTCTTGACTTAGTAACTACAAGGTTCAAAGTTCGTCTCCTAGTGGGAGCGACTTATCAGTCTTCTTGATTTGAACCGACCAGCTATGGACAATCTAAGCTGGTTAACCTCATTGTGATCCTTTGTCAATTAAGGTCATAAGACAGGTTTACATAATATACATTTTCAAATAGTGATTGCGGGTTCTCCTAGTCACTCAATCTCTCTCTCTCTCTAAATAATCAATGTGCATAAAAGTAAGAATAATGTACATGTTTTCCATTCATCTCATTTTGTGTTTGGATATATGAAAAACAGTACAATTATAGGGAAAGAAATAAGATAATAGAAATAGTCAATACATTTTAAATTAAAAACTTAAAAAAATTATCAATGTGCATAAAAGTAAGAATAATGTACATGTTTTTCCATTCATCTCTGTTGGTTTTTGGGTTTTCGGGCTCAAGGAGGTCCAACACAACCTTTGGCTGGAGGATACACCTTTCACATGCGGCTTATAGAAAAATAAGTAGAACAAAATATAACTCGATGCTTTTTGTACGTGGAAACCGAAAGGAAAACCACGGACCTTTTTGGGCGGTGACAAGCCTAACTCCACTATGTATTTTGTAGGTGTCTTTGTACATGTTGTATGGCTATTTTGTATATGTAATATTGTGTAGGGAAAGAGCTATACTTTGTAGATAGAGAGGGAATATTCTTCTTGACCTTCTTTGTTGAAAGAGTGGTAGAGTCTTCTCTTGTAGTGAATGGATCATGCATCTTCTAGTAGGGAAGAGTGATGGAGTCTTCTCTTGGGCTCAAGGATGGAGTTTTCTCCATGTGGTCTTCTTGGAGATGAAAGATTAGTAGGAGGTATTCTAGTGTGTAGGAGAGATGGAGTCTTCCTTGTGCATTGTGGGTGGAAGAGTCCTTGTAGTATATAGGAATGGTCCCCCCCCCCCCCCCCCCCCTCCCCTTGCTCTTTGCATTCCTGGTTTTATAGCATGAGGTTGGAGATTGTGAACGTTGGGTCATGAAGTGAACAATTAATAGGGAATTTATGGGTAGATAATTGAGATGGGAGTTGGGTTTGCTTTTAGAAAACGGAAGGGGAATAATGGGCTATTTATGAGATTTAGTGATAAGTTAATTGAGGGGGTTTTGGAATTTGAGGGGTAATAATTAGGAGTTTAATAGGGGTTAACGGCTAGTTTTAGGCCTACCTTCTACCCGTGCCGATCCCGCACTCGCGCCGACTCCCGGGTCGAGCCGACTCCTCGGTTTGGCTCGTATCTTTTGGGCTTGATCCATTTTCTTCTTGGGCTTCTCTTCTTCTTGGGCTAGATCTCTTTTCTTCTTGGGCCCCGAGCCCACGGGGTTCACACCCCATCAACTAGTCCCTCACTTTTCTATGTCTCGCGCTTAGCAGGGCATGGAAAAGTATATTGTCTTGCCTCAAAATTAGCCCCCTTGATTTTTGCCGAGTCTTTATTCAAGATCCCACACGACTCCATCCTCATGACTCCTCTTCGTTTGCCATATGACCGACTGCTTCAGTGGATGTGACCCTCTGACTTCGAGCCCCTTTTTTCTTTAGCCGTCGAAGTGAATCTCGGCTGTAACTTTTCCTTTCCTTGATAAACTTCTAAGGGTTTGGACCCTTGATTCTTTCTTTCCCCGCCGAGTTCCTCAGTCGAGGCGACTTCCGGTGATAGCTTCTTTTTTCTATAAGAAATGGCTAGGGTTGGAACCCTGGTTTCTTTTCTCTTTTCTTGCCGAGTCCCTCAGTCGAGGCGACTCCTGTAGGTTTTTCCTCGGAAACGTTTAAGGGTCTGGGCCCTTGTTTCTTTTCTCTTTTCTCGCCGAGTCCCTCAGTCGAGGCGACCCTTGTTGGCTTTTTTTCTAAGAAACGTATAAGGGTTAGCGCCCTTGTTTCTTTTCCCCTTTTTTCTTTCTCGCAGAGTACCTCAGTCGAGGCGACTCCTTTTCGCTTTTTCTCGGAAACAACTAAGGGTATGGGCCCTTGTTTCCTAACTTTTCTCGCCGAGTCCCTCAGTCGAGGCAACCCTTTAGGCTTTTTCTATCTTAGAAACAGTTTAGGGTCAGTGCCCCGTTGTTTCTTTATATACTCGCCGAGTCCCTCAGTCGAGGCGACCCCTGTAGGCTTTTTCTCAGAAACGTCTAAGGGTCAGTGCCCTTGTTTCCTATCTTTTCTCGCCGAGTCCCTCAGTCGAGGCGACCCTTTAGGCTTTTTCTATCTCAGAAACAGTTTAGGGTCAGTGCCCCGTCGTTTCTCTTTATACTCGCCGAGTCCCTCAGTCGAGGCGACTCTTTAGGCTTTTTCTAAGGGTCCTAGCCCTTGTTTCTTTTCTTTTTCTCTCGCCGAGTCCCTGCTCGAAGCGACTCCTTGCTATGATTCTTCTTCTCTGAGTAAACCTCTTGGACTCTTGGTTCTTTTACTAACTCGAGTGACTCTCGGTTGTAGCTTTACTTTTTCTTCCCTTTATATAGCCGCTGGTAGATGAGAAATTCCATGAGCAAGTAAATTTTGGAAAAGTTTTTCTCGGGTTGTGCGGCACATGTGAATGGAAATTAAGCCTGCCCCGTGTGCAGAAGAATCCATCCTTCGCCACGTGTTGCCTTCGACCGTGGGAGCAAGACTCGACCACAGGACCCACGCGTTGCCTTCGACCGTGGGAGCAGGACTTGACCACAGGATCCACGCGTTGCCTTCGACCGTGGGAGCAGGACTCGACCACAGGATCAGCCACCGCACCGGCCTCGGGGAGATGTTTTCATTCTTCACCTTGTACTTGGCCTACTTGGTTTTTGGGAAAACGTACTCAAGATGGTTTTTGTCTTGTGCAATAGCTCTAAGTACATTTACTGACGAGTGTTAGCCACAGGCAATACTATTTTCATCTTCTCATGCCTCATGCAAAACTGCCAGTAGCTTGTCTCCACCATTTTACTTTTACCCAAATTGTCATGCATTTCTCTTGACTTTTCTTGATCTGGCCAACTTGTCGACTACTTTCCTCCATCTGACTATATTTCCTTAAGTGGTTGCCTTCTGGCCGACTAAGCCGACTCCTTCATTCCTCCAACTCGGTCATCACTATATTCCATAACCTAGCTCGTTATCCAATCCTTAGCTTCTTGATATCGGTTGTAGAGAGCGATGATAAAGAGATCATGGGGAATATGATCAAAATGCAGTCTCGTCATTTGTACTCTGGCGGAGAGGGGCTGTGAGTGGTGGCCGAGCCGGAATCTCCGATGGTTATGGCGAGCGGTGGTGCGTGTTGGCGATCAAATAGCGGAGAGCTTTAGAGCTCCATTCTCTTCGTCCGAGCTCGTGTTGGTCGTCGGAATCCGCCATCGTCGACCCTTCTTAAATTCGCCTACCCGAGATCAGCGGTCTATCAAGCGTGACTTCACATGTTGCAATTCACGGTGCCCACGTAGCAAGCAGTAACAGAAGCCACACGTCTTTAGAGCAGAGTACCACTTTTATTTCAGAAATCTTCCAAGCTCGTACTCAGCCGCCCCCCATCGAGTTCCCATTCGCTCATCATCACCGGTCTGAGTCGTGAGTCAGCTAAATAACTCGGATGAGATGGGGGATTTGCCACTTTGATACCAAAAAGACCAGAACATAGAGAGAGCTCATATGCTCCTAATTGCAGGTTATGGTGTTAGGCGTTCAGGAGCAATAGACGGAAATCCATAATGAATAGTAATCAGTAGACTTAAGGAACCCATGTAAGGGAAGAGGCAGCCTCTACTAGCCCCCGCTCGACCAAGTCTATTTGAATAGGGTGTCTGTATATATATTCAATGACCGACCTCCGACTCCATGCGGGTTTGATTTTCTCGACCACATGTTGGTCGACTGTTGACGGCATCCCGTAAGGAGTCGGCGATTTTTGGAGTAGAATCAATGTCGATTAGCGACTCAGAGGACTCAGCGACTCGGAGGACTCAGTGACTCGACGGAACACCCATGAGCATAATCTATGGTCGATCTTTATTCTCGCTGAAGTCATGCCTTTGGAGTCGCCTCCTTTGTTTTCATAGTCGAATCCGACTTTGACTCGGAAAGAGAACAATACCCGAGTCCAACTGGGTAGCCGACTTCTTCCTTTTCCGACTACCTTTTCGCCGATTTCCTCTCGCAGGCTCTCTTACTGCCTACCTGCGCGTTTCCGGATTTTCCCGTACTCATGGAGGCTGCAGCCGACTACAGAAGTCGGAGAACATTGGTGTAAACGAACGGTCAGAGACCGATCGTTCGTGAAGCGGGCGGTCCCCAGTAGATCGCTTCCTTCGAGTCCGAGTCCTTGGAGTAGGGGTTTCCTCTGACTCACGTATCTCACGAGCTATAACCTTCAGAGTTATAGGCTGTTCATGGCCGCTTGGTGGTTTCATTAACTCGTGGTCCGGTCGTATGCGGCGGCTGCTAACTTCTCACAAGAAGTCGGCCACTGGTGTTGGTTTATGACGCTGGTCGGCGACCAAAGAGAGAGTACATGGTGACACGACCTACTCCAGAGGCGTGTGTTTCCGACGACGACGGTGCCGAGGAACCGGATAGCTGACAGGAGTGGGGGCGGTTTGCGGCTCCGTCGGATTCTTGTTGCCGATAACAATGACTTCCTGGACGCTCATCCGGATATATTGTAGAATGTATACGATTGAGCTCGGCCGCGGTGAGATTCTCGAGCAGTGCGGTAGAATTCTAGAAGAAGGCTTGCGAGCATCTACTCTCTGTTTGTGACTTCCAATGTAGAGACGCTACCTCTTCCCATGGATTTTTAATTGCCACCTACCAGTTTTGGAGTTTACCACTGTCAGCCGTATCTTTTACTATCACCAGTGCACATGAAACCCATCTACTGCCTGTCGAGTATGGAGAGGCATGACATGCAGATTTCTGGGAACCGACCCCGACTGCCGAGCACCATCCTGCCGACTTCTTATGGTCTCGATTCTCGTCAAATTGATGTGCCGAGTCCCCCCTACTCGCCACGTGCCGTCAAACTGATGGCTGTTGGCAGCTGTATTGTTTGTTGACGAGTCATTTACTATGTCTATTGTAGTTATCATAGTGGGATGTCCAAGAGTCGCCCGAACTAGGAATCAAGTAAGGTGGCGTCACCCATGCAGTGCACTAGTAGCCTCTTTTTCGACTGTTACGTATTCATGGGGGCTACAGCCGACTACGGCAGTCGGCAGGGAGGATATTGGTGTAGAACAAGTAGTTGGAGTAGTCTGGCAATTTGGGGTGAATTCAGTCACTTCTGGGGCTCGCACACCTTATCGGCGCTCTATCCATACTCCGGAATGATGCTTGTTTTGTTTCTGCTATCACACGTTGGTATTTGATATTTTGATCATCACAGATGAAGTTTTCTGTCTTGCCAATTGATATTCCAGAATTTTGGTATTCGGATGCCTTTGGTGAAATGTTGGGCAGTTTACAGTTGTTCCTTATGACTCGTCCGTTTCGGTATGTTCATTTGGGCGCTGCAGATCGGGAGTTTTAGTCACCATTGACGCGACAAAAGGACGGTTTACCATCAAGCGGAGCTGAAAAGAGTTCTGACTTCTCCGATTGTTTCAAGCAATGCAGACGGTGGTCTCCCTTTTGAGTTTTTCTCTTCGCCGACTCAAGGCTTATTTCCTTTATTTATTTTTTTCTTTTATTTTCTATTTTTTCTATTTTTTTTTATTTTTATTTTTTTCAACAAGAGTCTTGGCTTTGCCAAGTAGACTGCCTTGGCAATTGAAATTCTTTTTGAATTCCAAATCTTCATGTCAGGTTCTGCACCCATTCTTGCCAGGTAGAACATTTATTCCTCATATTTCATGGTGGCGAAGCAGAAACATCCAATATATATATTGGAGAGTCTTTTTACAAGCCCCTTTTTTAGAATCATACTGTCTATGTGCTTCAACATAGCAAAGCTTTTCACATGATCAAGAGTAAAGGTAGAACAAAAAATAATCGTGACTACGGTGTTAACCGTTAAAGTCGTGGTGGGGGAACCATTTATTCGGCGTCCCGATTTCTTGATTCCCCCGGCCGAGTCCCTCAGTGTGATGGACCGACTACTCTTTGGTCTTTGAGTACTTTAATTTAAATACTACATCTAATTTAGATGATAATGGTTACCTCTTGTAGACCTCGACACGCCATCTTCTTTACTTGATTCTCCTCTAGTTCTCTTCTTGGTCCACGGCTCTCCGTGAACCTTCTCAATCTTCCGTCCGTAGTGACCGGACGCTCTCCGAAATTGCTCAGATAAAGAGGCAAACGTGACCTTTTGTCACGATCCCCACGGACGGCGCCAGTGTTGGTTTTTGGGTTTTCGGGCCCAAGGAGGTCCAACACAACCTTTGGCTGGAGGATACACCTTTCACATGCGGCTTATAGAAAAATAAGTAGAACAAAATATAACTCGATGCTTTTTGTACGTGAAAACCGAAAGGAAAACCACAGGCCTTTTTGGGCGGTGCCAAGTCTAACTCCACTATGTATTTTGTAGGTGTCTTTGTACATGTTGTATGGCTATTTTGTATATGTAATATTGTGTAGGGAAAGAGCTATACTTTGTAGATAGAGAGGGAGTATTCTTCTTGACCTTCTTTGTTGAAAGAGTGGTAGAGTCTTCTCTTGTAGTGAATGGATCATGCATCTTCTAGTAGGGAAGAGTGATGGAGTCTTCTCTTGGGCTCAAGGATGGAGTCTTCTCCATGTGGTCTTCTTGGAGATGAAAGATTAGTAGGAGGTATTCTAGTGTGTAGGAGAGATGGAGTCTTCCTTGTGCATTGTGGGTGGAAGAGTCCTTGTAGTATATAGGAATGGTCCCCCCCATTGCTCTTTGCATTCCTGGTTTTATAGCATGAGGTTGGAGATTGTGAACGTTGGGTCATGAAGTGAACAATTAATAGGGAATTTATGGGTAGATAATTGAGATGGGAGTTGGGTTTGCTTTTAGAAAACGGAAGGGGAATAATGGGCTATTTATGAGATTTAGTGATAGGTTAATTCAGGGGGTTTTGGAATTTGAGGGGTAATAATTAGGAGTTTAATAGGGGCTAACGACTAGTTTTAGGCCGACCTTCTACCCGTGCCGATCCCGCACTCGCGCCGACTCCCGGGTCGAGCCGACTCCTCGGTTTGACTCGTATCTTTTGGGCTTGCTCCATTTTCTTCTTGGGCTGGATCTCTTTTCTTCTTGGGCCCCGAGCCCACGGAGTTCACACCCCATCAATCTCATTTCGTGTTTGGTTTGGTTTACAATGCTTGACTTAAATCATTTATAATTCAAATTTTTTTAATAGTATTAAGTTTTGTATTACTATACAAAATGTATATATTTAAAAACTATATTAAAAATACTATTAAATTTAAAAAATAAATTTTTAAATAAAAAAATGCTAAAAAAGATTAAAGAAGAAATAATTGGTTTAATCAATTAATAGTAAACATGACATGTGAAAATAATCACTATAACCGATTATAGATTACACAAACTATTTTTGTTTGAAATTTATTATTGTTAGTTTTTACTTCTTTTTTTTTAATATAATTTGTAGACTAAAAATTTAATACAGGCAATATGTGAAAAAAAAAATAATAATAATAAAAATGGAGCAGTTCACGTGTTGAATTCGGAAGCTTGAAAGCTGTTGGCGCAAAACCAGAGTAGATTGGCCTTGGGTCATATCTGACCGTTTGGATAAACATGCGACATCGTTTTGGGGTTGTAGAAATTGTGCAGCCATGTGTATTTCCACCGAGCCAGTAATACGAATTAAATTCATATTAGCTGCGGAACTTAAAAAAATTCAGAAACCCATAAGGAAACCAATGATTATGCCTTCATCATTACAGTTTCAATCCAAGAACAATAGATTCCAAATATTTTCCTTATAAATTTCTAAAGATTCCACAGGCTTTCAGCTTTGCTTAAAGAAATTTTGTTGGAGAGAAGCTCGAGTCTATCGCCAAAAGGAGATAAGATAAAGGCGGAAATATTTATCTTCTTACGGTGGTAAAGTGCAGGTTTTGAGTCAACAAGCTGGTACTTTCTCCGGGAACAATTATTGATCTCTTGCAAAATAGAATCTTAATTGGTACATTCTGGTGGAAGGAAAATGGGATTTGAGGATTGTGAGGTAAATTATTTGTGGAGTCTGTGTAGTTTAGTGGGTGCTTTTCTTGATCTAGCTATAGCTTATTTCTTGCTCTGTGCATCATCAGTAGTTTTCTTAGGAACAAAATTTCTAGCCTTGTTTGGGTTGCACTTGCCTTGCCCTTGTAATGGGCTGTTTGGGACACCCCCAAATAGAAGCCTCTGCTTGAAGAGGCTGTTGGTTGATTTCCCTAATGAGAAAGTGTCAAATGTTCAGGTTTCAGTGAAGGGAAAATTCCCTTTTAATGACCAGAAGAATTGCCATGTGAATTTGAGGTTAATTGGGGAAGAGGATACTAACTATACTCATGGTGGGGTTGTTGAAATTGGAGGTGAGGTGGAGGAGGCTTCAAGTAGTTCAGTGGTAGATGTGAGGAAATCATGCAGTGTTCCTAGAATTGAGTTTGAGCCAAAGAGTGAGATTGGGGTTGTAAGAGAGGAAAGGCCTGTGCCTGTGGTGAAGGGTAAAGGGGTAATGAACTATAAGAGCAGAGGTTGGATACGTCGTCGTAGAAAACGGGTTGATCATTGGACTTCATCATCAGTTTCGTCTTATGATCCTAAGTTTGTAGATTTTCAAAGTGGTCCATCATCTCCTCCTAGTGTCAACAAGGAAAGAGTTGAAATTAGTCCTAGGAATGAAGAAGACAGCAAAGAGCATTATGGGAATGAAGTTGAAGCTCATTGTTCCAACCGTGAGTTTCTATTGTCCTTCCTTGAGAATTTAAATATGAATTTATGAAATGTTTCTCATTTCATGTGTGTAGTCAGACTGGAAAATACAACTCTTGTATGGATGAACACATTATTCCATTACTTGTGTTTCCTTTCTTATGACGTACTGTACATAGTTACCAATTCTGGGCACATTTACTTACAGAAACAGAGTTTTTAGTATTATTATTATTATTATTATTATTATTTTCAGTAGAGATAGTGGTGCATGTATGCTAAAATTGTATTACATATATGCTATATGAGCCTCTATTAAACCTATGCTGGAAACTTTTCTAATGCTATTATATATGCTTTATGAATTTTAGGGCTGAGGCACTGGCAGCCTCCTATAGGCACAGCTTTTGGACAAAGGGACAGTTTTGAATTGAATGAATTTCCTAATGATGATGACCAAACTGAGAAGAATGTTTCATCCAATGAAGAGCTAAGAGCCCATGCTCAAATGGAGCAGCGTCTCCGTACTGATGACAAAAATGCAATACATCTCTTGGAACTAGCACTTGAAGAAGAACAGGCTTCTCGTGCTGCTCTTTACCTTGAGCTTGAGAAGGAGAGAAATGCTGCTGCAACAGCAGCTGATGAGGCTATGGCTATGATTTTGCGCCTACAAGAAGAGAAGGCTTCAATTGAAATGGAAGCTCGGCAGTATCAAAGGATAATTGAAGAAAAATCTGCTTATGATGAAGAAGAAATGAACATTCTAAAAGAGATCCTGGTGAGGAGGGAGAGGGAGAAGCACTTTTTAGAAAAGGAAGTGGAAACATATAGACAGATGATTTCTCTTGGAAATGGGCAATCAGGTGTTGGTGATGAGCACATATTGGACACTGAAAGACAACAGCTTTTTAATTCTTCACTTGATGAAAGTGAAGATCCTGTCTTGATGCTTCATCAACTTAGTGCATCTATTGACAAGAAGGTCATGGCAAAAAGCAAGACATCAAATGAGTTCATCTCCATCAATAGGCAAAATCCTGTTCTTCCTCCTGGGATGGAATCATCGATGTTAGAATGGAATGAAGATGCTAGCTATCTGAAACAAGGGGACCTGGCAAGCCACCCTTGTGGCAATCAAGAGTTTCAGGTGAAAGAGATGGTTACTATAATCAATGATTCTTACATTTCATGGGCACATGCAGAAAGGGAGTCGTGCAAATCAGATGTTTCTGAACATGAAGGGGAAGGATCTAAACAAGGAGAAAATATCCCAGATCAAGGGATGATGGTAGTAGAAGGTTTGGAAACATGTGGTAGAGTTGATAGTTGTATTCGACATGATGATGAATGTTTGAAGCTTCATGGTAAAGATGTATCTCAGGAATTCCATTGCTCATCAAATTTATCATTTGATAAAGAACTTAATGTCCATGATGTTCATGTAATAGATGATGGATCTAAAGTCTGCAATGAGGGTAGAAGAAGCAAAGTAAAACCATCGTCTACAAACAGTACTATAAATAGTAATCTTTCATCTGAAGCTTCTGCTGCTCCAATGATTGATGTTACCAAAGATACTCCAAGTACTAGCAGTTGTGGTGCACAGATGGAAGGCAAGAGAAGCAGTATAGATCAAAGTAATCAGCTACCACCATTAGGCCCAAAGCCCAGATCTGTCCTGCCTTGTGATGTGCGTAGGCATTCCATGTCTACTGTTGACATTGAGAGGTTGAAACTTGACTATGAAGTTGAAAGGCTAAGAGAAAGGTTGAAGACGGTTCAAGAAGGGAGAGAGAAACTCAACCTATCATCAGTGGAGAATAGAGAGGGGGAAAAGTTCCAGCTGAAGCTTTTGGAGGATATAGCAAACCAGCTTCGAGAGATTCGGCAGCTTACAGAACCTGGAAAGGCAGTACGGCAGGCATCCTTGCCTCCTCCATCATCAAAGGTATCAAACATTTTTTACTAATTGTGAATTATGAGAATGCTGCTGATACATGTGGGTTTCACTGATAAATACTTATGCCGAGTCTTCTGCTTCTAATTATTGTATGTTTCAGGTAACAACAAAGAAAAAGCGTTGTCGTAGTGTCTCTGTAGGGATCCAGAATAGGCATGGGTCGTGAAATCTACACAGAAGCCTTGGGTGCAGGTGATTGATGAAAATGGGTATTCTATTCCCTAAATGAAAGATGCTGAAATTCTCCAATCTAAATCTTCCAATCCTTGCAAGCCTTTGGGAAGAAGGATATGATCAGTTCATAGTGTTTACCTTACCTGTATGTATCTCCTTAGGAGTAGGATGGTGATGGTCCCTGTTTAAACATACAATCTCCACTACCTGAGTCTTCTTTAGCTGCAATTTCTCGTTTTCTACTGTTAATTTCTTTTCATCTCTTAGGTCTTAGGAGCTTAGGATAACATAATAAACTCTTCTGAGCGAGCTTGTATAAATTTTCCTATTATAAATTGTATGGTATTTGACTTGCATTCCTAAGAACAATGTGTACATTTTAAATAAATATACAGTGCAGTTAATATGATGTTCAGTTCTTCATAGCATATGGTACAATCTTTAATTTGTACAAAGAGCAGTTCTTTAACGCGTCCACTGAGTATCAATAGTTATGTTGTGCAACCGAATGTACCATGCGCATGGTGCATACGATGCAAAACGACGTCGTTTTGACTAAAAACGCGCGTTCCACTTAAAAAAAAAAAAAATTCAGGTTCGATTCTCGGCAATAGCATTATTGTGGATATATAGTTATGAATTTATGGATATTTAGTTCATTCACTCACTGTGGATATTTAGTTCATTCATTGTAGATATTTACTTCATTCATTCACTGTGGATATATAGTTATGAATTTATGGATATTTAGTTCATTCATTGTGGATATTTAGTTCATTCATTGTGGATTTTTACTTCATTCATTCTTTCATTGTGGATTTTTACTTCATTCATTCATTCATTGTGGATTTTTACTTCATTCATTCACTGTGGATATATAGTTATGAATTTGTGGATATATAGTTATGAATTTCTGGATATATAAAAATGCTATTGTCGAGAATCGAACCTGATTTCTTCTTTAAGTGGGACGCACGTTTTTTTTTTTAACCAAAACGGCGCCGTTTTGCAACCGTATGCACCTTGCAAGGTGCATTCGGTTGCACAGCATAATTTGCGACTGAGTATTATGTAGGCCTGTGCAAAGCTCAACGGCAAATTTTACTGTGGATTGTGTGAACCATGGTCCAAAACGGTGCCGTTTCTTTTTAACCCGTTCCGTGTAATTAGTTTTGTTAGTATAACGTATTCGATTTCATTTTATATACATTATAGTTTCATTCTAGCATAATTAAAGTTTTATTTTGTTTCAATTACAGTTTCATTCGACATTATACATAAAGTAGTCTTATTACAATGAGATATGTTATTAAATTTCATTATATGATGGGGCAAATTATGTTGTGGACCCGGTCCACCTTGCAATGTGGACTCAGGTCCAAACTGGTGTTGTTTTGCTTCAAAAAGACGGCGTCTGAATAAAAAAAATAAAAATACTTCATTCCTTGTCGTTAACTTGCCGTTTGTCTTCAGAATTCGTTCCTCTATATTCACAATTTTTGAGCTCTATACTCACAATTTAAGAACTCTATATTCACAATATTAGAACTGATATTCACAATTTTAAATTTCAATATACAAAATTACAGAATTCAATATTTACAATTGCAGAATTCTATATTCACAATTTTTGAACTCTATATTCACGATTTCATAACCCTATATTCACAATTACAGAACACTATATTCACAATTACAGAACTGAATATTCACTCGCAGAGTTGTTTTCAATAATTAACAAAAAAATCATTGGTTGAGGAAACGGTGCCACTAACGGCACTGTTATTTTCAAACACGCAAACTGCATCGTTTTGGACTAGGGTCCACCTTGACCCTTGCAAGGTGGACCCCGATCCATGGCATAACAATTGATATGATGGACCATGGTTCACTTTGTAAAAGGGATCTCGAACATAATATATATTAAAAATAGAGTTGCAAAAATCCTCTTAGGCACTAATTAAACGCTGCCTAAGCATAAGGCGCTAGCCGACCGCCTAGTTATTGTTCCCTTCTTTTTTTTTTCACAAAGAGCTAATAACGCTTCCACTGAGGCTCAAACTTACAACATTCTAAATGGAAGTCCAACCGGGGTACCATTAGACCACATAGTCCTGGTTGTTCCCTTCTTTTTTAAATGGGTCATTCAACTCAAAATAAAATTGTTTTGAGCGAAATAAACCTAAATTGTTCAAACTCTAGATGTTTTTTAGGTTAATATTTAATATTTTAGTATTAACCATTAAAGTTAAATAGTTTATAATTATCAAGTCTTATTAAATTTAAAAATTTTAAACAAGTCTTAAAAAATTTAAAAATTTTAAACAAATTTCTAAAAAATAAAAATAAAATACAAAATACACGGCCGTATAGGCGCCGATTAATCGCCGTCTAGGTGCTAATCGTTATACCGTGCACCACGGCGCACATAGCAATGTGCGCCGCGCTCCTCCCAAAACGACGTCGTTTTGTTAAGTTGTGTGGGGAGTTGAGAGTTTTTTGCACTTTTGGTCCCACGACTATAGTGGCACTATCATAATTGATCCACGACTTTCAGACCTTGCAATTTTAGTCCACGACTATTGTTTTTTTTGACAAAAATGATCCTTCCGGCCACTTTTCCGTCAAAAATCCACCGGAGTAAAATTTTTTCATTTTTAAGAGGGCTAAATTTGACATTTCTCTTAATAAGGCAATACCTACCGCTGAACAACAAGCATAATAAAATCCCCAATTCCGTGGTGAGGAACTGTAATCTGCGAACTAAGAGGAAAATTCCCAGTGACTTTTTGTCTATTCCTGAGAATGTATATATGCATAGCTTCATTTGAACAAAGGCATATGTCAATGGCAAAGAGCCAAATAATTGCAGTATGGATTAACTCTGGTGCAGTGGTGTTTCAGATTGATTTCAGTCCACACCTTCCCAGATTGTAGCCTTTTGCTTAACAGAGCTTGTTTATGCTTGAATGAATGTACATTTTAACAAAGGTTTTTGTCATGTTGAAGCATGATTGCTAGGTCTGTATGGCACTGCAATAAAATTTATATCAAATAGATCCATCACATGTTGCTATATGCTACCATACAAGTGTTAAGTGTATTTTGTATTGTGAATCTAGCAGGAAAAAATGCAATTAGAAATCTGGGTCACTGCATGCAAGCTTGATTGATATGCATGTAATGTTTATCCGTTACTATTATTATAACATTAGGATAAGTTATGATAATATTCAGTATTTGATATGTGGTGCAACACTAATAACCTAATAACTAGACTACCATTATGATTAGGAGTCTGGTTAGGGTTTAGGAGACCTAAAGACAATCAACCACAATGATGGCTAGTGGTTATATAAGGTCACTAGTCCTCTCACTGCTCACATTACATACCTCATACACCATCTAGAGAGAGCTGAGTAAAGTGAGAGACAAAATACTCGTTATCTCTGCAACAGTCCGGATCGCTCAACCGTGTAAAGAGCTATGACTGGAGGTTAGTCGATCCTGTAATCACATATTATATGGTGCATGTGATATTTTAGTCTAACAGTTGGTATCAGTCGCCATAAATAATCTCTGCCTAGTTTTTTTTTTAATTGCTTAAATATTTGCATATTTTATATACTTTGTTATATAATTAAGATTATGTGAATATTCTTGAGTTCACAATTAAATTATCTGGGGTTGCTGGAAATTTGGTGTGTTCTTTTTCTGCATTAAGTATTAAAAACAAAAAGAAAAAGAAAATTATATTGGATAATTATTTTGGTCAGCCCTGCTTCTATCTGTACGCTGCTGTAGTTTTTTTAGACAAAGAAGAATAGAAGATGATGGATTAAGTCATTGGGCCGGGTTTGGCCCAATTGGGCCAGACCTGGTTCATATTATTTAATTAAATTTGGGCCTGTTTCGGTTTTGGGTCAAACCTGAATTGATATTTGGACTACATCAATTCATTCAGTTTAACATCTTCATCATATTTGGACTTCTTCTAATTAAATTATCCAATTGAAAATTTTTTTTATTAAGTCTATTATTAAATTATTATTCAACTTTGAATAATTATTCAGTTTTAATTTTTCAGTTGAATTTTAATTTAATAATGTTTTTCAGTTTAAATTGTATTAAGTGTTACAATTTAATTGTGGAGTATTTTGTGAGTAATATGCATAATCTGAGCATGTTATTTATGTCTTTATTGCAATAATTATTTGATTGTTATAATTATATGCCTATAGAAAAGCATGTTCATTAAGAAAAATTTAGAGCCTTTTAGGTATAAATTATATGTTATGCATGATTTAGTGCCTTTTAGGTGAATTAGTGCCTTTCAGGTTAGATTATGCATATTATTACTCAATCTTCAGTCATTACTCCACTCGTGTTTTATAAAGTTCCTAAAGCACATAAAGTACATAAACAATTCGTAGTTTACCCTATTCAAAGCCTTATCCATAGGTGAAACTACTCTTTAGATCTCTCAAACGATTTTACTTCAAAAAATGAGAACACATGAATTAGGGAAGTTTCTTGGGGAGGAATACTAGTTCTATGGCCCTGGCTTAAAAGCCTTGTTGCTACTAGTCCCCTTGCGATGCTACTCTGTCTAAGGAGTTGGTTTTTAACCGAGCTTCGTCTCGCCCAACTTTCCTGGGAGTATACCTAAGGATTGTCTATCATATTTTGGTTTAATCTGTTTGTTTATTAGGCTTTCTTGCTAATGTGATTATGTTCTTTGGTTAATTAAAGAGTAGCCACAACATCTTTAGTTTTCCAAAATTACATATTAAGTTTTACTCACATAAAGTTAATGCAAGAATATTGTAATTCACTCTGCGTGATATGGCAAAATTTAGCCCACATGCAATTTTGTTATATTTGTAGGGTTAATTAGGATGAAATACCATACTATGATCATAATTTGCCCACAGGGATTATGTATCGGCATATAGTTTTGGTAGTTTTGTCATTAAGAGTGGAAAAATTAAAATCGCACCCATTCCGTTTCCACCATTCAGTTTTGGTAAATTCATTATGCGTAAAAATTTAGCCCACAGGCAATTTTTATGGCATCCGAATTTATTTTTTGCATAATTTTACATTGGTAATATTATGTACTTCAGTATCTCTCTCTAATTTTTTGTGCCTCGAAAATTCTAACCAAGCATTAATTATTATTCTTTACAGCAACTCATCCTGTCACCCAAACACAAATTAATGTTCCAATCCTTAATGAAGATAACTACAAAGAGTGGAAAGATGCTATTCTCTTGCAATTAAGATTATTAGAGTTGGATTACGCTGTTCTCAATGAGGAACCCCCTGAGGTTACTGAAGAAAGCACTGGCGAAGCCAAGCAGCTTCGCGCACAATGGGAGAAATCCAATGGATTATGTGTGCTCTTCATTAAGTCAAGAATTTCCAGAAAAATTCGTTTTTGCTTTGAGGACATTAAGAAAGCGAAACCCTTGCTCAAAGCTATCGATGATAACTTCATTGAATCAAAGAAAGTTTTGGCAATGACTCTAATCATGAAGTTGAGAAATTTGCGTCTTTCCACTGTCAAGGGAACGCGTGAACACATTATGCAACTCAGGGATATTGCGGCTCAATTAAAGGAGTTGGAAATCATTCTACCAGATGATTATTTGGTGCTTTTTGCACTTGATACCCTCCCTCAGGAGTACAATCCTTTTAAGATTTCCTATATCACACATAAAGAGGACTAGTCTATCAATGAGTTGATAACCATGTGTGCAATGGAGGAACAAAGGCTTGTGGCTAAGCTTGGGTATGTTCCATCTTCTTTTGTTTGTTTCGAATCTAATATGTCAGAAGTTAATACTAATTCTTGGTGGGTTGGCTCTGGTTCAACAATCCACATTGCAAACTCTTTGCAGGATTTGACAAAATTGAGACAGCCAACGGGAACTGAGTGTAGCATCTTCTCTGCAAACAAGATTGCATCACCAGTCGAAGCTGTCGAAGTTTGCAATTTAGTTTTGGACAATGGCTTTGTAATGACGTTAGAAAAGACATTTTATGTTCCTAGTTTTTCTAGGAACTTAGTTTTAGTATCTAGACTTGTACCCTTCGGATATTCTTTTGAATTTAATACCAATAATATCAAGTTATTTCATTATTATACTTGTGTTTGTACTGGTACATTGTCTAATGGTCTTTTCCGTCTTAAATTAAAGAATGATTCAGTTTACAATTCTTTACATGTTCAAAACGGCACCAAACGGTGCAGTATTAACGACAATTCCTCAATGTTGTGGCATCGGAGATTAGGTCATATCTCCCTTGAGCGTATTAAAAGGTTGGTAAAGGATGGAGTACTTTCTACTCTAGACTATACTGACTTTGAGACTTGCGTTGACTGCATTAAGGGTAAGCAGACAAACAAGTCAAAGAAAGGTGCCAACAGAAGTTCAACGTTGTTGGAAATTATTCATACTGACATATGTTGTCCTGATATGACAATACCTGGTCAGAAATATTTCACCACCTTTATTGATGACTTCTCAAGTTTTTCCTATGTGTATTTACTTCATCATAAACATGAAGCATTGGATGCCTTTAAATCATTTAAAGCTGAAGTTGAAAACCAATGTAACAGAAAAATACACATAGTTAGGTCTGATAGGGGTGGTGAATACTATGGTAGATACAATGAGAATGGGCAAGCACCTGGTCTATTTGCTAAGTTTCTTCAAGAGCATGGGATTGTTGCCCAATACACCATGTCTGGTTCTCCGGACCAAAATGGTGTAGCTGAAAGAAGAAATCGGACCCTTCTGGATATGGTGCGGAGTATGCTTAGCAACTCTAAGCTTCTTAAGTCGTTGTGGTATAAAGCACTTAAGACGGCAACGTATATATTAAACCGTGTTCCAACCAAGGCTGTCACTGAGACACCTTTTGAGTTATTCAAAGGTTGGAAACCGAGTTTGCAACATATGCGTGTTTAGGGATGTCCGTCTGAGGTGAGGATATATAACCCACACGAGAAAAACTTGACCCAAGGATGATTTGTGCTTTCTTTATTGGATATGCACAATCTTCTAAGGGTTATAGGTTCTATTGTCCATCTCATACTACTAGGATAGTGGAATCAAGGAATGCTGAATTTCTTGAAGGTGACTTGATTAGTGGGAGTGATCGGTTCAAGGACTTAGTTCCTTCTTTCGATCATATTGACTCTCACCCTTCTACGTCATCTGGTGGTACTTATCCGCAGTGCTCCTTTAGTTCTGCCTGCAGATATACCACCTACCGTTCAGATTCCACAAACTGTTGAGGATCAACCTTTGGAAGAACCAGATCAGGACTTACAGCAACCGCCTGAACTAGATTTCGAACCAATGGTTGAACCAACTCAGGATATACAGCAAGATTCTGAGCCGATGCAGACTGAACCAATTCAAGAACTGCCACCAGTTCCTGAAGAGGTAGTTGACCTGCAGCCTGTGCAAGGCGGTGGAGGTCCAACCTTAAGACGGTCTACTCGGATAAGGCGATCAACAGTTCCTAGTTATTATGTTTCGTATCTACAAGAATCTGACATAGGGGCAGAAAATGATCCTGAAACATTCTCTCGAGCCACAAATTGTGCACAGTCTGACTTATGGTTAGAAGCCATGAAGGATGAAATAAATTCCATGAAGGACAATGGAGTTTGGGATCTTGTTGAGTTGCCTAATGGGGCCAAGGCCGTTGGTTGTAAATGGGTCTTTAAGGCTAAACGAAACTCATTAGGCAACATTGAGAGATACAAGGCCCGGCTTGTTGCCAAGGGATTTACTCAAAAAGAAGGAATCGATTACAAGGAGACATTTTCTCCTGTATCAAAGAAAGATTCACTTCGGATCATTCTGGCATTAGTTGCACATTTTAATCTTGAGTTGCAACAAATGGATGTGAAAACCGCTTTCCTAAATGGTGATCTAGAAGAGGAGGTTTTTATGAAACAACCTGAAGGTTTCTCTTCTAGGGGTGGTGAGCATTTAGTATGTAAGCTTAAGAAATCCATATACGGTTTAAAACAAACCTCCCGTCAATGGTACATCAAATTCGATGGGGTAATTTCTTCATTTGGTTTTGTTGAAAATCCCTCAGATAACTGTATATACCAGAAGGTGAGTGGGAGTGAAATTTGCTTCCTTGTTTTATATGTGG
Organism: Ipomoea nil; assembly: GCF_001879475.1. NCBI lineage: Eukaryota > Viridiplantae > Streptophyta > Magnoliopsida > Solanales > Convolvulaceae > Ipomoea > Ipomoea nil. Next base: position 969,783 of record NW_017617100.1, on the reverse strand, counting down.
ATGACATCTTACTTGCCACCAATGATAAGGGGATGCTTCGTGAAACAATTTATTTCTAAGAACTTTGATATGAAGGATATGGGTGATGCCTCTTACGTTATCGGCATTAAAATTCGTAGAGATAGGTCCCGGGGTATACTGAGCTTATCTCAAGAAACCTATATAAACAAAGTTTTAGAGAGATTTCATGTGCAAAATTGTTCATCTAATGTTGCTCCCATAGCTAAGGGTTAGACTTTTGGAGAGCTGTAAAGAGGGTTCTAAGGTATCTAAGATGAACCAAAGGTTACAAGCTTGGGTTTAGACAGACGGACAATTTAGATGTTGTCGGTTATTCAGACGCGGACTTTGCTGGCTGTGTTGATTCTCAAAAATCAACTTTAGGGTGCGTCTTTATTATGGCCAGTGAGGCTATCTCATGGAGAAGTGTTAAACAGTCCTTAATAGCTACTTCTACCATGGAAGTCGAGTTCGTTTCCAGTTTCGAGGCAACTTCATAGGGTGTTTGGCTAAAGAATTTTATCTCTGGGCTTAGAATTATGGATTCCATATCTAAGCCATTGAAAGTTTACTGTGACAACTCAGCTGCAGTCTTCCTAGCTAAGACCACAAAAGTGGGAGTCGAATTAAGTACATCGACATCAAGTTCTTAGCAATTAGGAATCGTGTCAAAAATAAAGTTGTATTCTTTGAACACATTCATACTGAGTTGGTGTCAGCAGATCCCTTGACTAAATGCATGCCTTCAGTTAAATTCAAGGATCTGGTTCAGAAAATGGGACTTTTTCCCACTATGGAATTTGTATATACATTCAATTTAAAATTCTTTGGCATTCAGACATTTTCTCAATTAAGTGTGTACACCTTCATTTGCTTCATATTGATGAGAAAATGTACTTCAGGGACTTGGAATAAACATAAGGTTTATTTCGTTGGGTTTTGTTTCCTAATTAAGTGCTAATGGCAGTTTGCATTTGATCATAATGGATACTACTCGTGCTAATGAGAACATATCATTATGGTTGGTGTTTTTCTGTTGTTGAGTGGTAGTGCTTGCACCAAGTGGGAGAATGTAACGTTTATCCGTTACTATTATTATAACATTAGGATAAGTTATGATAATATTCAGTATTTGATATGTGGTGCAACACTAATAACCTAATAACTAGACTACCATTATGGTTAGGAGTCTGGTTAGGGTTTATGAGACCTAAAGACAATCAACCACAATGATGGCCAGTGGTTATATAAGGTCACTAGTCCTCTCACTGCTCACATTACATACCTCATACACCATCTAGAGAGAGCTGAGTAAAGTGAGAGACAAAATACTCGTTATCTCTGCAACAGTCCGGATCGCTCAACCGTGTAAAGAGCTATGGCTGGAGGTTAGTCGATCCTGTAATCACATATTATATGGTGCATGTGATATTTTAGTCTAACAATGCATACCCCTAAACTTTGTGCAATCTGAAATCACTGAAAAACATATGCTTTTAGTTGTCTACATGGCAGAAATACTAGATTCACTGCCCTGTTAGTTCACCAGGGAATTGGAGATTTTATTCTGTTTGTTGTTCGTGGGTAATCGTAGAGGAGTGGTAGGTCTTGCCTTATTAAGTGAAATGTCAAATTTAGCCTTCTTATAAATGAATAAATTTTACTCCGGTGAAATTTTGACGGAAAAGTGGCCGGAATGACCATTTTTGCCAAAAAAATAATAGTCGTGGACTAAAATTGCAAAGTTTGAAAGTCGTGGATCAATTCTGATAGTGCCACTATAGTCGTGGGACCAAAAGTGCAAAAAACTCGGGAGTTGACGCGACAGAGTGTATGTGTATTATGTTATACAATTATGTATATTATGTTATACAATTATGTACATTCTGTTATACAATTATATACATTTTTTCATACAATTATGTACATTCTTTTATACAATTATGTACATCTGAAACAGAGAATTTTTTTTAAGAGTTAAAGTTTGTGTATTATGTTAAGACTTTATGTGTATTATGTTAAGTGTTTATGTGTATTATGTATTATGTTAAGTATTTATGTGTATTATGTATTATGTTAGATTATGTGTATTATCTTTTCAAAAAAGTGTATGTGTATTCTGTTATACAATTATGTACATTATGTTATACAATTATGTACATTCTATTATACAATTATGTACATTTTCAAAACATGATATTTTTTTAAAAAAAAAAAAAAATTAACAGCCGAGACGGAAAGCGGAATTTCAAAAAAAAAAAAAAAAAAAAGAAGTACAAAACGACGTCGTTTTGCGCCATGGCGCACAATGCAATGTGCGCCCTGGTGCACGATATAAATTGCCGCCTAGGTGCTAGGCTCCTCCCGAGTGCCCGAGAAGTACCTAGCGATTTTTTCAATCATGATTAAAAGTACATTTTAATACACTAAATATTTATTTTCATGAAAGTACATTATGTGTGTACTAAAGGTTCATTATTTAGTAATATACCAAATAATAAACATTCACTACACAAATAATGTACTTTCAATATATTAAAAATTATTGTTTATTTATAGTCCACAGTATAATTTGCCTAGAAAGGTCCAATAGATTTTGAAAACTAGATTTGCACAAGTCTCTTCTTTAAGCATGGACTTGTATAGGAATTGTTGTATGAGTTGAATATCTCTATTTAGAACATAGAACTGTCAAGTGTCAACCATTCTTCAATCAATAAAGAAAAGCAGAAGTGTCAAATAGACCCTTCTACTCCTTCGTAGTGCTCAATTTACACCTTCATCTAAAATATGTTGCAATTAGGCACATTAACTTCTTAAAATTATTGAAATAGCATTTTTTACAGGTTTGAGTCCGGTTGCCAGTCAAAATGAATGACACGAAATTTAATGAAAAAAAAAAAAAAATTTGTGGTGACACCTCCACCCCCGCCTTCATCATCAACACCCACCAGAATAAATGGCGACCCCGCCTTCATCATCAACACACCCACCATTTGTTGTTATCTAAGCAAGCATTTTCTAATCAAATTAAGTATACAATGACTATCGCTATTTTCTTCTTCATCAGTTTTTTGTTCCTGCTATTTCTTTAAAACCAGTAAAGACCCACAGTTTTCCATGTTCTTAGCTTCATATTACCAAAAGGGGAAATACATAAAAGAAAAAATACTCTCACATGCAGGGCAATGGTGAAATCTCAAAACGCCACAGTTCCCAAACCAGCAAACTCAAAATCTGAAGAAATAAACCATTTGACACAAGAAAAACACCCAACCCAGAGATGGGAGATTAGATAGTTCAAGTTCAGTGAGAGATAAGGGAAGGTGGGATTGGGGGAAGAAAGTGAATTTTCTTCAAAAAAAATCACTTTTCCGTAGCTGTGAGGCAAAATACCCTCTGCGATGTTCATCGTAGCGTCCCTGGAGCAATAGAGTATGGGGTCATGAGATCGAGATTCGAGTTGGAATCGACGCCAGCAGCGACTTCATCATCAACGGCGGCCCCCCACCGCCCACGCCAAAATCGACTCCAGCAGCGACGTGAAGAAGAACACCAGGAGGAAATAACACCCCGCCGTTAACGCCGTCCGCCCGCCTTCCCATATCCAAGTCGTCGACTCGATGATGGCGGTAGAAGACGGGCTCGAGCAACAGCCGCCGCAACGACGACGACGATGAGAGTAGCGGTTATTATATTAGAGGAATTCGCAGCGGCGGTTTTAAGGATTTGCGACAGACATAATGAATTGCGAAGCTCCGACGCGTCGGCGGTAGTGATAGATGCTGGAGGAGAGGCTGTGATAGACGGAGTTGCAGAAGACATTGAAGCTGTTGGATGAGGATGCGGAGGAGTCGAGGAAGACGCTGCACTGAGAAATAAATTTTAGGAAAAATCAGGTTTTTAATTACTAATTCAGATTTGGCCTAATTGTTTTTCTTATTTTTATTATTGTAATGCCATGTAATCAATGACATGTAATTGTAACCGTGCCACGTCATCAAAAATGGATGGTAACCTACAAAAAAGTCTAATTGAACAAAATTAGAGGGTAAGTGTGCCTAATTACAACATATTTTAGATGAAGGTGTAAATTGAGCATTACAGAGGAGTAGATGGGCCTATTTGACACTTCTGCCATAAAGAAATTTAAACAAAAACTTAAGTTTGTCAAATAAATTTATTGAAGCACTAATAACACTTCTCCTACTGAGAATGGGTAAATTATGCTATGGACCCGTGTCCACCATGTGTATGGTGGACACGTTGTATATTCATAATTTCTATATTGTACATTTATAATTTCTATACTGTACATTCATAATTTCTAAACTATAGATTCATAAAATTTATAATGTAGATTCATAATTTCTATACTGCATATTTATAATTTCTGTACTGTAGATTCATAATTTTTAAACTGTATAGGTATCAAATTATGAACACATAGTTATCAAATTATGAATTTACAGTACAGAAATTATGAATGTGCAGTATAGAAATTATGAATCTACAGTATAAAAATTATGAATCTACAGTATAGAAATTATAAATCTACAGTATAGAAATTATGAATGTGCAGTATAAAAATTATGAATTTACATTATAAATTTTATGAATCTACAGTATAAAAATTATGAATCTACAGTATAAAAATTATAAATGTATAGTATAAAAATTATGAATGTACAATGTGTCCACCATACACATAGTGGACACGGGTCCAGGGCATAACGCTCTCTGAGAATGAAGAACAACAAATCTTCATGTTTTTCCCACTATTTAAGTTTTGAATAAAATTTCAGGTTAAAATTTTTTCATCATTTGATATGACAAAAATTTATTTTTATGCCTTGATTACTTTAATTTGTTGATTCTATCCTAATTAAAAACAAAATCTAATTATATCACCATGTTAGATGATAAATGATTTTAGTAGTTTTTTATTTTTTATTATTATTTTTTTAATTTTTGGTTCGGTAGCATGATCCTTAAGTTTTTTTTTTTTTTTTCTTTTAAAAAAATTTAGTCTAAATTATTAGAATATTAATAAAAACAAAAACTATCACTTCAAAAATAATTGAGAAATTAAAAATAGACATGATAATTAATTAATTATTAAAAGTTTTATTTTATTTTTTTAAAAAAAATTAGACCCTTGACTATGATACTCTCCCAAATTAAGTCTCTAACTTTCAAGATTTTAAATTTTTGTCCACGACTATTTAATTTCTTTTAACATTTGGTCCTTCACTCATTTTTCCACCCAACAATCTAAGTTGGGAAAATTCACAAAACACAACTCTTTTGACTTTGGGTAATTTTTTTTGGCTAAACTGTCATCATGCACCATGAACTATAACGGATTCTACATAATGCACCCTGTCCTTTTATAACTGATGTTTCAATCCACAAAGCATTAATTTTTTTTTTTTTTGCCGAATTTTGTACAGGTTACAGGTAATATATACTAACATGGATTTTTTTTTTTTTTTTTTTTTCTTATAACACATTCTCCAGCCATGCAGGAGCGCGGTCATGAACTGGTCGTGGTTCACCGCCCTATCCCACTCCGATGGGAGGCCGTCAGAGATGGTGACGTAGCAGATGTCGAGGTTCACCGCCATGAACGTCGAATATCCTACTACACGTGCTGCATTAGTAGCTGGAACAACTATGGTAAGTCTCTCATTATCTGTATATGTAGTAATTTAGTACAAAAAATGATGGATTTATTAGCAGATAAGGTTCCCCAGCAATCTAATCAATAAAACTATGAATTCTAACTAATCTAGAACAGCATATACTATTATATATATATATATATATATATATATATATATATATATATATATATATATATATCAATTTGTTTATGAATTTCAAATCTGTTTCAGACATTAATTGTCATCTTGGGCTACGTCCAGTGTTGAGGAGGTGGCTTCAACTGGACCGGGCATATGCTTTTTCCAGCTTTATGTAAGCATGAAACTCATTTAAATGTGACAATCTGGATATGTGTTTCTAATAAATGTATTCTCTCTGATGCCCAGGCTTACAAGGACAAGAATGTTGTTGCTCAACTTGTTAGAAGAGCTGAAAGGGCAGGATTCAAGGCTATAGCTCTTACTGTTGACACCCCAAGGTTGGGCCGCAGAGAAGCTAAGCTGATATTAAGAACATGTGTGTAATTATTATATCCATGAGCATCATATCGTAATTATAGAGGAATTAAGAACCATTGTCCTTAACTTAGCTGCCAACTTTAGAATGAAGTTGCATTATCGAGTTAAATCTCCCCTCTTCAATGCTGGTTTACTCTGCCACCATTTCTGACTTTGAAAAACTTTGAAGGATCAGATAAAGTGAGTGGGGATATAAAATGCTTCCATTACTTGATAAAATTCTGTAAGTTTGATTCAGTTAACATTTTAACCTGTTTTCTTGTTTTAGCCTGATGATTCTGGATTAGCCTCCTATTTCGCTGGTCAAATTGATCATTTGATTGTACTTTAATTTGAGTTGGAAGGTATACCAAAACTGTAACGTTTCACGTGCATTAGCATAGGCGCATAGCTTGTAGCATCTCATCTTATGTTCTTATTTCACTTATTGTTTACGTGTTTATATGTTGCCGTCATTTCTTGATAATCTTATTGAACCTTTTTGGCCAGAATCCGCCATAGCTTGGAATATTATTAACCGTGTTTGAAAATTTTCAGAAGTGTTGATGAGAAGAAAACATATCAAGTTTGATTTTGGGGGTTGACTTAAAAAGAAGATTCACATCAACTAATAGCCTAATAACCTATGTCATGTTATCATAGTGACTTAGAAATCTGTAAAAAATTCTAGATGAAAAAATTTAATGATTTGTGGATCGAAACATCAGTTATGAAAGGTTATGGTGTGGCATGAAGAATCCGTACATTTCATGGTGTGGGCCCTTAAAAAATTTAATAATTTGTGGATCGGAACATTAGTTATAAAAGGTCATGATGCGACATGAAGAATCCTTTATTCATAGTGCGGGATGACACTTTAGTTTTTATTTTTTATTTTTTATTTTTTTTTTTCCTTTTCGTACTTAATTTTTATCTTGATTGACTTTATTTTTTACTTTTTTGTTTTAGGTTTAGGTTGACCAAAAAATTGAATGATGAGTAATTTTACTTCTACTCTTAATTTTTACTACCATTTTCTACCTCTATAATTTGATATGTGATTGCTCATTAAACATAAATGAAAATAAAAGTTGAGAATAAATTATTGAGAGTCCATAAAGTATTTTTCGGGTCCTAATGTATAACTGATGACTAAATATACTATTTTCCCTCTTAATTAAGAAACTGATGACTAAATATACCATTTTCCCTCTTAATTAAGAAACAAACAAGATTTCGATAATAACCCTCCATTGCTAAAAGTCTAAAACCCCAATTCCGATCAGAACCCAAACCCAAACCAGTCAGCAAGAAATGGAGGCAAAGGAGGAAGACGGCAAAGTCGATTTTGAGGCGTCAGAAATAGAGTACGAGAGCTATGGGGGCGAGCATCATTTACCTCTCATCATGAATCTTGTTGATGAAGAGCTTAGCGAACCCTACTCCATCTTTACCTACCGCTACTTCGTCTATCTCTGGCCTCACCTCTCTTTTCTCGTAAGATTTTACGTTTCTTTTCCTTGTTCTTTAAATTCCCTTAAAGTTTTCTTGGAGATTGAGGTTTTCAGTAATGGGTAGAAGGTTTTCTTTATTATTATTATTATTTTGCTTTTTTGATTGGTGGGTTTGAATTTCTTTAGGCTTTCCACAAGGGAAAATGTGTGGGGACTGTGGTTTGCAAGATGGGTGAGCACAGAGGGACTTTCAGAGGCTACATTGCAATGCTTGTGGTTCTCAAGCCTTATAGAGGGAAAGGCATTGGTGAGTGTCCTTACTCCCCGTTTTCTTTGCTTTTATTGGGTGTTAAGAATGGTAGTTTGAAAAGAAATTTACATGGGGGAGGTCTTGTTCAGTAACTGTAGGCACTCAATTTTAGACTTCTTTGGTGTTTGGGTATTTGATTTTTTTTTTTTTTTTTTGAAATTGGTGGTGTTTGTTTCTAGGATTTCTTATTTCTTGTAATGTCCAGAGTGATTGACACATTTAGTTTTTGTTGATAAAGTTAATATCTGGATTAAAAACTATAGGTTCATGCCAAATTCTAAACACATTTATATTTTTGGCCTATTTTGTAATCTTTTTATTTTGTTTGCATTCTTTTGCTTTAAAAACGAAAAAGAAGTTTTCAACTTTCTTTTTGTTTAAAGGATGGCACCGACATCATATTTGGTTTCACTTTTTTTTTTTTTTTTCCAAAACCTATCAAATAGTTTGGGGTCGGTGTCTGTCAAGGATAGGTGCTTGGGGTAGCGTCATAGGAACACACACTGGACAAATATTTGCTACATGTTTAGCATACAGTTGTGTGTGGTGGATGTGGTTCGGTCATAAGAGGTAGGATGGATTTAGCTTAGGGAAAAGTGGAGGTGCGATGAATCAGGCAGGTGGTTGGGCTAAGATGGGGTGCCAAAGGGAGCTTAAGTGGGGTGGTGGTTGGCTGGGGAGGTCTAAGATGGAATTAATGGCCTAGGGTGGATGGGGTTGAATGATGTGCAAGAGGAAGTGCTTCATATTTTGTTGTTTTCTGGGCCTTTCTGTTTGTTAACTAAAAGTGCTTAAACAATTTTCCTGATCTTAGCCGTTTCTTGTAATTATAACTTGTTCTCTTATTGAGGGAGTGAAGAGCATGAATTTAGACGAAGAAAGGACAAGACACTGGAGAAAAAGGTTGGGAGTTAGAGAGGATGCTATAGCCACTTTGGTGATAATCTATATGATTGACAGTAGTTTTCTCTTGTATTATATGTAGGGTGTCATGATATATGACTAATGGAGCAAAAATCTGAAAATGAAATCTTAGCTCTAATACTCTGTTTTATACCTTTAATAATTCAAGACTAAAGCTTAGGTTTTGTTTATTGCACATTAAGCCTGAAAATTTTATTTTTAAAATTATGTTTACCTTGAAGGCCCAATATCAGAAAATGGGGAAATAGAATTTCCAAGATGAAAATTGCAAACAAAGCAAGAATTTAATTTGTCTGCCACTGCAGAGTGCATATATTAATTACATACATGAGTGTTCATGGACACTTTGAGAAGTTTAAAGCAATGGACTGCATAAAATCGGAATGCACTTTGGAATTGTATTTTGCATAATGTAAATTCTTCAACCATAACACTATCAAATTTCAAATTCTGTTTTATTATACACTTGAGTTTTACCATGTTGTGTATTTCTAACCTACTGTTTCCTTGCTTTAGCCACAGAACTTGTCACAAGATCTATCGCAGTAATGATGGAATCTGGCTGTGAAGAGGTATGCCACTAACGATGCTCTAGTTAGCAACATTCTAGAGAGAGCACGTGCTATAAAAGTTTGCAATGCATGAACTATTTTGCCTGTTCATTGATAGATCACTTTTCCCATTTCTTGGTTGGGGTTCTTTGTTATTAGACCGAGTATGCGCAGAGCAGATCTTAGAACCCTGTGAGAAGGAGCATAGAATTACGCTTCTATGTTGACAGTTTATTTAGAGACCATAGGGTTGAAAACAAGAGAGCAGAGAAAATTAATATCCGCAATCACCTTCAAAAATGCATAAGATTTGTTGTTAGTTCCACAAACCTCATTGGATGTATTCATTTTCAGTTATGTGCATTCACTCAGTCATATACTTTCATCCACCAACTTGTGTTTGAGTTATAATTTGAACTTGTTCAGGTGACTTTGGAAGCAGAAGTTACCAATAAAGGTGCACTTGCATTATATGGGCGTCTCGGGTTTGTTAGAGCAAAGAGGCTTTTCCGCTATTACCTCAACGGGGTTGATGCTTTCCGACTGAAGCTATTGTTCCCACGTCCAGAATCACAACCCTTCCAGTCAATGCTTGCCACGATGGACGAGAGTGATGGACATAACGATAACATACACGCTGAAGGGGGTGCATTTTCCCAGTACATTTGATCAGAGTTCCCCTTGGTCTGCTGAATTTGCAAATACAATTCATAGGAGGTTGCTTAAGAGTTTCTGATTGAGAGAGATTATACATCATAAAATCAAAAGCTTTCAATTCATATAGAGATTTTCATAACATGGAAGTTTTCTCATTTGCATCTTTCCTTTTGTAATACAGTGAAAAGGAAGTGAAAGTAGAACTTGATTCCCCATTATATCGCGGACTAGGTCCATGTTGCATCATGGATACTAATGTAGGTTTATTAAGAATTCAAATAGATTGCACATAATAATTTTAGGTTCATTAAAACAATTTGTAAATTCATCTACTTAAAATATGTTTTTTTTTTCTATTTCTTGTTGAATAAATAAAATTAATGTATAAAAGTATATCATTAACAAGATAATTTAAAATTCGTAATCATATGTTTATTTAATATATCATTTTAATAATTATATAATAGACTTACAGTAGTGATTTAATAAACATGTAATAATGATTCAATAAATCTATAGTAATGACTTTTTTTTTTTTTTTTTTTGAAAAACCAAACAACTTCATTCATCATAACAAACCCGAAATACAACTTAGGATAATATCCCACACACTAAAGATAGATGGTGAAATAGTTGCTCTCGCCATCGCATGAGCAACGTGGTTCGCTGACCTTCAGACATGGCATACAACAACATCGTCAATGTCCCTAGCAAGAACCTTACATTGCTTTAATAATAATCCAACATATGATAAATCTACAGACTCAGAATTATAGTTTTGGTGCAGAAGTTTAAGCAATCCGTCTCCAGAATTATATGTGATAAAATGCGCTGTTTAAGTCAAGTCAGAGCCTCCTTAATAGCCAATGTTTCTGTGCCATATAAGGATCAAGATTACAACATAAAGTTCCACCATAAGCAGCCACAAAGTTACCTAAATGATCCCAGATTACAGCCCCAAACCCCATACCAGTCGCCATGATAGTAGCATCCACATTGCACTTGAGTCGCCCTTCGGGAGGTGGAGTCCATGAACAAGAAGAAGAAGAAGGCAAGCTGTGGCTAACAACTGGAGCACTGACATAAGTTTGGTGTCATAATGCAACCAAATTATCCGCATGCATTAATATCATATTAATAGTCTACTCCTTAGAATGCCAAAGCATATCATTTCTCACCTTCCATAGGCTCCACAACCTTGCTGCCAAATGCAAATCCTGATCCACGTCATTCATACTGAAAATATCCTCTACGACTGCCATTATGGATCGGCCATTCGAAATGTTGTTGCGTTTTCATACCTGAGCAGCAACTGGGCAGTCAAAGAAGAGGTGCACAGCAGTTTCCGAACTAGTCGTGCACAACAGACAGCCACCACCTGCAAATACATGCTTTAACCGCAGATTTTCTCGTACAAGGAGCACATCTCGCATACAACGACATAGAAAATTCTTTATGTTAGGTGGTACACTTAAGCTCCAAAGCCTTTGCCATTTCGTGAACTCTGGGAGTTTATGTCGTTGGAAACATGAAGACGATAGCCAGTACGGATAGAATATAAGCCTTTTAAGTCCCCTTTCCAACTCCACGAATCAGCATACTCATGTCAAATAGGTGTGCGCATAATACGAACCACATTAGACTCCACAAAGATATCTCGTAGCAGCTCTTCATCCCACTCGCCATTGTCCGTTAATAAGTTGCACACCTTGGCATCCTTTAGTTCATCGATGCAACCATTTTCCAGCCTTGGGTTATCATCTACAAGCCATGGCCAACCCCATACAAGAGTATCAAGACCATTACCCACTCTGCGTATTACACTAGTTTTGAGTAAGTCTTGACCAGAAAAAATACTACGCCATATAAAGCTTGGGTTGTGGCCTATTGAGGCCTCCAAAAAGTTGGTACGTGGATAATACTTAGCTTTCAAAATGGGTCTAACAAGGGAATCTAGATTTATTAGCAATCTCCAGCCCTGCTTCGCCAAGAGGGCAATATTGAAATCATGCAAGCGTTTGAATCCCATACCACCGTTGGATTTTGGCGTTGATAATTTCGACCAGCTTAGCCAGTGGATACCCCTATTATTGTTGGATGAGTTACCCCACCAAAACCTGTTGAACAGCTTCTCAATGGCATCATATATCGTAGCAGGCAGTAAGAATACTGACATAGTAAATATTGGCATGGCCTGGGCAATGCTCTTTAGCAATACCTCTTTATCAGCCCTAGATAACAGTTTCTTGTTCCAGGAAGTTATTCGTTCCCTCACCCGCTGCTCTATTTAACGAAAAACCATAGTATTATTTCGGCCCAAAAAAGACGGGAGGCCAAGGTATCTCCCAAAATCACTTGCATGGCGCACACCTAACATGGCTGTCAATTGAGTACGAACTTGGACAGTAGTATTAGCACTGAAAGTCACACTAGATTTATCAAAGTTCACTCGTTGTCCAGAAACTTCTCCATAAGTGTGTAGACACTGTTGAATAACCTGTACTTCATTAACATTTTCCCGGAAAAATTACAGACTATCGTCTGCAAAAAAATAAGTGCGAGACCGGGGGAACTCCTCTTGCCAATTTAATCCCTTGAACATTACCCATTGCTTCCTAACGTTGTAGCATAAGTGACAACCCCTCAGCGCAAATTATGAAAAGATATGGGGATATAGGCCCCCCTTGTCTGATGCCCGGTGTCACATGACCTGCCATTTCTCCGTTCACAAGAATATTATATTTAATAGTGGTAACACATAACATTACCCGATTAACCCATTCAACATCAAAACCTAGTGCTAAGAACATCCCCTCAAGATAATGCCATTCCATTCTATTGTATGCCTTAGCCATGTCAAGTTTCAAAACAGCCCAACTGGTTAGACAATTCTTCTTAGTACGTAAATAATGTCCAACTTCCCCAGCTATAATAATATTGTCAGTAATTAATCTGTCCGGCATAAACGCGCTTTGTGTAGCTAAAATAACAACATCTAGAACCATCTTCAGTCTATTAGCAATCACTTTTGCCAGAATTTTATAAGCAACGCTGCACAACGCTACACAATGCTCCAGAACCATCTTCAGTCTATAAGCAATATCTTCAGTCTGCACGATCAAGCACCCGTTTTTTAGGAATTAAAACCACATTCGTCTCATTAATCACAACCGGTAAGTGACAATTGGCAAACCAATCAATTATAAGTCTGCAGAGATCATAACCAATAATCGACCAAAATGCTTGATAGAAAGCTGGTGACATACCATCTGGACCTGGTGCTTTATCGGGGGCCATTGAGAATAAGGCATCTTTAACTTCTGCATGTTCAATCGGACGGAGCAATTGTATATTCATATCATGAGAAATTCGTGATGTCACTCCATTCATGAGCCTAGCATGATATGATGAATTGCGAAAAATATCTTTATAATACTCCAAGACCACAGAATGCATTGACTTGCCATCAACATAATTACCATTATCATCCTTCAGTCTGTGTAGATAATTCAATCTCTTACGCTGGCTTCATAGTACGCATTGACATCTGCAGGCGAACGACTACCCCTCATAAATTCAAGTGATTCTTTTAATCTGGAAATACGTCGACCAAATCTCTTGAAATGGTCTCCACTCCAATGAGTTAAGCTCTGGCCACATTTAAGCAATCGCTGCTGGAATTCTAAACCGCGTGTTTGCCTCCAAGAAGCTTCAACCACCTGCTTACAATTAGCATCAAGAAGCCATGACGCCTCAAATTTAAAAGTTCTTATACCTCGTCGTATGGGGGAGCCTTGTAAATCTAATAAAATCGCACTATGATCTGAAGAAATGGCGTGAATATTATTGAGTATAACATCATGGAACAAATCCAGCCAATCTGGGGAGACCACAGTACGGTATAGACGTTCTTCAATCTAGGAATCTGTACCCCGTCCCTTTTCCCAGGTGTAGGGGTGACCTCGCATGCCAATATCAGATAAGTCACAATCATTAAGAGCTCATTAAATCCCCATATAAGACTATGAGGGTGTGCGATGGAGCCATTCTTTTCAGTATGAGCAGCAATATCATTGACGTCCCCAATTACCAACCAGGGAAGTGATGAGTGAGATCGTAATTCACGTAAAAGGTCCCATGATTGTTGTCTCTTCGATCTTTCAGGATGCCCATAAAAACATGTTAAACGCCATGCGGTTTATCAGAAATAGTCACCTCCACATCGATATGATTGTTAGAGAAGCTAATTAATTTAGCCATATCAGATTCTTCCCACAACAGAGCGAATCCACCACCTAATCCGACTCTATCCACAGAGATCAAACCTTCATACCCCAATCATAATCGAACCTATTCCAGTTTTGCCTTGCGAGCCTTCGTCTCCATTAAGAAAACGAAGTTGGGTCGTTTATTGGACACGAAGCCCATTAATTCACGAACTGTCCGCAGGCCACCCAATCCCCGGTAGTTCAAAGACAATGTACTCATTGATTCGGGCGAGTCTGGCCATCTAGACCCGCCACATCCGAGTTTTTTGAACCTTCCAACATAACAGTATCACATGTAGAAGAGGTATTCACAAAATCATTTCCTTCACGGCGACGTTTCAAATCCGTTATGTAAAGTAGTTTTCCACAGTTGCATGGGAAGTCGAAGGGATTGCCGGCGTTGTGGGAACACATACTAGTTGTGCCGGGAGATCTGCAAGGAGCCAATTTGCACCAACCGGCTTTGTTTGCTTTCGCGAACCAGCCCTCAACCATGCACCGTAAAGATAGTCCTTAGGATCCACCCCTTCTTCATAGACCTTACGGCAAAACATCTCAGAGTGTCCAATTAAGCCACAACAAAAACAAAAAGTGGTTAACCGTTCGTACTTAAAAGTGATCCACTGATAACTGCCATCCCGCATACGCAACTTCATCTTTCGCTTAAGAGGTTCATGAAGTTTAAGCGTCACACGAATGCGAAAGTAAGAACTCTTCCAAGATCGGTTAAAATTATTGGGATCAGATTTCACAAACTTACCGACATAATTCCCTATCTGTTCAATGAATTCTGGTTTGGCATGCATCGAAGGGAAATCAAAGATTTGGACCCAGAAATCCAAAGTGTCCAACAGAACAGATTCTGGACGAGTTCCACGTGAGATTTGTTTGCACACAAGATATTGATTCTCAAATGACCATGGACCTTGGCCGAGAACACGTTGCATGTCACGTGCATGTGGGAATTGAAACACGAAGAGATTATCAGAAATTGGGATAATTTTCACCCCCATTACTGGTCGCCAGACACACGCTAGAACTTGTTGAAGTTGGTCAAACTTAACAGGTCGATCAGTTTGAAGTCGCCCAACCAATTCCCAGTAGGTAATACTGCCACTTGCATGATCAGAATCGGGTGCATCCAACCCTCCAGACTCTTCCTCGGCGAGGGTTATACTAGCACATCCAGATTCCAAAGTTTGAACATCCATAAAACATAGGCAACGGAAGAAGAAACTAGATGACGATGATGGAAATCAAGCGAGAAACAACGATGAAACAACCCTCGAAGACAGGGAGAAAATTCTCCAGAGAAAACTAGAGAGAGAACCGTTTTATTATTATTATTATTATTATTATTATTATTATTATTATTATTATTATTATTATTATTATTATTATTATTATTATTATTATTATTATTATTATTATTGTTATTATTATTATTATTATTATTATTATTATTATTATTATTATTATTATTATTATTATTATTATTATTATTATTATTATTATTATTATTATTATTATTATTATTATTATTATTATTATTATTATAGTAGTGACTTGATAAACTTGTACTAGTGATTTAATATACCTACCTTAATGATTTGTTGAAGATATAATAGTGAGTTGATCGTAATGCGATGCGATTGGACAAGAATTATGGGATGGCTGTTGATGGTTTTAGGGTTTTCGGGCCCAAGGAGGTCCAACACAACCTTTGGTCGGAGGATACACCTCTCAATAAAATGTACGTCTAACTTAGAGGTAATGCTAGTGCTCGGAATTTCTTTGTTATTTACCCCTCTCCCGGGTGTCCAAAAATGTCTACCTTTTACAAGAATGGAGGAGCCTTTATATAGTGGCTCCTCCTCTGCCGACTTGAAGGCCCTTAATGGCCGACTTCAAGGCTAATTAAGATATGGAGCCGTTGGACGCCATTACTCGATCGACCAACGGCTCTCCTAGGCTTGTAACAGCCCGACCGGGCCCTGCCTTCAATGCCTCAACGACTCTCTTTTAAAGGAACCCCTTTAATGCCCTCAACGGCTCCTCGAGCCGAGTCTTTTCCTGGGCTTGGGCCTCGGCCGACTCCTGGACTCGGCCCGATTGCTCTTTGGGCTCCTCTCGATGCTGGCCCACTTCTATTTTCTTTGGGCCCCTATCTCTTGGGCCGGGGTTCTTACCCCATCAACTAGTCCCTCACTTTTCCATACCCGGTCCTCCAACCTGGGTTTGGAAAAGTAGCAACCGCTCGTCTCCTTTAATTACCGTATCCGTGCCCTGAATAGCCCCTTGTAACGTCCGGATCGTCAGTCATTCTCCCCGGATCTCGCGGAGCCGTTGGGATTCTTCCGTCTAGGCTTGGTACCTATAAATGGCCTCCTCCCTTCTCTCTTATCTTCACAAGTTCATCATGGGTCGCTCTCCTTTGAAAGGAAAGCGAATTGACTTCGGGTCTCCTTGGCGTCCGCTGCCTTCTAAGCGGACCCGGCCTGAAAGGGAACATAAAAAGAAGGCTCCTCGCCCAGCTTCCCAGAGGTCCCCAGTTGGCGCTGCTTCTTCGGCTTCTCGGCCGCCGACCCCTTCTCCACGAGAGGTCGCTCCACCTTCACGCCATACGTCTACGCCCACAACTGCCCGAGTGACTTCCCCAGACGGGTCCTTCGTCGAGGTGGCGGTTCCAGAACAACTTACCTTCAAAATGACTTTCTCCATCCCGCTGGACGACCTGAACGGGCCGGTCACGGGCCTAATGGATGACGAGGATTACGCCCGCTACCTGGAGGCGTATCCGGATGATGAGGAACCCATTGCGCCACCGCTCATGCCAGCTTTCTGGGACTCGTTCTGCCCCTCTCCCCCAGGACCATCGGGGGGATTCTTTGGGGGCGACTCTTCCTCGCCTGGCGAGTGATCTTATGTACCGGAGTCGGTCATAGCTCGGAGGAATCTCTTTTAGGAGCATTTTCATATTCCTTATTGTAATAAGCTCCTTGCTGCTTGTACCCTCCTTTTCCATAATAATAATAAAAGCGCTATTTTCGTCTTGCCTTATGTTTTGTCGTGTTTTGTTGCGTACCCATCCGGACGACTGGTCAAGGAGTCGGTCACATCATCAGGTTCTTTTCAGTCTGACACCTGCAAGATTCCCCATAGCTCGGGTAAATCCAATCTTCTCTATGTTGGCGTGCGAATCTTGCTCTTCCCGGGCGGATCTGATGGAACTAATCTCTGACAAAGATTCGCGTCATCCGTCCAACCAGGCTCAGTTACGTCAGTCTCCTCCGTGATTATCGCCTAGATATTCGCCTTCCCTGGGCTATATAAAGACCCTTCACAGTTGATGCAAATCGCAACACTCTTCATTTTGCGAAAGCACGGCGCTATGAGTTACAGGGATGGTGATCGCCGCTGGTCCATTCGCAACAAGGAGCATGCTCGACTGGAGCAGTTGAGGCAGAAGAGGCTGGCTAACGGAGGTCGTTTGGTGGGCGACTCGGCTTCAGACCCCATCGTGGTGCCTCCAGACATGCTGGACCTGATGTGTAGGGAGCCTATCGATGTGGAGATGGAGCCTGTGGTGGAGGATCCAGAACCAATGGTGGAAGAGAAGTGGGAGGCTCCTCCCCTCTTTGGTGTTGCCATGTCGCCGAGCGCTTTGGAGAGGCCTCTGCAAATGATTGACGATGGGAAGCCGGCCGTGTATCTAGACGAGATGCCAGAGCCTGAGCCGAGTCCTCTACCATTCCGCCCCCAGTACTTTCTAGAGGGTCCTCTGGCTGCCCGCTCGTCGACAGAGAAGGAAGCCAAGCCATGACTCTGTTTTTCTTTTGTAGTTTGCATCGGCCGAGCTTTGGGCCTTGTAATCTTCGTACTAACTAAATAAACTGTGTGCTTTTCTATCTGACCCCGCAATTTCTTACTATTTTGTCGCCCGACCTTGGATCTATGAGACCAACGCCTAGTCTTGTTATGGAGAGGTCCTCCTGCTGGGGAGTCGCCGAGTCCGATCGTCGACCTGGTTACAGGAGTCTCTTCGTGAACTCGGCTGATATCATTCGATGAGCCGGGTTCTATCGGGTCCTTCTGGAAGCTTCCAGCTCGTATCACATGGGCCCGGAGGCCATGGCCCACTACGGGCTTCCGGCTTAGCAGGCCGGGTCGCTTGACGTTCGACCCTTAACCTATGACAGAGGCGCCGTCTGTAGGCTAACCCTAGTCCTGAACCGTCGCCCCGCCTTTTGAGGCATTAAATGCGGCGTCCCTTCACGTCTCGTCACCTCTTCTTCCTCCAATGAGAAGGCGGCACGTGGCCGTCCTTTGAAATTCCTCCCCTTTAAATAGCCATTTCGTCTCTCCTTCCCTTTTCTTCTCCAGTCTTTCTTCTCAGCTTCAACTTTGAGCTTCTCCGGCCACTCAGTATTTCCTCCGATCTCTCTCCTAACTTAGGTAATGTCTTCTTCCTCACATTCTTCTTCTTCTCGTCGTTACTCGGTCGATAACCTTGAGACGACTTCTCCCTCTTCGTCTTCTCCTTCTTCGTCTTCCTCTTCTCCTCCCCGTCGTATGGAACTTCCGGCGGACATTCCATCGACGTCCTCTCCTTGTCGTATGGAACTTCCGGCGGACGTTCCATCGACATCTTCTCTTCCACCGACCCCCTCTTCTTCGGGGGCGGTTACTCCGCTGAGCCCCGCTCCTCTAACGACGGTGGCGGCTCTGCCGGGTGGCGTCGGACGGCCGCGAGGTAAGTTCGATTCCATCGTCCGCCCTTCTGGGTCACCATCCGTCGTTAATGCGGTGGACCTGGAAATGGCCCGATATTTTCTTGGGCCTTCTGCCGTAGTCCTTGCCCCGGAGGGCCGGCAAATTTACGACCCTCCCGAGGGTTATGTCGGTATTCATTTACACTCGGTCGCTTTTGGCTTCCGAGTTCCCCCGTGTTTTTTTCTTTCCCTTTTTTTACCGCCATTACAACCTAGTTCCGGGCCAGCTGGTGCCCAATTCTCACCGACTCCTCACTTGCTTCGTCAACCTCTGCCACTGGTGGTTGTGCGAGCCTGACCTTGACCTGTTCCGGTATCTTTTTACCGTGAACAAGGTCTGCTCGCACTCGCCGGGCTTCGTCCAAGTCGCCGCTCGCCCGGGGCGGCAGCTTTTCGAGGGGCTGTCTGATTCCATTAAGGATTGGAAGCTCCTCTATTTCTTCGTTCGCCCTGCTTTTTCTTCCTTCACTTTTCCGACCTTGTGGCCGGCCGCTCTATTCAAGCCTTGCTCTCGACGTGCCGTTCCTTCTGATGATGCGGTCCTGGGCGGCGAGTTCTTGAAGGGCTTTGGGCCGTACTCTGTTAAGTACTAGTCCCGAGTCCGGGCCATGGCTAAGCGTGGCTTGCTACCGGAGGGTGCGGCCACCGTAGGTAGTCTTTGTTACCCCTCATTCTTCTTCTTTTCCTGTCTTGCCATATTCCGACTCGAAACACCTCATGGTTTCTCTTTCCTTTTTACAGGTCCATACGACTCCGACTCCTCCAGCTCCGACGAGGCGGTTGAACCGATTCCCGAGATGGCAGATAGAGCCGAAAAGATGAGGCGTCGGCTGATCCAACGCACTTCCGGTACTGTTGCTGCCTCTTCCTCCCTACCGTCTCCGGCTCCCAGGCCGACTCCTCCTCCACCTCGAAACGTGGTGGATCTGACCCCGTCGCCAGTGGTGTCGCCCACTCGACAACCACCTCCTCCTCAGACAGAGAGTCCCGGCTCGAAGCGCCCGGCTGGTCAAACTGATGAGCCGGCTCCAAAAAGGATCCGGCTGTGCCATGAGGTAGAGGAGGATGCCCAGATCTGGATGGGCACCTCCTCCGTCCGTAAGTGGTGTGCTAACGTCCTTCTGCCTAAGGACGTGGAGGCGACTCATGCTCTGGGGGACGCGTACATCCTCGAGGCCTCACTGCGCCAGTCGTACCGCGTAAGTGTTCTCCACTTAACTTTTTCCCTTCGTCCTTCCCTTTCCTTATCTGACTCGTGTCCGTTTCGCAGAACCTCACCTTCCAGATGGAGATGAGTAAGCGGCTGCAGAACTACAGGACCGACATGCGGTCTCTGGCCCTCAAGCTGCGTCAGACGGAGGAGGCCTTTTTGGAAGAGCAGGCGAAGCACCTCAAGGCGGTGGAGGTGCACAACTCCGAGATGTTGAGAGTTACCCGTCAGTGGGAGGAAGAGCGAGACAAGGTGGCGACGATTGCTGCGACCTCTGTTGAGGAGTACAAGAAGTCGGCTGCCTTCGAGGCAGAGGTGAAGGCGGCGATAGAGGCTCGCCAAAAAGAGATTGCTAAGGAGTGGCTGTCGACGCCGGATGGTGACGAGTTCCTCCTGGACTTGGGCGAGCGCGACTATCGCCTCGGCTTTCGCGAGGCGCAGACAGAGATCCATTCTGCCTTGCTGGTCCACGACTCCTCTTTCACTCCCTAGAGCTGGGGCCTCAAGCCCGTGATAGATGCTCTTCCGGCGACTGAAGGACAGTCGGCGGCTGGGGACCCGGCAGCTCTTCCGGCAGCCTCTGACCCAACGACTCTTCCTTCAGCAACACCTCCTGAGCTCGCCGAGTCCTCTCTTCAGGCCGAGGACCCTTCTTCTGTTCCCCTGACTGGATCAACGGCAAGGGCCCAAGTCGAAGGGATTGATGTCGACACCCCCTCCCCAGTAGTTTAGGGCTATTCTGTTTGGGATAGCCCCCTTTTTGTAAAGGCTGGCCTCCTTTTCGGGCCTCTTTTAATGAAATTCCCCTTTTCTCTTCCATTTCGTATTATCTTGAGCTCGACGCTTTTCTCTTTAACCTAGTCTCTTTTAACTGCTCACCGAGTCCTTCTGTCGAGGCGACTCTTCAAGGATTTTCCACAGGAACGATTAAGGGTCCGGGCCCTTGCTTCCTAACTCTTTCTTGCCGAGTCCCTCGGTCGAGGCGACCCCTGTAGGCTTTTTCTATCTCAGAAACAGTTTAGGGTCAGTGCCCCGTCGTTTCTCTCAATACTCGCCGAGTCCCTCAGTCGAGGCGACTCCTGTAAGCTTTTTCTCAGAAACGTCTAAGGGTCTGGGCCCTTGTTTCCTATCTTTTCTTGCCGAGTCCCTCGGTCGAGGCGACCCATTAGGCTTTCTCTATCTCAGAAACAGTTTAGGGTCAGTGCCCCGTCGTTTCTCTCAATACTCGTCGAGTCCCTCAGTCGAGGCGACTCCTGTAGGCTTTTCCTCGGAAACGTCTAAGGGTCTGGGCCCTTGTTTCCTATCTTTTCTTGCCGAGTCCCTCGGTCGAGGCGACCCATTAGGCTTTCTCTATCTCAGAAACAGTTTAGGGTCAGTGCCCCGTCGTTTCTCTCAATACTCGCCGAGTCCCTCAGTCGAGGCGACTCCTGTAGGCTTTTTCTCGGAAACGTCTAAGGGTCTGGGCCCTTGTTTCCTATCTTTTCTTGCCGAGTCCCTCGGTCGAGGCGACCCATTAGGCTTTTTCTATCTCAGAAACAGTTTGGGGTCAGTGCCCCGTCGTTTCTCTCAATACTCGCCGAGTCCATCAGTCGAGGCGACTCCTGTAGGCTTTTTTCTCGGAAACGTCTAAGGGTCTGGGCCCTTGTTTCCTATCTTTTCTTGCCGAGTCCCTCGGTCAAGGCGACCCATTAGGCTTTTTCTATCTCAGAAACAGTTTAGGGTCAGTGCCCCGTCGTTTCTCTCAATACTCGCCGAGTCCCTCAGTCGAGGCGACTCCTGTAGGCTTTTTCTCGGAAACGTCTAAGGGTCTGGGCCCTTGTTTCTTATCTTTTCTTGCCGAGTCCCTCGGTCAAGGCGACCCATTAGGCTTTTTCTATCTCAGAGACAGTTTAGGGTCAGTGCCCCATCGTTTCTCTCAATACTCGCCGAGTCCCTCAGTCGAGGCGACTCTTGTAGGCTTTTTCTCGGAAACGTCTAAGGGTCTGGGCCCTTGTTTCCTATCTTTTCTTGCCGAGTCCCTCGGTCAAGGCGACCCATTAGGCTTTTTCTATCTCAGAAACAGTTTAGGGTCAGTGCCCCGTCGTTTCTCTCAATACTCGCCGAGTCCCTCAGTCGAGGCGACTCCTGTAGGCTTTTTTCTCGGAAACGTCTAAGGGTCTGGGCCCTTGTTTCCTATCTTTTCTTGCCGAGTCCCTCGGTCAAGGCGACCCATTAGGCTTTTTCTATCTCAGAAAAAGTTTAGGGTCAGTGCCCCGTCGTTTCTCTCAATACTCGCCGAGTCCCTCAGTCGTGGCGACTCCTGTAGGCTTTTTCTCGGAAACGTCTAAGGGTCTGGGCCCTTGTTTCCTATCTTTTCTTGCCGAGTCCCTCGGTTAAGGCGACCCATTAGGCTTTTTCTATCTCAGAAACAGTTTAGGGTCAGTGCCCCGTCGTTTCTCTCAATACTCGTCGAGTCCCTCAGTCGAGGCGACTCCTGTAGGCTTTTTCTCGGAAACGTCTAAGGGTCTGGGCCCTTGTTTCCTATCTTTTCTTGCCGAGTCCCTCAGTCAAGGCGACCCATTAGGCTTTTTCAATCCCAGAAACAGTTTAGGGTCAGTGCCCCGTCGTTTCTCTCAATACTCGCCGAGTCCCTCAGTCGAGGCGACTCCTGTAGGCTTTTTCTCGGAAACGTCTAAGGGTCTGGGCCCTTGTTTCCTATCTTTTCTTGCCGAGTCCCTGGGATGATTAGCTGTAACCCATGTGTTTTATTTAGATTTTTGGAATCCTCGAGCCCGTACACGGCCTATCCTTTTCTACTGATAGAACTTTTTCAAATGAGTGACATTCCATATGCGATCTGTGGGCTTACCTCCCATAGTCTCTAACTTATAGGTTCCGGCTTGGACCACCACTGCAATACGGTATGGCCCCTCCCACTTAACCGCAAACTTGCCCCCTTCGGTGGGCTGACTGGCCTGTCGATCGCGTAACACGAGGTCGCCGACCTGGAAGGTTCGCGGGCGAGTCCTCCGGTCGCGATATCTTTTCACCGCCTGCTGGTACTCAACCATCCGTGCACTCGCGGCTTCCCTCCTTTCTTCTAGGAAATTTTTCTCGATCCGCAGATTCTCTTCGTTCGCTGCATCCGAGTAGGTGCGAACCCGGTGGGTGGGCTCGACTACTTCGACTGGAACCTTGGCCTCGAAGCCGTATGCGAGTGAGAACGGGCTCTCCCCCGTCGCTCGCCGCTGGGTAGTGCGATAAGCCCATAGGACACGGTCAAGCTCGTCCGCCCATCTTCCTCGGATGTCTTCGAGCTTCTTTCGGATCCCATCGACCAACGTTCGATTTACATTCTCGACCTGCCCATTGGCTTGTGGGTACGCCACTGATACCTTGGTATGCTTGATATCGTGTCGGCGGCAGAAGTCAGCGAAGGCCTGGCAGTCAAACTGTCGCCCGTTGTCGCTGACGATGTGCTCGGGCAGGCCGAAGCGACATATCACCCTTTTCCATAGAAAACGTCGACATTGGTACTCAGTGATGGTAGCCAATGGTTCTGCTTCGACCCATTTGGTGAAATAGTCGATAGCCACGACGCAAAACTTCAGACCTCCCGGGGCGACGGGCAATGGCCCCAACAAGTCTATTCCCCACTTGGCGAAGGGGATGGTAGTGGTGACCGGTGTATAAAAGGTGGCCGACCGGGTGTCTTTCCTGGCGAATGCTTGACAAACGCCGCACCTGGACATCCATTCGATGCAGTCTCGCATCATGGTCGGCCAATAATACCCTTGAACGACTAACTTCCGGGCGAGTGTATGGGCGCCCTGGTGCGCGGCACAAATGCCTCTATGAGCTTCGTCCATTATTTTCTCGGCCTCAGGTCTAAGCAGGCACTTTAGTAAGGGTCCTCCGAACGACTGTTTGTATAGCTGTCCGTCGATGATCTGGAAGGAAGGGGCTTTCCGCCGAACTCTCGCGGCGACTCCTGGGTCTTCCGGTAACTCGCCTTTTTCTATGAATCGCCGGATATCCTCTATCCAGAACATTTCGGGATTTTTTCCTCGATCCCATTCCTCGATATCTACTCGCTGGACTTCCAGTGGTGTCTCTTCAACACTCGGCCGATTTAGCTCCTCCTTCTGGCAAATTTTTATCAGGTGGTCCGGTACCCCTTCCAGGGCAATTTTGGACAATAGGTCGGCTTCCATGTTGTCCGCTCGGGGTATGCACTCTATCTCGTAAGCCCCGAACCCTTTTAACATCTCGACCGCACGCTCTTTGTATAGTACCATCCTTGCATTCTTAGTTTCACACGTACCCGAGATCTGTCCGACTACCAGTCTGGAGTCAGTCTTGATTCGCAGCCGCTCGACTCCCAGGGCCTTGGCGAGTCGGAGGCCGTTTAATACCGCTTCGTACTCGGCTTCATTATTTGATGTCGAGAACAAGTATCTCAGAGCGTAATATAGCCGGAATCCTTCCGGAGTAATGAGCATGACACCGCCTCCACAGTGCTGTCGACTCGATGCTCCATCCGAGTGCATTTCCCACCACTCGCCTGGGCAGCTCTCCGAGGCGTGTTCCTTTTCTTCCTCACTTGCTGTGCATTCGACCAGGAAGTCGGCCAAGGCTTGACCCTTAATGGAAGGCCGGGGTTGGTACTCAATCCCATACTGAGTCAACTCTACGGCCCATTTTACAAGTCGGCCGGAGGACAAGGGGTTTCTTAGCACGATTCCGAGCGGCTGGTCTGTCAAAACTCGAACGGTATGGGCTTGGAAATAGGGTGCCAGCTTGCGCACGGTGACTACCAATGCATACACAATCTTTTCCAGAGCGGTGTACCGCGTCTCAGCGGCCTTCAGCGAGCGACTTACGTAATAAACCGGGTGCTGGACTCGGTCCTCCTCTCGGACCAACACCGAACTCACTGCTTTGGCTGAGGCGGCGAGGTACAAGAATAAGGGCTCACCCACCTGGGGGGTAGACAGCACTGGGGGCGTTGAGAGGTACTGTTTCAACTCCTCGAACAATTGTTGGCATTCGGCAGTCCAAGCGAATCCCTCCTTCTTCTTCATGGCTTCGAAGAAAGGCACGGTCTTATCCACCGCTTTGCTTAAGAAGCGGCTAAAGGCGGCCAATCGGCCAGTCAACCGTTTTAGGTCCCTGACGGTGGTAGGAGGCTGCATGTCGATGATGGCCTGTATTTTCTCCTGATTAGGCTCGATGCCTCGTTTGGTGACCATGTAGCCCAAGAATTTGCCACCTTGGACGGCGAACGCGCACTTTTTGGGGTTCAGCCGAAGGTTGTATTTCATCATTACCTTGAAGCAGTCGGCCAGGTCCTCCGCATGCTTGTCCTCCTCCTGGCTCTTGACGAGCATATCGTCGACGTACGCGGCCATCGATTTCCCAAGCAGGTGTTGGAACAACCGGGCGACCATTCGGGTGTACGTAGCCCCGGCATTTTTAAGTCCGAAGGGCATGACTCGGTAACAGTAAACTCCGTCCGGTGTCAGGAAGGCGGTCTTCTCCTCATCCGCCGGGTGCATAAATATTTGGTGGTACCCTCTGAAGGCGTCCATGAAACTCAGTAGCGCCGACCCGGCCGTTTCGTCGACTAACTGGTCGATCCGAGGTAGGGGAAACGGGTCTTTCGGGCAAGCCTTATTAAGATCGGTGTAATCCACGCACATTCGCCACGTCGGGGGCTTGGGTACGAGGACCACATTTGCCAACCACTCCGGGTACTTAACCTCGCGGACGTGCCCGGCCGCTAGTAGCGTGCCAACTTCCTTCTTCACAAATTCCCTCCGGTCGTTGGCCAGGTTTCGTTTCTTTTGTACGACCGGTCGGTGCTCCGGATCCACGGCAAGTCTGTGCGATATGATTGATCGGTCGACGCCAGGCATGTCCTCTGGGCCCCAGGCGAAAACCGTCCGGTGCTCCCGGAGCACCTTTACAATTTCTTTTTTCAATGTCTCAGAGAGGCCGACTCCAATTCGGACCCGTCGGTTCGGTTGCGTAGAGTCGATCTCGACTTCCTCCAACTGGACAGCAGGCTCTGGGCGAGGTAGTATCGTCTTCTTCGGGGGCCTCTCAGTGATCTCATGGATCTGCATCTCGCGTTTGCCCATCCCTCTGCATGCCTGCAGATAGCAGTCGCGGGCGACCTTTCGGTCACAGCGCACCGTACCTATTCCATTTGGTGTGCGGAATTTCAAGCAGAGATGCTCAATTGAGATCAAAGCTCCTAAATCCTCAAGACCCGGTCGACCGAGTATAGCGTTATGCGAGCAGGCCAGGTTTACCACAATAAATTTCATGCTGAGTCTCTGTACGTCCGGGTACGTGCCAATCTCAACTGGAAGTGTGATTGACCCCTCCGCCTCCACCGAGTCCCCTGTGAAGCCGGCGAGGGGAGTTTTGACGGGGTTCAGCTGTTCTCGAGTCAGCCCCATTTTGGTGAAGGTTTCTAGATATAGCACGTTGACGCTGCTCCCGGTGTCCACCAGGATTCGCCGAACGACGATGCCGTTGATGTCCATGGCTATAACCAACGCATCTCGATGCGGTATTTCTCCGGCTGGTAAGTCTCTGTCGGTGAACACGATGGGCTCTCGACACACCTTTTTAGAGTTCTCCTCACGCCCGTACACTGTCCCGACGTACAACTGCCGGGCCCAAGCTTTTCTGGTGTTCGCTGAATCACCACCTTCAGGCCCGCCGACTATCATGTTGATAACCGGTTTCTGGCGCCACTGAGCCTCCTCCTCCTCGGGAACCGGCTGCTTGCCTCGACTGCTTTCGGCAACGGCGGCGGGTTCCTCATCCCCTCGACTGCCCGGCCTCCGCCTCCATTGGTTAGGAGGCGGGGTTCCTTGCTGGATGATACCCTCCATGATCTTCTTCAGGTAGAAGCACTCCTCCGTACTGTGAGTATAAGATTTATGATAACGACAATACTTAGAGTTCTTACCCATCTCTTCGTTTGTCGCGCGATCGTCGGTCGGCGGAGGCGGAGGCGGGGCAACCGCTTGTACCTCGTGGGCCGGACGCTCGGGAATCGGCCGATAGGCGTGGACCACTGGTCGGTCGTACGGCCGTCTAACTTCGGGTCGCCGAGCCACGTCCGGGCGCCTTTCTTTGGTTTCCGCTCGCGTTCTCTTTCCGCTGCCGGATCCGCCGACTTCGCGCTGTCGCTTGTACTTCATAGCCTGCTCCGTATTGGCCCTCTTGTTAGCCATATGAATGGCTTCCGCATAGGTGGCCGGACGATTGTCCCTCAAGTCTCGGTACAGCTGGCCGGACCGCAGCGACTCGATGAAGAAGGTGAGCGCCGTCTGGTCCTCGACCTCCTCTATGGACTGGATTTCTCTCTGCCAGCGGGCCAGATAGGTTTTCAAAGATTCGCCTTCGTCTTGACGGATGTCACCCAAGTGAGTTAGGTCCTTTTGTGGCTTGATATTAGCGGCGTAATGGCTCATGAAGCGGTCTGCCAGCTCTTCAAAGTTGTGAATCGACCCTGAGGGCTGCGCCACCAGCCACCTTTGTGTCGACCCCTTCAACATGGGTAAGAAAGCGCGACACATGACCGGATCTCGTACCCCCAAAACCTGCATCTTAGCCTGATAGCTCAACAAATGCTCACGGGGATCGCCGGTTCCATCGAACGTGGCTTGTTCCGGGAACTTGAAGTCACTCGGTATCTTAAAAGCCATAACCTCGTCTGAGAAGGGTAAGGCGGTCAGTAACGTACGTCCTGGGGATTTGGCTTTTCCCTCCATCCGTTCTTTCAGATTTCGCACCTCCTGTACTAAGTTTGCCACTTCGACCCTCTCCCGGGTGCGATTTCCCGTGGATTCCGTGCTCTCGCCGACTTCAGACTCAGCCGGTTGGACGGGGTTGCGGGGGGGTTGCTCCACGCGACGAGTCTCAGTCCTGGCTCTTTTGGTTCGGCTCTTCTCTCGTGCAGCTTGTCGATCGCGGGCGGCTAGTGGGGCACGACTGGGCTCCTTCCGGCCTAATCGTTCTCTTGCCGACCGACGCCCAACGCTGGGACCCAGCCGGGAATGAACGGATTGTACCGGTTGGCTTTCAGCCCGTCGGCTCAATTGCCGGTTGTCGGGCCTCTGAGGTGGTTGCAACTCGCGTTGCGGCTGGCGAGTGACGGACTGTTCTCTCACTCCTAGGCTCGCTTCGGCGCAGGCGCGTCCGATTGCGCGTAACTGCTCCGGGGTGAGCAGCACCTGAGGCAATTGCCGGTTTATCTGCGGCGTCGGCGGCGGTGTCGTCTCGTTTTCTTGGCTCCGAGCGTTTCTCCGATTCAGCTGGCTTCTCAGGTCAGCCTCCCGTCCGTTGTCATGGCGGCTCGACTGTTCCTCGCTTCCTGCCATGTCTGGAGTTTTCCTAATTCGACTGAGGTTCTAGTTGTCGTTCCTCGGACTCGCCTCACTCAAGAGGACACGTGACTCTTCGTTTCGATCCCCACAGACGGCGCCAGTGATGGTTTTAGGGTTTTCGGGCCCAAGGAGGTCCAACACAACCTTTGGTCGGAGGATACCCCTCTCAATAAAATGTACGTCTAACTCAGAGGTAATGTTAGTGCTCGAAATTTCTTTGTTATTTACCCCTCTCCCGGGTGTCCGAAAATGTCTACCTTTTACAAGAATGGAGGAGCCTTTATATAGTGACTCCTCCTCTGCCGACTTGAAGGCCCTTAATGGCCGACTTCAAGGCTAATTAAGATATGGAGCCGTTGGACGCCATTACTCGGTCGACCAACGGCTCTCCTAGGCTTGTAACAGCCCGACCGGGTCCTGCCTTCAATGCCTCAACGACTCTCTTTTAAAGGAACCCCTTTAATGCCCTCAATGGCTCCTCGAGCCGAGTCTTTTCCTGGGCTTGGGCCTCGGCCGACTCCTGGACTCGGCCCGATTGCTCTTTGGGCTCCTCTCGATGCTGGCCCACTTCTATTTTCTTTGGGCCCCTATCTCTTGGGCCGGGGTTCTTACCCCATCAGCTGTCATTTATAAATAATATTGGACAAGAATTATGGGATGACTGTCATTTATAAATAATAATAATAATAATAATAATAATAATAATAATAATAATAATAATAATAATAATAATAATAATAATTTTTTAGTGTGCATTTGCAGATAACTAATTATGTATTTAGTTGTAATGTCTAATTGTGTATTCACAAATAACTAATTATGCACATGAAAACATTATCCGAATGCATATGGTGTCTGTTATTCTTCACATTTATTCTTATTCCTACATATACATAATAATTTGTTGGAGAAGGGAAGTAACTTGAAATACCTATTTTGTTACAAATATATATTATTAATGGACATTATTAGTATTTATCCTTGTAACGGTTGAAACGATTTCTGGAATTTATTGTATAGATTATCTTGTACCCTATATATAATGTACCATTCTACAGAATGAATAAAAGAATGAATATGAGATTCCCCTTTTTCTCTCTATTCTATTTTTACTTTCTAACACGTTATCGACACTTTGCTCTACCAGAAAAACACTGGCTCTTCTCCCTTAAAAATCTCGGTTCGGTCGAGACGCGTCGCCGCAATTTCCGGCGTCGGCAGGCCTCAAATCGGCGATCAGCTTCGTCTTGTCGAGGCCATCATGGAGGTGGGTCAGCTGCCTCCCAACTCGGTGGAACAAGACCTAGATCGTGTTCGC
This sequence comes from Ipomoea nil, assembly GCF_001879475.1. NCBI lineage: Eukaryota > Viridiplantae > Streptophyta > Magnoliopsida > Solanales > Convolvulaceae > Ipomoea > Ipomoea nil. The sequence goes on along the minus strand of NW_017617100.1, from coordinate 939,768 downwards.
GACATTCTTGCAGACTTGGGTCGTAGAAGCGTCCGTTTATCTCCATTGGCGATCCGTCGGCCTCTGGCTGGCGATGAAGGTCCGAGACAGTCAACAGGCGTCACCAACAGCCAACAACATCATCGCAATCATCAATTCCCCAACTATCAAATCGCGATCCAGGGCGGCGGTGATAATTCTCCAACTACCCGGTTGATGAGGAGAACCCAGGGCCATCACCCACTCCCTAATCCGACGGCCGGATCACCGGCGATGGGATGAGAATCTGTTCTCTGTAAACAACTGCGGCAAGAGGCGTGCGACAAGCGATCAGCGAGGTCTGCTTGGCCGTTCCAGGCGACTCTTCGATCGATTGAGTGTTCTCCATCAACCCCCCGGTGAACGACCAGACCAGATCATCGACCTCTCCGCAGTCGGCAATCGGACTTCACAATCCGGTGACCAGATCTGTCTCCTCTCTGCACTCATGATCGGCTTCTTTTTCCGTGGAGATCAAGACCAGCACGGCTGCAGGTCACACCCGGGGATGGCGTTGCCTCTTCATTGCGACTGCAGGACTGCAGCACAGCGGCATCATCACTGCCCCAGAAAATCTTCATAAGAATTTTGCCTCTCCTTGGTCTGGTGAACCTGCGAAAGGGAAGCCTGAATACACCATCACAAAATGTTATAATGCTATAATCCAGTGACCTAAGGAGGAGGCCCAATTGTATGCAGCAATTGAGAAGCCAACCAGGTTCCCTCTTATCAATTTATCTAATTTTGGAATGCTATTTGGTGATATATAATTATATTTGGTGATATATAATTATATCTATGCATATTGTTAATGATTTGAATGTTATAGCTTCCTTGTGCGATTTTTGTCTATGTATGGTAGTACTGCTACAATGGCATATGATTTGTGTGCATCAGAAACTAGTGTATAGATATAGCCAAAGTTCAATTATCAGTAGTAAAAGGCTTATATGACAAGTTTGAACATGGGGATTTGAAAATGTGATTGAAATTGTGCACAAGTGTGTGTTTTGCTTGTTAGGAGGTTTTGACAAGTTAACTGTGAAGAGTATGACTGCTTTACATGCTTTGGTTTACATTTGGAGTGGAGTAGATCCCTGTTCGAAAGATTATGATGATTTCATTTTGATTTTATGGTGTCTAGAAAGAACGATCTTCACACATGGTAATCATTGCCATAAAAAAATTTTGATCCGGCGCAATTTGAAAACTAAATTCGTGAAAAATACTTGTTGAATTCCTTTTGGCATGAATTTTTTCTTGGAGAACCTACACTTATGATATTTGATGTCTTTAAAAATATTTTCTCGAAAATATGCTTTGGTTGTTCCAGAAAAATTCTGTAAAGTTCTGACAGTGTCCTGCCAGTTATTTTTCTGCTTGGCGCAGTGTTGGAAAATGTTTTGGAAAAAATACTTCCAGACCTTTGATTGGTATGAAAATTTTTATGTACATTATAGATTTGCTGAACTTCGTATCTCAATTTTTTTTTTGCCAAAATGTGTTACCGTTTCCCCCCCAGAAAATTCTGCAATTTGGGTCAAAGTTGCTGAAATTTGCTATCAATTTCAGTATCTTGAATTATTTGAGCACCTTGAGAAGTTGATTATTTGAGAATATACACATATATTTGCATGATGATAGCAATACTCACATTGCATCAGACTTGGTATTTGAATGCCTAATTGGTTTTTGGGATAACAAATTATGATGTTAGCAACACAGTTTCATTTGTTCATAATGTGCTCAGAATTTGAGAACTTCTTTTTGTTCAAATTTGCTTTGTAGCTATGTGAACCATAAAACAAAGAGGATTTGTTGTTTTCTCTTGTTGATAACAAATATTTGCTATAGGCCATGAATGAATGCTACAACGTGAAGCAAACTTTTAAGACAAATATTTTTAAAGGCTTAGTATTATTGAGCTTTAAATCATAAAACAGTGAGATAGTTCTATTAAGGTGCACCTGTCGTTGCTAAACCTTAGATTACATGTGATTAAATGCTACTATGACCTGTTAAATTTATTTGCATAAAATTTGTTAGGCGTACTGCTGCTCGAGCATTGTACAACGCTCTTGGCTTTGCTCAAGCAAAAATTTTAACAATGATATGGAGCGGGATTATATTATGAGAGTTGTGGGTACTCTTTCACCATAAGTGAAAATTCGACAAGATTTTTTTTGAATGTTTGGTGTCTAATTTCATCAACATACTACGAGATGTTAGCTCCATGTATGCAGGTCATATTTTTGCTCATATTATTTATGACATTTTTTTTTCAGAAAGTAAATTAAGCATTTTTGGAGGAAATATTTTTTGGGGACCTTCAAAATTGAAAAATCAATATGGTGATCCACTACATATCACATACGCTAGTACATGATGCATTTCCCTATCTGCGTTCATTTTTTTTAGTATGCAACCCTTCTAGCTATATCCCATCATGAGAAATCAACAATGATGTTGGTTGCATTATAAGATCTTTTCTCGGCATTAGGGGGAGATTTGAAATTTCTAATTAATTAAATGCCGAGAAATTGATAAAAATCTTCAAACCCATGTACTAGCCTTATAGAACCAGAAGTTCAGACATTGAACAAATTATCTGCTAGAAATCCCAAGGAGTGACTAAGTCCATAGAAAATATTTTAAGAGTTGAAATCCCCAACTATGACTAAACATCTCTACCATTATGCCAGAAGCATGTATTGGTTTAAGAATTTACAAAACTAGATCTAGTATAGAATTTTCGTCACTCCAAAAATATAGAAATTTTATCCTGAAGATATTCGTCTAGAAGGCGAAAACCCCCTGTCAAATTATAGGTGCACCAAATAACTAAAATACTGGGGAAGCGGAACAACCAAATTCAAATACTCTAGGGAAATGCCATATATTTGGTTGTTACAAAATTGCCATGTGTATAAAAGATATTTACAAAGCTGTTACAGTTGTTGACAACATATTTTGCCTCTATTGCTCATAAATCTGGATCCAGAAATTAAAACAGTAGTATAACGCCCGAAGCGTGCTAACTGTTTTGATAGAAAACAACAATTAAGGCATACAAATCAAAATTCGCTAATAAAAGGCAAGTTGAGGGTTTTCGCAGAGACCCAATATTAGTCATGGCTTTATATTCCGCTATTCAATAAAACTAACAGCAAATAAATTAGATATGTAGCTAACAATTATAGTTATCACATATTTATATCGGTAACTTGTTACTTATATTTAAAATCCTTGATGGATTTTCTCAAAATGTGGTGAATGAAAATCACAAAAATAAGAAGTATAAAAGTTAGTAAGTTACTAACTACGATCTTTCTTATAGTCAATAAATTGACTAAAGGTATTTTCTCCCCAAGAACAAAGTAATGTTATATGTGATTGGGAAACTTAAATATTGTTTCCTTTTGAAAATATCCTAAATATATATCCTCTAGTTTATCTTGAAAAAGCCCTAATGGATTTATAATTCCCGAAATGAGGATTTATTTAAGTGTCATTATTTACTCTTTAAAGAGTTGCGAATGGGGTTATTATCCTCATATAGAAGGAATAATATGTACCATTATGTGCTTAACAAAGAGTTGATAATGGACTTATTATCTCAGTCAATATTTGTGGTGTAAACATCATTGAAATATATAAAGAACTTGATGATGTCAGTTCATGTTTAAAGACTGAGATTTTGAAATAAAAAGCTTGTGAAAACTATAAGTATTATATCGACTTGAAGATCGAGTTTTTCTTTAAAGAATTTTTATACACCAGTATGTCAATATAAAATGGGCTACTTGGGTACTAGCTATTACTTTTGTATCCCCATAATGCCAAGTTTCAAAACTGATTGTACTATATTTACCCCATTGTCCTATAAAGGAACAATAAAGATTGTATTGCACAAATGATAACAGGATATATAATGAAATCCTTTTGACTAGACATTATGATGTCAATATTATACCTACGTGAGCTCCAGAAGAGTCACAAGATTATTATAGAGTATATTCATTGTATTGACAATTGTACATATTTATTCACTAAATTTCTCTATATATTTTGGAAATTTAGTGTATGGACTTAAAGATTGTTATCTTGAGGGGGAGTATCATTTTACATGAATCAATCCTGAAGATTGGGTCTTGACGACTAACGATTGTACTCTTTTCCTTAACTAAGCTTTTTCCTTACTGGGTTTTCTTAGCTTAAGGTTTTTAATGAGGCAATCAGTACAATATATGTTCTTACATATATCATGTACTCTTTTCTTCAACTAGGTTTTTCCCACGTGGTTTTCCTAGTGAAGTTTTTAATGAGGCATGAATGTATTTAAATATACTATCGATATACCTTGTACTCTTTTCTTGTTTAGGTTTTTCCCACAGGGTTTTCCTAGCAAGTTTTTGACGAGGCAAGGTTGTGGACAAATAATGTCCAAGGGGGAGTGTTACAAATATATATTATTAATGGACATTATTAGTATTTATCCTTGTAACGGTTGAAACGGTTTCTGGAATTTATTGTATAGATTATCTTGTACCCTATATATAATGTACCATTGTACAGAATGAATAAAAGAATGAATATGAGATTCCCCTTTTTCTCTCTATTCTATTTTTACTTTCTTACATATTTGTCCTTATTTTTAATAGATAGGGGGAAAATCGATATTTCAAAATAATTGAGGGGCTAACTAATGTGGACACATTGGATAATTGAGGGAAAAATGCTATAACCATATAATTCATGGGGAAAAAGGTCATTTTCCCAACAGAAATCCCATTTTAAAATATTATTATTTATTTCAAAAATTATATTTTATATTAAAAGGTAAAATTACACTTTTGGTCCTGTAACTATTGTGTTCTTATTAATTTGAGTACTTGACTATAAAAACTATCAATTTAGTCCCGTAACTATGCAATTTTAACACATTTGGTCCTCCCGGCCGAATGTTGCCGGAAAAATGTAATTTCTTTAAAATTGTTTATTCATAGGGACAAAAATGGTCATTTTATGCTAAATCTTCTCCTTCCTTGCTGCCCCTGCGGAAAAGCAAATTTTAAAGAAACATTTGGCCGGCGATTGTCTGTTAAATTAAAGCATGAAAACAATTCTATAAAATATTAATTGTTTGTTAATTGTCAAACTTGGTCGTATTAAGGACATATGAGGCTCACATTATTCATCTTTGTATTTGTTCTAATTTAGCGCCTGTTGAATAGGTTTATAAGTTTGATTAGTTGTTGTAACTTCTTTTCTATCTTTTCTCCTCTGTACACTATTTATTGTTGTCCGAGCTTACATTAATAAACTACTCAATTCATAAACTCTATATGGTATCCAGAGCTTGAAATCTCCTACGAAAGAAATTTTTTTTTCCTAATGGATTCCTGCCACCACTACCAACACCAATGAGATCATTCAACTAAATGTTTCCACACACTTTCCTATCAAACTCACTACCACCAACTTCCTAGTTTGGCGCCGACAGGTTCACGCCACCCTTGTTGGCCTCAATCTCTTAGGCTACATTGGCGGTTCCACCAAGGAACCGGCCAAATTCTCTGATGCTGCTCAATCCGTCCCCAATCCTAATAACTTAATTTGGTACCGTCATGACCAAATTATTGTTAGTGCACTTCTAGGAAGCTGTACTGATACAATTGAGCCGCTCATCTCGTCAGCCACGACGGCTCATGATGCTTGGTAACGCCTTGTTGCAGGTTATGCTAGTGCCTCCCTAGGACGTATTATCTCTCTTAAGGAAAGCTAACCAGAAACCAAAGAGGCTCTCGGTCTATTTCAGCATATCTTAATGACATGCGACCCATAGCTGACGATCTTGCCTTGCCTCAGTGTCCGGTGTTTGAGGAAGATTTGCTCGTGTACATCCTGACTCAGCTAGGAGAGGAGTACAACCCATTATTTCTGCAGTCCGCCTTCGTGAAAAACTCCTCTCGTTGGGAAAGTTAGCCGATGTCCTAACTGACCATGAACGTCAGTTGAAGGATGCAGATGATTCACGCCAGTTGTTGTTGGCAACTGCTAATGCCACTCAGCGGACTTCGCCCCCTCAGAACAACCTGTAACACCCCCAATTTTTACTACATTTTTAAAACTTAAATGCAAGAGATAAACAATCTAATCATCCATAATCATTAAGCGGAAGCAAGTCTATACGGGGGCATTATGCCACATCTTAAATACTAAAGATGCACAGGCGGGAAAACTAAACCATTCAACAAAGTATAAAGAGTCAAGGCACACAGGCCGCTTTTCAAAAGGCTCACATGCCATCAAAACACAATGTCTAGACAAGGTGACTAAGCTATCTATCGCTCCAAGTCTAGCGCTCTCGGACATCTATTCAAAACCTGTGGAACAAGGAAAACATAACATGGGGATGACACCCGGTCAGCGAACATTGCTGGTAACCCATCAATACACGTTAAATAACATATATAGATAAGTATAAGTCAAAACCATTTTGAAACGGAATACAGTATATATCATTTCAAAAGCCATAGAGAGAAGTCAACTTCAAGGACTCATTCACACTCTCAAAAGGAAAAGGAATCACCATCCTTACAACAACAAGACAAGAATCCTGAAAGACAATACAACTCATGATGCATTCTACTGATCACAAAGTAGAATACATCAAGACATGCTCATTAGCGAAGAGTACCCATTCACACATTGGCAACTACATGCCATAGTGACAACTACATGTCACAAGTTTCATAGTTCCAACCTTATGCCCTGTTCCAACCTTATGGCTACCCCCGACCTTATTTCGGTTCCAACCATTACCTCCTAGTGCCACCCTGTACTTCTGAGTCCAACCTTGTGCCTCCGAGGACCGTCGTCCCCCCTCCAACATCTCATATTCACCGCCGAACTCTCAGTACACGAGGGTACCATTAATTTCGATCACACAACCTCCAACATATGAGCCTTTGCTCAAGTAACACACCAACAATTTCAATCACAATCACACAAGTCATCATCATTACCAAGAAGACTAAGGTTCAACAATAACCTTAATCAAGCATCAATCAAAGGGTACAACGATTACATACGTTCACATCATAGGAATCAATCAATGGATCACAACAAAGATATGAAACCATACTCAACAACGAAGGATCACAATTCGACACCAAACGATGGTCAACACAAGTTGCCAATCCCAACAAGAATTCAAGTAAGAACAAACCGCACATACTAGCATTTCAACATCAAACTAGCATGCTTATCAAACGGGTAAACCAAAAGTAGTTCCAAGGAACATACAAGACTCACATTAGCCCAACGAATCACAAAGTCGGACCCTTAACACGATTCATGACACCAAATCCTACATGGATTCCTAACATGCTGTTCTAGACATACGAAACATCAAGAAGACTCACAAATAGCCCAATAAAGCAACATCGGGAGGTCAAAACATCAATACCGAGTCAAAGAATCACTGGGAACAAATCCCCGCCACATTCCACAACGTTCCCCGCGGGTGGGGCCACAGGTGGACAACCACCCGCGGGTACCAAGCCCACGAGTCATCTGTTCCCCGCGGGTGGGGCGGCGGGTAGTCCTCTGCCCGCCGTTCCGCCCGCGGGTACACCCTGTACTCCAAAATAATTCCTTCGGGGATTTTCAACAACAAGTCCATATTCAAGTCCAAAACACCCAAAATCTCACACAAAACAACAATATGACTTGAACCCAAGAAATAGGCAAGCACTGGCATTCAAGAACCCTAAGAACAAGCTCTAAACATGCATCACCACAAGATAAGGCATCAAATCTCACATATCAACACAAGAATCACAAGTAGAAGCCAAGAAATCACCATATAAGTAAAAAAATAGGTTTTGTAAAGCATGGGTTACCATTGTAGCCTAACACTTCTCTTTCTCACCCTTAGAAAGTCTTTCCTAAAGCTCTTCTTCCACACCAACTTCATACACAAACCAAAAGACAACAAAGATTCTATTTTTAGAAAAAGATATCTAAAAGGAGGTCAAAAACACCAAAAGATCAAGGATCTTACCCTCCCCTATGCTCAAGGTAAAGAAAGTAGGAATCTTGGGAGACAACTTGCAAGATTTGGGATGCCCAAATTCTAGCTTAGAGAAGAAGCCACACTTTTCTAGAGAGAAGCTAGAGATTTTGTGTTTAGATTGTAGGTGAATGAAATGAAGGGATGTTGCTAGGTTAGCTTGAACCACAAACCTTAGGTAGAAAGACATCTCTACCCTTACTAAAGTTGGAAGAATAAGGAAACAAGGGCACAACCCAAGAAGCATAAGGTATAACCCTTTGACCTTGAATGACTAGTCAAATTCTAGTCCTTCGACTATTGAATTTCAGTATTTTTGGGAATAAATTAATAAAGAGACTAGGATTAATTCTTTAATTAATCCTTGATTAGAGTTTGGATTTACGGGGTGTCACATCCTCTCCCCCTAACAAGAAGCTTCGTCCCCGAAGCTTGGGCACGACGAGTTCAAACAAGCGGGTAACAACGAATCTACCTTGTGACAAAAGGGAAAACAAGAATACTGTTTAACCAAAACTTCAAGGATACAAATGGTGTATGGTTTGCAAAAGGTCAAGACATTGCAAGGTTTCAATAAGATCACAAAAGGAATTCCTTGAGCAACACAAACACTAAGGCCAAGACAACGACAACTAGAGTCTTCTAAACCACGCCTAAACTCAAGCAACTGAATTCTACCTAGGCAAAACACTAAACTAACTATCCAAGCAGCTAACTAACAAACAGGATAAGCAAGAAAGAGTCGCAAACACAGCCAACCATCACAACTACTAAACAACAACAACAACAACAAAAGAGAAAAGAAACAAGCATACCCCAGCTCCGATCTAGAAGGACTCACTCTCCGACTCCTCGGCATCCTCGTCCGAGTCTTCCTTAGCTCCACCACGGCTAGAACCGGCCTCCAACTGGTCTAACCTCTGGTTGACAGTGACGAACTGCGTCTTCATGAAAGCGAAACCTTCCTCAATCATCCGGTTCTGCTGACGAAGAAGGGTGACCACACGCTCCTCGTGTGTCATAGAATCATGCTCCGATTTGGTTCTCGCTTCCTTTCTCCGTATGTTCTCTTCACTTTCAGAGTCGCTCTCCTCGACCTCTTCGGCTTCTTCTCCACCTTCTTACTCTTCCCGTTCCTCTTCACCTGCACCCCCATCATCTCCTCCCAAGCTCTGGACCCCTAGGTTCAACTTTCCAACAGGAATTTCGAGCTCTGCAACCAGCAAACTCCTCTCGGCAGGGGCTTTTCTGGTGACCTCTTCAAGAGTAATGTAGTCACCATCATCCAGCTGAAACAGGTTGCAACTGGGGAGGTTTGTGGCATCCAAAACCATCTTACCCACCGGCTTAGGCACACAACCAACAACACTCACTCTCTTTTTAGCAAAGATCCAACTTAAGACCATGCCATAAGGCAAACTCTTGCGGTTATGATCTCGACAATAGACCATGTGTTGCAGCATTAGCGCAGGCAAGTTGAACTTCACCATATTCTTCAGACAAAAAACAAACGTGCACTCCAACTTTCCCAACAAACGACTCTTATTATTATTGGGCAACAAACAGTCAGAAATGAGCATGACCAAAATCCTTTGCTCAGTAGATAACCACTTTCTTTCCCGTCCCGTGGCTTGAGTAAAACCACTAGCTCTTCCCAAAAGGTAACTCAGATAATTCCGATAACTCATGTTATCCGTCTCAATCCAAGAGTCACCACTATATTGCGAGACTCCTGTAGTTGTTAAACTCAAAAGCTGAGCCAACCTTTTCTCAGTCAAAACAAGCTTTACACCTCCCACCTTAGAGGTAACCTCCAACCTTCCACTATCTTTAGTCACACTCATGTGACGGTAGAACTCTTTCACCAAGCTTGGGTAAGTCTCGGTCCTATTGGCGAGAAACCCATCCAACAACCCTTGGTAGTTCAATATTTCCAACAACGAACTCGAAAAAGAGTCAGGGTCAAAAGCTTTACCTTCTAAAACTAGGTAGTGGGCATCCACCCATTCCACTCTTCTCATCAAATTAGTCCTCCTAAGCATGATTCTGAGATGACCCAAAAATTCTTCTTCTTTCTCTTCCTTTTTTTTTTTCTCTCTTTCTTCTTCTCGCTCGGCTTCTTGGCGAATCCGACAGCAGGTCATGGCGGTGAGGCTCGGCGATGGGCAGGCGTGGCGGCGGCGTACTCCGGCTGCGACGGGGAGGGTCGGCGACGGGCAAGCGGGTGGTCGACGGGTGGAGTGTTGTCGACGGGTGGAGATGGGTCAGCTGCTACTCGCGGGTGGGGGAGAAGACAAGAGGGAAAGGGTTTTGGGAATTTGGGGAAATTTGGGAGGAAAAAGATTTTAATTGGGGATTTTGGGTAGGTTAGAAATTATAGGTTAAAAGGAGTTTAAGTGGGATAAGGTTTAAGAAATACAATTGGTTTAGATGGTTCAAGGATTAGGTTAGAAACTTAGACACTTGGGTTTGAATCTTAATGGCTACGAATTAAATTCTTTTAGCTTTTTAGGCTTCACTTGTAGGGATTATCTAAATTTTAAGTTAACAACTTAGGCTTGGATGACCCAAAGGAACGAGGTTTGAATCAAAATCAAAAGTACACTCGTAAGGCTTCGGGATTAAAATTAACATTAAACCACTCAGAATCAACAAGCACACCACAAGAGAATACGCACTTGAAAGATGCAAGAGAATCACACAACAAAGGTAAGGAAAACACAAGAAAAGCACACTCTCAAGGTAAAGGTAGGATTAAGGAGAGTTACCTGCCGTCTCTTCCTCCACCAAACCCTCAGACTCGGCCTGAGACCGGCCCATCACGAACACTCGGCCCGAAGGCTTTGCTCCAGCTACACCTCGGCCAGCACTCCCTCCCGAGGATCCACTAGGTCTCACACCGGATGGCAAGGCTCTCTAATTAGCTTGGAGAGCGCACACGAAAGCTTTGTGGCCTCTTTCCCCACACTTGAAGCATCGAAGCGCTTGTCCCTGGCAGTCCTTCCCAACATGATCCTTTCCACACTTCTTGCATCCAAAAGCCTTAGCTTGATCTCCAAACTCTACTCGGGTTGATCCTTGAGGCGGAGTGGGTGCGGGTCTGGCTCGGAAGTCTTGTCTCAGTTTCTTGAAACTGTGGGACCCACTGCCTTCATTCTTCTTCTTAGCGAACTCAAACGACCCTCGCTGCAGCTGTTTCACTCGATACAGATTGACCGCGCTCAGGTAAGCCTCCTTCAGGGTTCTAGGCTTGCTCACAGTTAACGCCTTCCGGGCTTCATAGTTGAGCCCTGCCACGAACTTCTCCACCTTTGCTAGCTCGGTGGGAACCAGCATCCTTGCAAAACGGGCAAGCTCCAAGAAGCGTTTGTGGTACTCCACCACAGATGACGGCCCATGCTGAAGGTGCAAGAACTCCTCGTACATGGCGGCTCGGACGTGCGATGGATAAATCCTCTCCCTTATCCTGTCCTCCAAGGCTGTGTCCAGTCGAAATCGGGCTCTTCTTGACACGCGGGGTCCTCGTGTACCCACCAGAGATCAGCCTCGTGACTGAAGTAGAAAGAGGCCAGCTCCACTCTGCGATCCTCGGGACAACCCACAACGGTGAAGATCTTATCGAGGGAACAGATCCACTCCTCGAGTATCACTGGATCCTCCTCTCCAGCGAACACCGGTGGCCTATGTCCCGAGACTAAACACCCCACATCCCGATTCCCGGCAGGATGCGGCGGAGGAGCATGGTGGTTGTTGTGCAGAAGGGCTTCACTCAAGGCCTTCATCGTTTGCGTTAGATGTTGCAAGTTCTGGGCCAACTGCTCGTTGGTCGGCGTCTCGGGCGTACAGGCGCGGTGACGAGGCAGAGCCATGACGAAACTTCTACAGAAACAACAGGGTTACAGTAGGCACAAAAAAACAACACACCCTTACCTGGCGCTAACTACAAGAATGCTAAGCTAAGCAGAAACAACAAAGCAAAAAGAACAAACGGTAAAAAACACACAGCTCACCACGCGTCCTAGAAGTCCTAAGTCCTAAACACTTAGATACTTAAAGGTCATCTTATGGTCTCAAACCACACTTAACTTCTTAAAGTCCAGACTCTAACATCCTAGGCTCAAACCTAGGCTCTGATACCAACTGTAACACCCTCGATTTTTACCACATTTTAAAAACTTAAATGCAAGAGATAAACAATCTAATCATCCATATTCATTAAGCGGAAGAAAGTCTATACGGAGGCATTATGCCACATCTTAAATACTAAAGATGCACAAGAGGGAAAACTAAACCATTCAACAAAGTATAAAGAGTCAAGGCACACAGGCCGCTCAAAAGGCTAACATGCCATCAAAACACAACGTCTAGACAAGGTGACTAAGCTATCTATCGCTCCAAGTCTAGCGCTCTCGGGCATCTACCCAAAACCTGTGGAACAAGGAAAACATAACATGGGGATGACACCCGGTCAGCGAACATTGCTGGTAACCCATCAATACACGTTAAATAACATATATAGATAAGTATAAATCAAAACCACTTTGAAACGGAATACAGTATATATCATTTCAAAAGCCATAGAGAGAAGTCAACTTCAAGGACTCATTCACACTCTCAAAAGGAAAAGGAATCACCATCCTTACAACAACAAGACAAGAATCCTAAAAGACAATACAACTCATGATGCATTCTACTGATCACAAAGTAGAATACATCAAGACATGCTCATTAGCGAAGAGTACACATTCACACATTGGCAACTACATGCCATAGTGACAACTACATGTCACAAGTATCATAGTTCCAACCTTATGCCCTGTTCTAACCTTATGGCTACCCCCGACCTTATTACGGTTCCAACCATTATCTCCTAGTGCCACCCTGTACTTCTGAGTCCAACCTTATGCCTCCGAGGACCGTCGTCCCCCCTCCAACATCTCCTATTCACCGCTGAACTCTCAATACACGAGGGTACCATTAATTTCAATCACACAACCTCCAACATATGAGCCTTTGCTCAAGTAACACAACACCAATTTCAATCACAATCACACAAGTCATCATCATTACCAAGAAGACTAAGGTTCAACAATAACCTTAATCAAGCATCAATCAAAGGGTACAACGATTACATACGTTCACATCATAGGAATCAATCAATGGATCACAACAAAGATATGAAACCATACTCAACAACGAAGGATCACAATCCGACACCAAACGATGGTCAACACAAGTTGCCAATCCCAACAAGAATTCAAGAAAGAACAAACCGCACATACTAGCATTTCAACATCAAACTAGCATGCTTATCAAACGGGTAAACCAAAAGTAGTTCCAAGGAACATACAAGACTCACATTAGCCCAACGAATCACAAAGTCGGACCCTTAACACGATTCATGACACCAAATCCTACATGGATTCCTAACATGCCATTCTAAACATACGAAACATCAAGAAGACTCACAAATAGCCCAATAAAACAACATCGGGAGGTCAAAACATCAATACCGAGTCAAAAGAATCACGGGGAACAAATCCCCGCCACAATCCATAACGTTCCCCGCGGGTGGGGCCACGGGTGGACAACCACCCGCGGTTCCACCCGTGGGTACCAAGCCCACGAGTCATCTGTTCCCCGTGGGTGGGGCGGCGGGTAGTCCTCTGCCCGCGGGTACACCCTGTACTCCAAAATAATCCCTTCGGGGATTTTCAACAAGTCCAAATTCAAGTCCAAAACACCCAAAATCTCACACAAAACAACAATATGACTTGAACCCAAGAAATTGCCAAGCAATGACATTCAAGAACCCTAAGAACAAGCTCTAAACATGCATCACCACAAGATAATGCATCAAATCTCACATATCAACACAAGAATCACAAGTAGAAGCCAAGATATCATCATATAAGTAAGAAAATAGGTTTTGTAAAGCATGGGTTACCTTTGTAGCTTAACACTTCTCTTTCTCACCCTTAGAAATCCTTTCCTAAAGCTCTTCTTCCACACCAACTTCATACACAAACAAAAAGACAACAAAGATTATATTTTTAGAAAAAGACGTCTAAAAGAAGGTCAAAACACCAAAAAATCAAGGATCTTACCCTCCCCTATGCTCAAGGTAAAGAAAGTAGGAATCTTGGGAGACAACTTGCAAGATTTGGGATGCCCAAATTCTAGCTTGGAGTAGAAGCCACACTTTTCTAGAGAGAAGCTAGAGATTTTGTGTTTAGATTGTAGGTGAATGAAATGAAGGGATGTTGCTAGGTTATCTTGAACCATAAACCTTAGGTAAAAAGAAATCTCTACCCTTACTAAAGTTGGAAGAATAAGGAAACAAGGGCAGAACCCAAGAAGCATAAGCTACAACCCTTTGAACCTTGAATGACTAGTCAAATTCTAGTCCTTCGACTATTGAATTTCAGGATTTTTAGGAATAAATTAACAAATAGACTAGGATTAATTCTCTAATTAATCCTTGATTAGAGTTTGGATTTACTCAGATAATGGGGGAGAGTTTATGAAACTGATACGATTTCTAAACACTCATGGTATTTCTCACTACACCACCCCACCGCACACTCCTGAGCATAACGATGTTACAGAGCGACGACACAGGCATGTCGTCGAAAACGGCTTGTCCCTCCTTCATTCCACAGCCCTCCCGTCCTCGTACTGTACTTATGCCTTTCAAACGGCTGTCTACCTTATTAACCGGCTCCCAACACCGGTTTTAGGTAGTCACTCTCCGGTTTATGTCTTATTTCAATAATCACCTAACTATAATAAATTGCAACCCTTTGGTTGCTTGTGTTTCCCGTGGTTGCGCCCTTATAACACCAAGAAACTACAGCCCAAGTCGCGCCCCAGTATTTTCCTTGGGTACTTCAGCACACAATCCGGTTATAAATGTTTAGCCCCTACTTCCAATCATATTTTCTTGTCTAGGCATGTTCGATTTGTGCCTCATGTGTTTCCTTATAGGGGTTTGCAGCAAACATCTAGCAGCTCACCGTCCGAATCCCAGGGTTCTGAACCAAGTAATGTTGTGTTCAAGTCGCCCCCTCTGTGTACCTAGTCCAAGAACATTCGCTCAGCAGCTCAGTCACCAATTCCGGCCTTCGCTGCTTCTCCAGCTACGTCTCTCTCAATCTCTCTAACATAGCTGACTACCCGCATCTTGCTCCGGCGAATGTTCCAACTCCAGTTTCAACACTGTCCGGCGGAAACACTCTAGACAACCCCAATTGTTTCCCATCGGCAGCGTCGAGTTCGTCGCCCATCGTTCCAGAAAATGCCCAACCTGCTAGCCAATCCGTGTCTGACTCCCTACCGTTACTACCTCAGATGTTTCTCAACCGCATAATAATTTACGGAGGTCTCCCCGGGAGTGTCGTTCCAATCCCAGGTATTCTGACTATGTCATCAATCAGGTCACGTCACACCCCTTGCCCCCCACTCTAGAACCCTCTATTGTCGCCCAGGCTCTTAAGGACGCTTGGTGGAGGAAAGCAATGGATGAGGAGTTCGAAGCACTCTAACGCAAAAAAACGTGGCAATTGGTTCCTCGCGGAGTGGCTGTCCCAATTGGTTGCAAGTGGGTCTATCGTGTCAAACGCAAATCGGATGGGTCGGTTAACCGGTACAAGGCGTGGCTTGTCGCAAAAGAGTTCCTACACACTGCTGGTTGGGATTATTTTGAGACGTACATCCCTGTTATGAAACCAGTTACCATCCAGGTGGTGTTGACCGTTGCCTTGAGTAATCACTGGTCTTTGTGCCAGTTAGATATCAATAATGCATTCCTACATGGAACGTTGCATGAGGAAGTGTTCATGGAGCAGCCACCGAGATTTATAGATCCCTCGTTTCCGTCTCATAATTTTAAGCTAACTAAAGCTTTATACGGTCTTAAGCAGGCACCTAGGGCGTGGTACTTGGAGCTCTCGCAGTTTTTATTGCGTTGTGGTTTTTTGAAGTCACAAGCAAATGTCTCCTTATTTATTTATTCTTCCAGTAACGTCATTGTCTATTTCCTAGTATATGTGGATGATATTATCCTAACAAGTAATGATGCTGCTTGGCTGGATCGGTTTGTTCACACGTTGTCCGCTCAGTTTTCTCTTAAGGATCTTGGTCCTTTGCATCATTTCTTGGGTATTGAGGTAGTTCCAACGACTGGTGGTGCGTTCTTGACTCAAAGTCAGTATATCACGGATATTCTGGTCCGGTTTAAGATGGATGGTGCAAAGGCTGTTTCAACACCACTAGCTACCACGGACAAATTGCTTCCTGCGCAATCTGGTACTGTGTCAGTTGATGTCACTCAGTTTCGGTGTATCCTTGGCTTGTTGCAATATCTGGTCATCACTAGGCCAAACATGTCTTATGCGGTCAATCGTCTTTCGCAGTTCATGCACTCACCTACTGTAACACCCCACTATTTTTTAATCTAATACTCAAATGCTTATGTAAATACAAAAAAGTAAACTTTGTATATATTCCACAAAATTCCTTGTACAGTGTATGTATAATTCCATATGCAGGTACACAATCTCTGTCTAATCCTCTGATTCTTCACTGACGTTATCTATTTAAGTGCCTCCGGGATTCAAATAGCGTAGCCTCCGGGATTCAATTGGCGCGTGCCTCCGGGATTCAAGTGGCGTAGCTTCCGGGATTCAATTGGCATGTCTTCTAACAACGAACGTCAAGAATTTAGAAATAATCAACCCTGCAAAGTTTCAAAACACATGCAATGGATTTAAGTCGCCTTAAGATCCTCAAATGCCTTCAAAAGACTTCAAGATCTTCGAGACAATCAATTCTGCAAAGCTCCAAAGTACCTGCAATGGATTCAAATTGCCTGCAAAATCAACAAAAATGCCTTCCAAGTCTTCAAGCGTTCTTCAATGCCTTCAAGCTCTTCAAATGCTCTCAATTCCTCAAGTCTTCAAGTTGCTCAATGCCTTTAAGCTCTCAAGCCTTCAAGTTCTTCAAGCTTTCAAGTTCTTCCAGCTTTCAAGTTGTGTTTTGGAATGAAAATGAAGGCTCTATTTATACTAGAAGCCTAACCAACATTCCTCAACAACCTCCCCTTTTTAATTAATTAATTAATCAATTAATTACTTAAGAAAATGAACCTTGCCCATAATCAAGTCCAGGTTCATTATTGTATAATAATCTAATTCACATTCAAACTAAATTATAATTATTTAATTCAAATATAATAAAATTAATATTATATTTAAATTATAATTATAATTCAAATTCAAATATGAAGTGGGCTTGGACCAATTAATTAATTCAATAGCCCAACATCAAATTTAATTGGACTCATTAAATTAATTTAATTATTACGGCCCAATAATAATTAAATTGGTCCAATAATCAATCTCGACGCCGGCCCAATAATAATTTTGTCTGTCCATTTATCGGGTTCAAATTTTTTGTGTCTAAAAATTGCCCCCTCAAGACTTGTCGAGACATGCCGTTTAATGTGCTTGGAGCGAGGAAGTCTTGAAACTTAACAAACAATCTCTTGAGTTCATCGTAAAATCCCATGAGCCCAAATGTACACCTCAATACTTCAAGAACTCAAAATCATTTTAATCACAAGGTTAAATTAGGCGCTGTGCATTTTAATTCCATAAGCCCAATCATATTAAATGAGCCCAAACCCATATGGTCTTCTAAGACTTCTCAAATAATCACTAGGAATGAGTAATGAGCAGGATAGGTCTGCACGTGAGTCCTACCTCCTTCTAAGCTCACTGTAACGCTCACTGTAACCATTTCACATTTTTCTCCAAGATTTCAGCGGCATAACCGACTCTATCGGAAGTCTCATCTCAATCACATTAGATTGTAGAGTCCAACTCCAGCCACAACTCTCTCACCACGTACTATAAATAGGAGCCTCACCGCTCTTATCAACTCACCCCAACATAACGAGCAGAGAAGTGAGGAGCAGCAATCCAAGATCTGACTATCTAATCACGTAAAACCTTATATCTCATTTTCCCTATATGCATTTTATTTGCAGGAATAATACGTACAGCTGCATCAAACACCACAAAAACAACAAAAGGAATCTGGGAGCAACATAAACTGTGAAGCCACCTGTTAACTGCTTCAAGGATTTTTTCTTCTTTTTATTTTTTATTTTTTTATTTTTTTATTTTTTTTATTTTTTAAGTCGCCGGAGTTATTGGAGGTCGCCGGACTGCTGCCCGCCTGAATTTGTTCTTCATCAAAGCTGCACGGGTTGGGAGACCGCCGCCGAAATCCATTGCTGCTGGATCTTTTCATCCGTCGAGGATCCCTGCTCCCGGAAGATTGTCGCTGAACTATTGATGCTCGCCGGAGGGTTTTTGTTGTGTTTTTTTTTAGTTGGAGGTTGCCGGACTGCTGGAGGACTTGAACCCACCATCGCCCAGAGGACGCTACTCAGCCCCCTCATTGGAAGCTTTTTGTTTTGTTTTTGTTTTGTTTTGTTTTTTTTTTTTTTTGCAGAAATCGCCGGAGTTTTACAGCCACGATTGCCGGAGCTCCGTTGCTGCCGAAGGTTTCACCGTAGGCTCTGCAGCCGGGAGTTCGCTACTGGAGATAGATTGAAGCTTGTCACCGGAACCTTGTTTTCTTGTTTTTTTTTTTTTTTTTTACCCACGCCACTGGAAACTGATGCTGCGAGACCAAGAACCATAGACGTTGATCTCTGCTACTGTCGGATGCCGATTGTCTCCGTTGCCGGAGTTGCCGAAGGTAGATGGGAGTCGGAATCCATCCTTCGTTGTTAAAGCCATCGAAAGATTACCGCTCAAGGATGACGCCGCTCAGCCCCTCGCCGGAGAACGACGCTGCTGGAGGGTTAGCGCGAAGCTCTATTTCTGTCTGTTGCAGGTCGCCGGAGATCGCCGCTGCTAGAGCTTTCTACCGCATCGCAAATGGTCGAAGCCCGTTGCCAACGCTGCTGCCGGAGGCTCGCAAAAGTCATCGGAGATCGCCGGAGTTCTGTTGCTCAATTGTGGACGCCGCTGAGCCGCTCCCTGGAAATTTTCCTTTGCAGGACTCATCAGAGCCGCTGAAATGTGGGACTCGCACCGCTCACCTAGGAACCATGCTGACGGGAAGCCTCGCGCCGGACGTTTGATCATCAATGCTGCTGCGTACGGGACAGAGCTGGTGAAGCCATGAAAGTGCACAGTGGACTATTTTGTTTCTCTTTCAAGGATGAGGAGATGCCGAGATGGACCTTAATAACTGTGGTGCATTAACTCTGATGGCGACAACACGTTGCTAGATGATGACACATACATAGCTGCAGGAGATTGCCTCCACGCCTTCTTCTTTTCGTTTTTCACTTTCCCTTTTATTTTCGTTTTTCACTTTTTCTTTGTTTTCTTTTTGTTTCGTTTTGTTTTGTTTTTTTTTTTTGTTTTGTTTTGTTTTGTTTTTTTTTGTTTTTGTTTCTTTTTGATATTCTAATAGTAATACTAACATAAGAATATAATAATAATAATAATGATAAGAGTAACATCAACTATTACCGCATTTCTTGCCGTGGTTTTTTTTCGAATTTGGTATAATTTTAACACAAACGGTTTAACGGGACTAAAGGGCCTGGTGATGTACAACAATCATAGCAATTAATCCACCGCCCTTAACAATTGGACCCCTGAGCATGAAAGAGAAGTTCAAAGAAATTCGTGATCGACAATTGAAATTCTTTTTACCCATGCTCAACGATAGCTCGATGCCACACAAGCTGTCGTTCCATTAGCTCGCTTTTCCATTATAGCTTTGAATTTGTATTGTTGCTTCGTTGTAGCTCGTTCCTTCAAAAGGGCCCAATAATTGCTTGGATTGTTGAAGCATACTTCTCTTGCATTTTAATATCCATGGACACTAAAAAGAACCATGAAAACTATCCATATACCCTCTCCTTGGAAGATTTAAATGAGATATGAACATAGAAAATTCTGGACAGATTCGTGACTTCATTTCCCCTCGAATTTTGATCCTTCAAAAGTCATAGTCAAGTTTAGATATCTTCATGAAAATTGTAGCTCTGTAAGTTAGCTTTCCAACGATACCCAGATCACCTCAATCGGACTATTATAGACCGAGATATGACCAAAATACCAAACCGTGACCGATTGTTGCGGGAATGCATGCTTTGACAATTATTTTCCATGACTTGTAATGCTTCCTAGACCTGTTCTCCTTTCCACGCCAATAATTAACGTGTGCTTGAATAGAATCACTATCTTGGACAAAGATATAAAATTTTTGTTATGACTGAACTTAGACAATAAAATTTCTAAGCTGCCTACGTACTCCCACGAAGGAGATCAAGTCAAAAGTAGTTCAAACGATATATATTTTTTTAAAAAGTAGAGCCGTTCATAGTTTAGACTCATGTGGGCCAGGAGCGTCTATGACTTGGGCCCACCCATAGACAAGCGAGATGCATTAGCAGTTTAACCACATGCTGCATTTTTTGGTGGATCATCAAGTAGTCTCGTTTACTTAATAGGGCCAACTTGCGCATCATATCCATCAACCAAGTTGTACATGCCCCCCGCAACCGGGATCTCATCATGTCAATTAATATGGAATGGAGACGCCACCTCATCTTGGGTTGGTGTCGCTTCATAACCTGAATCAATGTCTTCTTCCTTTCTTTCACGGGTGTATATAATGGTCTTTGGCTGGACCTTCAAGACTTCGCTGCATGAAACATGGACATCAACTTCTCGTCTCATGCGAGAGGGAACTATACTTCTAAGCCTTTTTGAAGACTCTATTTCAATAGAAGTGCTGGTGTGTTCTTTTAAAACTCGAGAAGCTCCGAGTCTGTCATGTATTGACTTCCTCTTAGCAGGTTTGGGATTTGACCCAAGCCTATGAAAGGCTGACCGTCGTGGTTCTACCTCACCAATCCTATCAAAGACTGATTGCCTCTTATGGTGCTCCTCCTCATCGATAGACGTGATGCAATTACTTGCGGCTCTATTTATGAAGATTTGCACTGGTTTAGGGAGCCCATAGCCTAATCCTTTACGTTCATGCGGTCCCTGCTAATTTGACTTGCCTTTACCGCCAGCTTCTGGGATAAGCTTCCCCAACTTCTGCGGCTCCTTGGGATTGTAGCCAGCTTTAGCTAGAAGTTTATAAGCATTGGGGTTGAAGCCATTAGTGTTCTTAACAGGCAACATTTCATCTATTCCATCCCGAGCATCGCTATCTTTGGTTTGTTCTCCAAGAGGTTTGGCTGGGGGAGCTTTCAATGGTTCAATTCCTGTAAGCGGGAAAACAAGTTCCTTATGGCAATGAGGTTGGTCTATGACTTGTTTGCCTTTCCACTTTGGACCGGGAGGTGTGTCAACATCGCTTTGCTCAGCCTCCTCTACAACTTGTTTCTTCAAGTAAAACTTTGCATCTGCGAAGTATGATTCTGCTTCGATGAAGGGAGTTTCATCAGCAACTACCTTTTCTATCACCCCGTCTTTTTCAAACATGATGCATTGGTGCCAGGATGAGGGGACTACTCCATTCTCATGTATCCAAGGGCGGCCCAGCAGCAAGTTGTAAGACGTCCTTGCATCTATCACATAGCATAGTGTACTTGAGTTTAGCGTTTCGATCCTGAGGTCGAGTCTGATGGTACCTAGTGCTCTTTGTCCGCCTTGATTAAATCCTTGAATCATTAAGTGGCTTTGAGAGAGCTCATCGGTGGAGATGCCAAGTTCTTTCATAGCTCGGAGTGACAGAATGTTCACAGCCGATCCTTGGTCAATCAAAATCCTTTTGATTTTTTGCTCGCGGGCATAACCTTCTACAAACAATGGACGATTATGTGGTGCACCGCCTAGCAATAAATCTTCATCTTTGAAAATTATCTCTGTAGTGTAAGACGTGGCTTTGCGAGTGTAGACCTCATTGCTTCCTTCAATCAAGGGGAATGAAGATTCTCCCACTTCAACATCTTCTTCATTGGTATTCAAGCAAGTTCCAAGAATGTATGTTCTACCCAGGCGAAACCCCTTCGGCATGTATTGAGCTAGGGTAACTGGTGCTCGTGGCTTGCTGGGACGTCCTTTCTTCTTCAAGTCATGGACGGGGTCCCTTGCTGACTTCTTCTCAACCCATTGCTTTGTCATCTTCTTTAATGGTCTAATATGACTAATAGGATCAACTTGTGATGGTTTTAAGTACTGCACGTCAGCATGCTTTACTCTAAATGGAAGTGTGCATTTATGTTGCTTGCCCCCATTATTCTCCTCATCTTCTATAAGTAATGGAGCAAACCTCCCACATGAAACTTGGTTTGTGCTTGCGCTAGCATCCGCAAGATCTATCTTCCCATTTCGAGCAAGCGCCATGACTCTATCTTTAAAAACGAAGAACTTTTCAATTGGGTGGCCGAGGAGGCGGTGATATTTGCAATAGTTGAGGCCGTCCACCCTAGAAGCTTCTTCGGGGCGCTTCATCTCAGGCAATTCAATTAATTTGAGTTTCAGCAACTCTTCAAATATAGGAGAAACGTCAGAATTCAAGAATGGATATTGTTTCTCCTGCCACTCTTCAACTATTGTTTTTCTAGCTCCCATTGATGGGCCGGGGAATGATCTCGGCTTGGGCTTTTCATCCACTTTGGTGAAAACCCGTATTGGTCCTGTCATCACGTTCATCGTCTCTTTCTTCTCTTGCTTTGGAAAGAACTTACTCCATTTGTTGACATCTTGGTTTGTAGGTGCCTTTGATGAGCCGGGCATACTTGACATATTTAGTCCCCCATTAGCTTCAATACTCAATTCCATGTCATGAGCACGACTGGATAATTCTTCAAATGTTCTAGGCTTGATTCCCTGCAAGATATAAGAGAGCTCAAAGTGCATCCCTTGGATGCACATTTCAATTGCGGAGCTTTGTGATATCCTCTCTTTACAGTTAAGGCACAACTCCCTCCATCTCTCGATGTAAGCGCCGGCACGCTCACCCTTCCATTGGTGGGTAGTGGTGAGCTCCAAGAAGCTGACAGTCCTTCTTGTGCTGTAGAAGCGAGTCAAGAACTCGCGCTCCATATCATTCCAGCTATCAATGCAACCATGCTCCAGGTCGGTGTACCAATCAAAGGCAGTGCCCTTTAGAGAACGGACGAACTGCTTGACGAGGAGATCTCCGTATGTTCCAGCATCATTACAGGTTTCAATGAAGTGGGCGATGTGCTGCCTTGGGTTGCCTTTTCCATCAAACTGCTGGAACTTGGGAGGTTGATAGCCCAACGGCATCTTCATTTCTTCAATCCTCTGAGTATAGGGCTTAGTGTAAGTGTATGAAGATTGTCCTCCCTCAAGCTTCCCTTTGATCACTCCCATGATGTAGTCATTCAACTGGTCTACAAGTATCATGCCCTCAGAAATTAGAATACTCTTCTCAGCGGGTGGTGGACGAGAGATTGTCTCTTCCATTCCTGGCCTACTTTCATGACGCGGTGACTCGACATCAATCTCATCCTCTTGGGTTTGAGGCTGCTTCTCGGAAGCTTGACTTGTTTCACCATTTCTTCCGCTTTCAACCTTTTCACTGAGCTCATTGATTCTCCTTTCTTGGTTATGCATGAACGTAGTTATCCCCTCAAGAGCTTTGGTGATGTTTGTTAGTTGTTCCTCTACCAAATTTGCGTTCGTCGTCATAACCGGCATGACTGTGTAGCTGTTATTCCATTCCGGTGAGGTTCTCCGCAGAAGTGATAACTGTGATGAGCTTCCACTGCTTGGGGTTTTATTCGAGGGAGTAGGGCTCGCAGGACTCTTGTTGCTGAGTGCTCCTTCACTTGTAGGATTCTTGTTGCTGGGAGCTCCTTCGCTTGAAGGATTCTTGTCGCCAACTGCTTCCATTGTAGCGGATGACCCCTTGTTACGTATAGCTCTTCGTGGCGAGCGATGTCCTGGGCCCCGTGCAGCTGCACTCCTAGGTTCCTCACTCGGCTCTGAGTCATTGCTCCTTCCACGTTTTGGTTGTCACCGAAACCGGCCACGGATGATGCCTTGGAGCGGGTAACTTGAGCGTAGGTCATCTTGGAGTAGGGATTTCTTGATGCCATTTTTGGATTACGGATCAACAGTGAAGAGATGAGAGGCAGAGTTGTCCCATTGGGCGTGCCAAAATCTGTAAACACAAAAAGTAAACTTTGTATATATTTCACAAAATTCCTTGTACAGTGTATGTATAATTCAATATGCAGGTACACAATCTCTGTCTAGTCCTCTGATTCTTCACTGATGTTATCTATTTAAGTGCCTCCGGGATTCAAATAGCGTAGCCTCCGGGATTCAATTGGCGCGTGCCTCCGGGATTCAAGTGGTGTAGCTTCCGGGATTCAATTGGCGTGTCTTCTAACAACGAACGTCAAGAATTTAGAAATAATCAACCCTGCAAAGTTTCAAAACACATGCAATGGATTTAAGTCACCTTAAGATCCTCAAATGCCTTCAAAAGACTTCAAGATCTTCGAGACAATCAATTATGCAAAGCTCCAAAGTACCTGCAATGGATTCAAATTGCCTGCAAAATCAACAAAAATGCCTTCCAAGTCTTCAAGCGTTCTTCAATGCCTTCAAGCTCTTCAAATTCTCTTAATTCCTCTAGTCTTCAAGTTGCTCAATGCCTTTAAGCTCTCAAGCCTTCAAGTTCTTCAAGCTTTCAAGTTCTTCCAGCTTTCAAGTTGTGTTTTGGAATGAAAATGAAGGCTCTATTTATACTAGAAGCCTAACCAACATTCCTCAACAACCTCCCCTTTTTAATTAATTAATTAATCAATTAATTACTTAAGAAAATGAACCTTGCCCATAATCAAGTCCAGGTTCATTATTGTATAATAATCTAATTCACATTCAAACTAAATTATAATTATTTAATTCAAATATAATAAAATTAATATTATATTTAAATTATAATTATAATTCAAATTCAAATATGAAGTGGGCTTGGACCAATTAATTAATTCAATAGCCCAACATCAAATTTAATTGGACTCATTAAATTAATTTAATTATTACGGCTCAATAATAATTAAATTGGTCCAATAATCAATCTCGACGCCGGCCCAATAATAATTTTGTCTGTCCATTTATCGGGTTCAAATTTTCTGTGTCTACAGCTTAACTTAACAAGATAAACTAAACAAGAATAAAAGTAAGATTCAATAACTTAATTCAATTTAAAACCAACTAACGGGTGTTACTGCCATAGTCATCACCCACGGTGACTGCACAGGCTACTAAAGGAATAACTAAACAAAGTCTAACTTCAACAAATAACAACCTTGAAACTAGGGGAAACAAGCCCTGGTGTCCAAGCACCAACAAAAGATCAACAACAGGATCATAATTGTGTTAAGCTATAATCCCGCTTAACTTCTTCAAATAAATTATGATCTTCCAGACTTGTACATAGGTTGCATGATATGGATGCACCATACTGTGTAGACTCAAACTGACTCAAATAGAATAAAATTGGGGACTACTTGATTTTTCAAAAATACATTCGGCTCATCAAAATTTACAATATATTCCTAACAATTTCCCCCTTTTTGATGATGCCGAAACTTATACCCAAGTCATTTTGGCTTTGTCAATTTTGAAAAATAATTTCTTTTAATTGCTTTTATTTCGACTAGCCAATTGACGGGTTTAACAAAAATTGAGACTTAGAGATTTTTACTTGGACATCCTAAACGTATACATGAGATTTTGATCGTGGGGTTTGCATTTTTCTTTTTAGCTTGAATTTTTCTTCCCCCTAAATTTTATATTCTAATTTTATACGTGTTACAAATTAACTCTAGGTCCAAATTAAAATCTTGTAACATACTAAACAAAAATAAAATAAAATAGCTATGACACACTAGATAAGTATGGTACGAAATTTTGTCATGCATTTTCAACCCATTTTAGCTTAGCATAGATAACGTATCAAAGGATAAAGTGCTAGCTAAATAACTTATACACCAAAAATATGGAATTTGTCAAACAAATTTTACCTTTCTCTTAATTTAGCATTGATGTGAGCCCTCAATTTCTGGAAGTCCTTCTCGAGGCCCTTGTGTTGAAATGGTGCTGCAACTTGTCCGATTACGTAGTTACCGTAAGCTTCTCTTATGTTATCTCCTTTCAACACGCCTGCTTCATGCCAAAATATGCACTCATCGAACGTACGGCCATCGCTCATTTGTTCACTCCGGTGTCCGAACTCGGTTTAAAGATCTTGCAATTTTTGCATCCTTGTGGCAAGAGGCTTCGGCAAAGGTGCACTTGGTGTGGGTGGCAACACATCATGAGGGGTTGAGCTTGAGCTAGGACAAGTACCTCTAAGATAATCAATCATGCTCACGCGGCCTCTACCTCGACCTCTTGTTGCTGTTGGTCGAATGAGTTCTACCAAAGGTCATCTTGGTTGTGGAGCTCTCGGCTGTGATGATGCATATGCATAGACTTGAGGTACAAAATGACTTGCTAATCCTTCCCCGTTTTTGGCAGCATTTACAAACTTTTGAAAGCTCTCCAAGGAAGAATTTTGTTTGTCCCGAACTCCTTCAAAAAGATCCATATTGATGTGAGTTTGTTGTAGGAGTCCCTTCATTTGTTGCTCCAATAGCTTGAGCCTTGAGGTTGTTTCAGACCCAAGTTTTCCCATTTCAACAAACAAATTCATCACTTCATTCTTCAACTCCTCCTTTGCCGTATCAATCTCATTTTTCAATAGGCCTTGCCTATTGAACAATTGCAAAGCACGGTCAACCATGTCTTTATGATAGCCATCAAGCTTGTTGTCCATGGCATCCATCTTGGTGTTTAACCCTCCTGTAGACTCTTGAAGAATTACCTTGACATCTCCAACAATCTCATCCCTTAAGGATTGAACATTGAACAATGGTTCGGCTCGCATTGGGGGTGTTGGATTCGGCAATGTGTGAGTAAAATCATCTTGAGGAGTAGTGAGCATTGTCTCGGCAAGATTTGGCTCGGCCTCCTCATTATTGTAGCAAAGCATCAAGGTGGTACGATTCCTTGGGTGATCTTGATCATAGAACTCACAAGTAGTTGGCAATCTAGGCAAATTTTGTGCTTCATCCAAATTTAAAGAAATTTGATGACTTGGAGCACTCAATGTAACACCCCAGATTTTCAAGATATTTAAAACTTATAAAATAAAGGTGAAATCTCATTAAATCCCAAAACATAATACAAGAGTACGGGGTGCTATGCCACACCTGAGCTAGAGAACTCAGGTGCACAGGCTAACTAACTAATATCCTCAATAATGTAACGCATAAACATGGCACGCAGACCGAAGGGAAGCTATCTACTCCTACGTTCCAAGTTCTAGCGCGCTCCAGTGACCTACTCTTCTGTGCCTGAAAGCCAAATATATCTGTTCAGCGAGAGATGCTGGTAACCCACTCCAACGCGTTGAAATACAATACATATATATATATATATATATATATATATATATATATATATATATATATATATATATATATATATATATATATATATATATATATATATATATATATATATACGAAAACCATTTTGAACATGAAGATATCTCCTACGAACTCTAGCTTTTGAAACAGGGATAGACTCAACAGATAAGGCTAAGCACAGATAGCAGTTATACCAAGCATATACAGTTTACAACAGGCAAGACAGATAAGATAAGCACAGTTAATAATCATAACCCAACATATAGGATCTCCGGTACAAATCCCATAGTCTCATCCCCAAGATACTCATAACAACAACTCATCCATACTTCATCACATAGCACACTTTGTTGGCGCCACAGGACCAATCGCATGCCCATACATGAGGGTCAGCGCATATAGCTCTGACACTGCCCCACAGCACCCTGCCCCGTCTCACAGCACGGAGGGGTTGATCGCAACCGACCGATGAGCCGCAGCTCTATATAATATTTATATACCTGACCGGTCTTTACTAGCCTGGTTAACAGTTGGGATGGTTCTCAACCCATTCAACTGCCCGTATAGTGGACCTTTGTCATATATAATATTTATATACCTGACCGGTCTCTACCAGCCTGGTTAACAGTTGGGATGGTTCTCAACCCATTCAACTGCTCGTATAGTGGATCTTAGTCCTATATAATATTTATATACCTGACTGGTCTCTACCAGCCTGGTTAACAGCCGGTATGGTTCTCAGCCCACCCGACTGCCCGTATAGCCCGATTGATCTCAACCAAATCGGGGTAACATGCACACATAACACATACAACCCACATTAACACATTGGGAAGGGGGAGAAAACGTATAACAAAACCTATGCGTGATCCTTCACATACTAAGAATAGTCCTAAGGGGTTCATACTTCTTTCACCTAGGTCAACGGGATACCAATTCAACTAGCATGCAATATATAAGACTCATACGACCTACGAACGGTACCCGAAAATCCAACTAGACATAGGCACGATAGACGGAGTCCGTTGGGACACCACGGGGGTCGGGGGACATCAAACGGGGAATCCGGGGTCCCGAAGGGTGGGAATTTCCAGCGGGTAGCCGGTGGGTGGGGGTCACCCGCCGGCGTTCTACAAATCCGGGCAGCGGGTGCCCGGCGGGCAGCTGCCCGCTGCCGGCGTTGCCCGATTTGGCCGCGGGTAGGTGGCGGGTCCCCTACCCCCCACTGACTCTTTTTCATCAAAAACGCCCCGGGAACCTTTTTGGAACCCGAAACCATGCTTAGACACTTTCAAACGCAATTGATAACACACGTAGACAATTAACGGATCAAAATCAAGAATCAAACGGCACATAACCTATCATGCTTTTCTAGACATAATAAACACCCAATCATGCGAAATCCCACCCAATATACCAAGAATAATTCCATACGATACAACCTAGGGTTCTAATCATTTTTAAATCAACAAGGACACAATTCATCTTCTAATATCAAGATTCGGTAAGAATATCACATAAACATCAAGAGTATCCTACAATCATCAAGAACATCATATAATCATCAAGAACGTTATATAATCATCAAGAACACCATAATTATCAAGAACCTTTCATCATCAAGATCACCCATGGAAATCATCCCATCAATCATCAATAATACAAATCATCAATACACAATAATATGGGGAAAACCTAAGAGGGGAATCATAACTATGAAAATAGGTTTTGTTGAGACATGGGTTACCTCTTAGCCTTAATTAATTCCTTGGCTATGAAGGGTCTTTCTTTAAGCTTTCTTGCTTTCTTGATTTCTTCTAAGGGAATTCTTGGAGCTCTTTGGGGTGGTGGAACGTTTATTGTGGTGGGGCGTTCTAGGTGCCTCTTAAGTCCCCTATTTATATATTTAGGAGTCCTAGTTAGGAACTAATATTATAGGCTTGCTAATTCTATTTCTTTTGGAACTAAGGATTGGGTTTAGGGATAAGGGCCCGTGGACTATGGTGGGCCTTTCCTAATTAATTATTGTGATTTAATTCTTTCTTTTGGGTAATTGATTAAATGATTTAATTGAGTTTAGGGATCGTAACATGGGGTGTTACACTCTCCCCCCCTTAACAGGAAGCTTCGTCCCCGAAGCTTGGTCCTTGTCGAGTGACTTCTTCCTAGTTACCTGGTGCGAATAGTTCGGGGTAGCATTCCCTCATCGTGTCCTCGAGTTCCCATGTTGCTTCCTCGGTCCCATGATTGGTCCAGAGAACTTTCACCATTTCTATGGTTCGACGTCGTGTGGTCCTCGTCTTGGTGTCCAGGATTCTCACGGGTTTTTCTTGGTATACTAGTGACTCGTCGAGGTCCACGACCTCGGGTTGAAGTACGTGTCTCGGGTCGTGCACGTATTTCTTTAGCTGGGATACGTGGAATACGTTGTGTACTCGTTCTAGTTCAACGGGTAGCGCGAGGCGATAGACTAGGTTCCCAACTCTTTCTATGATCTCATAGGGGCCGATGAATCGTGGGCTGAGCTTCCCTTTTCTTCCGAATCTCATCACTCCTCGTGTGGGCGAGATTCTCAATCAGACCTTGTCCCCGGTGTTGAACTCGGCTTGTTTCCTCTTTAGGTCGGCATAGGACTTCTGGCGGTCCTGGGCAGTCTTCATCCTTTCCCGGATGTGCTTGATCTTGGTGATGGTATCTTGTAGGTGTTGGGGCCCTAGTGCTATCGGGTCGACCATGTCTTCCCAACATAAGGGGGTTCTACACTTTTGTCTGTATAGAGCTTCGTAGGGCGCTATACGGATGCTTACGTGGTAGCTGTTGTTGTATGAAAATTCGATGAGGTCTAGATGTTCCTCCCATGTCCCTTGAAAGTCTAACACACAGGCTCTTAGCATGTCTTCGAGAGTTTGAATGGTTCTCTCGGTCTGGCCGTCCATGGTGGGGTGGAAGGCGGTGCTTAGCTTTAGTTGTGTTCCCAAGGCTAGTTGCAGGGATTTCCAGAATTGTGATAGGAACCTGGAGTCTCTGTCGGATACGATGTTTCGGGGGACTCCGTGGTACTTTACTACTCGACTCAAGTAGGCTTGGGCTAATTGCGTCATTGTCCACGTTTCCTTCATAGCGATGAATCGCGCAGTTTTGGTTAGTCGGTCCACTATGACCCAAATCTTATCCTTGCCGGTCTTTGTTGGGGGTAATCCTCCGACGAAGTCCATGGATATGGAATCCCACTTTCCTTGTGGTACCTCAAGGGGTTGTACGAGTCCCTTGGGTTTGCATCGTTCGGCCTTCACCCTTTGGCAATTCAGGCACTTGGCCACGAAATCCGCGATCTCCTTTTTCATGTTGGGCCACCAAAATGACCTTTTTATGTCTTGGTATAGTTTGTCACTGTAGACACTTAAATTTTGATAAATATTGATTATTTATCAATATTAGTATATTTGAATATATTTGAAATATTTTGGATAATATTGATATTATCTAATTTGTTAATTAGATAATATCAAAAGAGTTTGAACTTATCAAAACTCTCTATCCTACAGCTATAAATAGGAGCTCTCATTTCTATGTAATCACACACATCCTAGGAAAAGTGATGTAAACATCTAGAAAAATATTATTCAGGATCACAATAAAAATGTGATACTGAAAGTAGAAGTCTCTCCTCCATAATGATCATGCCTATGCCTATTGATCCAAACCTCCATTGAAGATCAAGCCATTTGAACCCGGAGGCCTTTCAAGAAGAACAAGCTATATATACAAGCCCTTCTTTGAAGATCAAGCCACTTGAAACCCGGAGGCCCTTCAATGGTGAAGTGTTCAAGGCATCAAATTGAAGAATCAGAGGACATCCAGAGATCTTGTACCCACACCGCATTGATACTTGATATGTAAACCAGAGCTTTGAATTTCTAAATATATATTCAATTTTCATTGTTTACAGTCACCTCTTGGGTGAACTGAGTATGGGGAGTTGTGTCCTTCTTCCAAGATTTGTTGTTTCAAGTGGGGGTGCGTTGAGGGCACGCACCACCTTCCTTGGTAACGGAGACTGTCGTCTTCGTGTATTTTGAAGGGCCCTTCCTTCCCCTAGGTCAGGTCGCGGCGGATCTTATCTAGTTCCGGGTCCTGCTGTTGTCCTATTTTGATTTCTTCAAAGAGTGTAGGTATGACTTGTGCGTTGAGCAAGTGGGCGTCGGGGTAGATTTGATCTTGCTTTATTATTTCCAAATTCAGTCTTTGGAAGTCCCTGTACAGCTGGTCCGGTAGGATCCAGGTGGTGTTGAGGGCGTGGCTAGTCTTCCTACTTAGGGCATCCGCCACAACGTTAGCTTTTCCCTCATGGTATTGGATGTCCAGGTCGTAGTCCTTTATGAGATCTAACCACCTTCGTTGTCTCATGTTTAGGTCCTTCTGGGTGAAGATGTATTTTAGGCTCTTATGGTCCATGTAGATCTTGCATTGCACCCCATATAAGTAATGCCTCCAAATTTTTAGTGTGAACACGATGGCGGCTAGTTCGAGGTCGTGGGTGGGGTAGTTCTCTTCGTGGGTTTTGAGCTGCCTGGATGCGTAGGCTATTACTCGGCCCTTTTGCATTAGCACGCACCCCAGTCCCTTTTTGGATGCGTCACTGAAGACCTCGAATCCTTCTTCTCCGGAGGGGATGGCGAGTACGGGTGCCGTGGTTAGCTTATCCTTCAATTCTTGAAAAGCCGAGATGCAGTCGTTGTCCCATCGGAAGGGGGTTTCCTTTTTCATGAGTTTGTTGAGGGGTTGGGCTATCCTAGTAAAGTCGGGTACAAACCTTCTGTAGTAGCCTGCCAAGCCTAGGAAGCTTCGGACTTCTGTGAGTGAGCTTGGTGTGGTCCATTCCTTAACGGCACGGATTTTGGCGGGGTCTACCTTAATTCCTTCTTTGGTTATTACGTGGCCCAGGAAGGCCACACTGTCCTTCCAGAATTCGCATTTAGAGAACTTGGCGTAGAGTTGGTGCTTCCTTAGTGTTTGCAGGGTTATGCGGAGGTGTCTTTCATGTTCTTCCTTGTTGCGGGAGTAGACTAGGATGTCGTCGATGAATACAATGATGAAGTCATCCAAGTGGGGTCGGAATACTCGGTTCATAAGGTCCATGAATATGGCAGGTGCGTTGGTGAGTCCGAAGGGCATTACTGTGAATTCGTAGTGGCCGTAACGTGTTCGGAAAGCTGTTTTCTGAATATCCGGTCGGGCCACTTGTATTTGGTGATACCCGGATCTCAGATCGATTTTTGAAAATACCCCTGCCCCTTTAAGTTGGTCGAATAAGTGGTCAATTCGAGGAAGGGGGTACTTATTCTTTATTGTGACTTGGTTAAGTTCCCTGTAGTCGATGCACAGGCGCATGCTTCCATCCTTCTTTTTAACAAACAACACTGGCGCTCCCCATGGGGAGGTGCTAGGGCGGATGTAACCCTTGTCCAGCAATTCCTGTAGTTGCGTTTTCAGTTCCTTCATTTCTTTTGGTGCCAACCGGTAGGGTGGTTTAGAAATCGGGGCAGCGCCTGGTACGAGATCTATGGTGAACTCGACTTCTCTGGCTGGGGGTGCCCCGGGGATTTCGTCCGGGAAGACGTCGGTGAACACGT
This sequence comes from Ipomoea nil, assembly GCF_001879475.1. Lineage (NCBI taxonomy): Eukaryota > Viridiplantae > Streptophyta > Magnoliopsida > Solanales > Convolvulaceae > Ipomoea > Ipomoea nil. Next base: position 906,539 of record NW_017617100.1, on the reverse strand, counting down.
TTACTACTGGAATGGTTTGTGGTTCGGGGATTTTGGTGTTGAGGTCCTCGACCGTACATAGGAAGGCCTCGCTCCCCTTGTTTAGGTATTTCTTCATTTTCACCATGTTTACCAATTTGATCCCGGCTTCCCGGTGGGTCCCACGGTATGACACTCTCTTACCGTTCGGTCCCCGTAGGACCACTTTTTGTTCTCCGCATAGGATCTGTGCGTGGTATTTCCCTAGCCAATCCATGCCCAAAATCACCTGTACTCCATCTAGTTTGAATCGGATAAGGTCGCTGGGAAAATCCACCCCTTGTATGGTAATCATTACATTCTCGTACATGCGGTCGCATTTCAGGATCTCGCCGGAGGCCACCTTGACCTGAAGTCGGACCTTGGTGCTGGCGTTGAGGTCGAGCTGAGTGGCAAACTCAGTTGCTATAAACGAGTTGGTAGCCCCCGAGTCAAATAATATAGTGGCGGGGGTGGCGTGTACCAGAAAGGTTCCGGAGACTATGTTGCTATCTCCAATCCTGGCTTTGCTTAGAGTAAGGATTCTCCCTTGAGTGGTTGGTGTTGTGACCTGTTGAGGTGAGGTGGCCCTGGGGTTTTTAGGTCCGCGGTTGGAGTTCATATGATTTCCTTCGGATTTCCTTTTGTACCCCAGGTGTGTCTCCCGGGGTTGGTTGGGCACTTGTTGTAGTTGGGATGCCTTGGTATAGGCCTCCCCGAGGGTTCCTAGCTCTTGCGTGGCCAGGGCTTTTTGATATTCGGGGTCAAGGCCTGTTATGAACTTTTCGATCTTGATCCTCTCGGTGGGTACTAGCTCGGGGATGAGGCGAGCCAGTCGGTGGAATTGTTGGTAGTATTCCGTGATCGAGGTTGCACCTTGTCTTAGGTGGAAGAGTTCTTCGTATATGGTGGCTCTTAGATGATTGGGATAGAATCGTTCTTGTAGTCGTGCCTTTAGGGATTCCCAGTTGAATTCATGGTTATGTTTACATGTGGGTCCCTCGTGGTCCCACCAGGTATCGGCCTCATGCTTGAAGTAGAAGGAGGCTATTCTAACCAAGTCAAATGCACAAGTCTCACAAAAGTCATGCACTAATGAAGAAACACACCAAGTATGGTGGACCAAGTGCAAAATCGAAACAGAGCATCTCACCATGAACAACAATGAAGTTTTTACAGAAGGTTCCAGTATATTATTCTACAAGGATCATGAAGGAGTAAATAAGTGATATATTTTCATCTGAACATCAACTTTTTACGGTGGAACCGGAGACGCTCGAAGGAGGCTGATGCACGGAGAAATTGTTTCATACTCAAGCAAGAATCAGCAGATAAATTATTTGATCAACTTGACATGTCAGAGCATTTATGAAGGACAAGAAAAATCAAGCTTGCCGCGCCGAACTTATTCAAATTTTGGAGGCTACAAAATTCAAGACACGGCAACGGGCAAAATATTCAAATCATCTGACAAAAGGAGAAAAGACTTCTACCTAATATTTCAGATCAAGTTGACAATATTATTTGATCAACTACAATTCAAAATGGACGATCGAGATCGAAAGTTGATCAATGGGCAAATAGCTTTCATTGGCTATAAATTGCCCAAGCAGACTTGAAGACAAGCACGGCTGAAAAATTAAGATATACAAGCAAGAGAAAAGCAAGCAATATTAAAATCAACCAAGAAGCAATATATTGAGCTATATACGATAGAATTCAAGTCTGAGTGAGAGAAAAATTTTATCTCTTTGTAATATTCTCTACTGAGTGTAGAAAGAGGGTGGAGTAACTAGAGAGAGTGAAAAACCCTGGTTGAGTGTAGCTTTGTGCGTAGCACTCGGTGTAAAGGGCAGAGTAACAAGGGGAGCTTGTGAAAACCTTATGAGAACGTAGCTTTGTGCGTAGTTCTCGTGGTGTAGGAGTACAGCTTGGTGCGAAGAACTCGGGAAGGCGGAGTAACAAGAGGAGCTTGCGAAAAACCTTGGTGGAGTGTAGCTTTGTGCGAAGCACTCGGAGAAGTGTCGGTGGACACTTATTCACTATTTTATCTGGGTGATCGAAGAATAGTGAATTTCCTCCTTGGAGTGAAAGGAGAAGAGTGGACTAGGAGGATTACACCACCTCTGAACCACTATAAATCTCTCTCTATTTACATACTGCTCATATATTTCGTGCATGCTTATTCTAACTGTGATCTAACCCGATTACGATTTATCGCATATCTTTCTCTGTCTGGGTTTAATAGTTCCCACGTTTGCATGCAAGCCAAACTTTACGTACATCATCTTTGAACCATATCAAGTGTTTCTAACGTGTTGCATGTTTAGAATATCTCTTTGAGCACCGTACTATTAAGCATAACACTTTACCACTACCTATTCCGCTGTGCACTCTAAGTTGTTTATCTTGTTGATGCTTGTTACTTAGAGTTGAAATTACCAAAGTGTTATTTGCCTTGTGTGTTTTGAACAAAGTTTGAAAAGTTAGTGAAGTCTATTCACACCCCCCCCCCCCCCCGCCCCCCTCTAGACTTCATGCCACCCTTTCGGGACCAACATATAGGTTTTTGAAATAGAAATTAGGCTTATACAGAGCCAATGATGCACTTTACTCAAATGAAAAGCTAAGCATGCTCTTTACTGGAAATTACTCAAAATCTCATTCTCTGTCAACTTATGAAAGTATGCACTGTTTATGCCAATTTTCTCTAAAGCTAAGCAAACTTCTCAACAATTACAACAAGTATTTAGGCATGCTTCTCAATCAAACTATCAAGTATTGATCATGCTTTACAACTCAAATAACAGAACTCAGATGCGAATAATTCTTCTTCACTGCAACACATTTACAGAACACAACAACTACAAAGCATTCAATTCTCACAACACTTCTAACTGTAAATCATGCAATCTAACTCCAAATCAAATGAAACTAACTTCTACTAGTGCATTGTAACGAGCCCGAGTGTCCGAGCCTCAAGGGTCCACGAGTCCCGTCTGAACAACGCGTAGCTGAGCCACAAAGGGCCCGGGCAGAACTGAGATTAGCATGGCGGAGCTTGGTGACGGGGCTAGGGAAGCCCCGCCAGTGGGTTCCGCCAAACCACGGATCATGGCAACGGTTCTTGCCTAGAACCGTGGCCTTGATCCGCCCCTCAACGGAGCTTGCCAACGGACCATGCCAAGGTCCGTTGGGTGATCTGCTGCACCTTCTGTGTGCACTAAACACCTCATTCTTCACCTATTACACAAAACCAGAGCAATCCAATACTTCTAAACCACAATAAATCGATCATAGATCATCAACAACACACAAATAGCCCAACCACAACATTTATCTAGCATTTCTCAACTAACCACACTTCTTCTTCTTCTTGTGTGAATCTCCCCTTCCTCTCTACTCAGCTTCCACCACTTTCTCTACCTAAACACCTCAAACAAATAATACAAACCAAGCCTAAGGATAGAAACAACAGAGATTGGTAGCAAGGAAGGAAAGACTAGGAAGAAGGGTAAATGAATGGATGGGAATGGAGCTTGAAAGACTTACTATAAGTTTTCTTCTTCTACCAGAGCTTAGAGAGGCAAGGATGGGATAAGGAGAAACAATGAAATAGTGTTGAATATAAAAGATGCAAAACCCTAGGTGAGAAGCCAATGATTGGTGGAGGCCAAAATGGTAATTTGGCTTGTTTCTAGCTAAGATCAGACAAAGTGGTAGAAAGCTCTTGGTTCACCTTGCATCATGGACCAAGGTCTAAAAAGTGAATTTTGGATAACTTGGGGTCAAAAATAGATTTTCTAAAAATAGTTTCTAGTTAAAACACTTGGTTCAGGTTTCTTAGGTTTCTTTCCGGTTTCACTCAGATTGACTGTTTGGGTCAAAACCTAGTACATAAATGTACCCAAAATTTAGGATTTTCGAAATAAGATAAATCTTGGTGTTGAATTTATCTGAAAACTCGGTTTAAAATATTTAATTCAAACACCATTTTCGAAATAAAATTTCAGAAGAGTGAAAATGGCTATTTTGGAATTTTGTAAAATAGAATTTAGAAAAATAAATTTTGGGTTGTCACACCTACGGAGTTGCACTGGCAATGCTGCTAAACGATTATTGCGCATCTAAAGGGAACAGTTTTTCATGGCATGTTCCTCCGTACTGGGTAACCACTCACGCTGAATGTGTATACAGATGCTGATTGGGGAGGCTGCACTACTAATGGCCGTTCCACCACCGCATACATAGTGTATCTTGGTTCCAACCTCATTTCTTGGAAGTCTGCTCGCCAGAAGTCCGTGTCGCGCTCGTCCACGGAGTCTGAATACCGAGCATTGGCAAATGCTACTGCAGAAGTCATGTGGATAAAGAATTTGTTATGTGAGCTTTGGTTGCAACTAGTGAAACCACCCGTCCTGTTCTGCGACAATCTTAGCGCGACATATGTGTGCAAGAACCCGATATTCCATTCGCGTATGAAGTATCTGGCGCTTAATTACTTCTTTATTCGTGACTTAGTAGCTAGTGGCTCACTGGTGGTTCGAAATATCCCTTCGTCTGCTCAACTAGTGACTTCCTTACCAAACCGTTGGGGCGTGCCATGTTTCTACTGTTTCGGTCCAAGATTGGAGTCTCCGATGGATCCTCAATCTCGTGGGGGCGTATTAAGGACTTATGAGGCTCACATCATTCATCTCTGTAATTGTTCTAATTTAGCTCATGTTGAATAGCTGTATAGGCTAGATTAGTTGTTGTAACTTCTTTTCTACCTTTTCTCCCCTGAACACTATAGCTGCGTGAGCTTACTTTAATAAACTAATCGGTTCATAAACTCTATAGGCCGGTGCACTCAGAGCAGCATGTGGGTGCTGGGCAAGGAAGAAGCAAAATATACTCTCTGAATTCTGACCGAAAACCAGAGGCAGAGACGGCACTGCGGCGGTCTGGTGGAGTTGCTAGCTCGCTGCTGCTTCGGAGTCGGGGCTATGATTGTCGCCTTGTCGTCTACTATGCTCACTAGAGAGGGATTAACCCTGCAATGCCGCCGGAAAAAATGGGCTTGGTGAAGCCCGAATAAAGTCCATCGCAATCTTCAAGTACCGGAAGGGAGATGGAGCGGTGGACAGCTCAATTGCTCAGTTTGCCTCGGCAAATTCCAAGAAGACGATAGCCTCCGGCTGCTACCGATCGCCTCTGGAAAGCTTGTCGGAGTTGTAGAACCTCAAGTTTCTTGGAATCAGCCAGAACTTTCTCTTTGGCGGGATTCCGTCAGTGCTTGGTAAGCTCTGGAGCCTGCAGACGCTCGATCTCAGTTACAATTAATTTTCTGGTAGTATTCCTTCGGCCATCGGGGCGTTGCCGGCATTGTCCAACGTTATTCCGGCCACTCGTTGACCACAAAATCTGTAACACCCCTAAAATTTAAAACTTTGAATGATTATGAAATAAAGGTAATACTATCATTAAATCCCAAAACAGAGCATAACTAAACATAATTGTTGGGGTGCTATGCCACGTCTGAGCTGGAGAACTCAGACGCACAGGCTAAACTATCATAAATCCTCAAATCAATGTTAAGTACATCATCATGGTACCCAGGCCGATAAAGAACTAACTAGCTAAGCCTTGGGTCCTCTAGCGCGCTCCGGAGCTACTCATCTGTGCCTGAAAGCCAAATATATTTGTTCAGCGAATAATGCTGGTAACCCACTCTAACGCTTTAAAATACAATATAGGTAGGTAGGTATATATATATATATATATATATATATATATATATATATATATATATATATATATATATATATATATATATATATGGAAAACCATTTTAAGCCGGAATAGATATATACTTATGAAACTCTAATTTAAAACCGAGAATAGACTCAACAAGTAAGGGTAGGCACATTCATCTGATATAATCACGCATATAAAGATACTATCATACACCCTAAGATCACAAGACTATTTCACATCATTCATATCAGTATTCAATCATTATCTCAACACGTAAACACATTTGGTGGTGCCGTAGGACCCTTCACGCGCCCATACACGAAGCGCCAGCGCATATGGCTCTGGCGTGGCCCCGAAGCACCCTGCCTGTACCACAGCACAAGGAGATTGATCGCAACTAATCGATGAACCGCAGCTCATTTATAACGTTTGATCGCAACCAAACTGTGGACCGCAGCCCGAATAGTACGTATATCTGATCGCAACCAGATTATGGACCACAGCCCTATATATATTTATATACCCGTCCGATTGCAACCGGCCGGGTTAACAGCCGATGGTTCTCAACCCATCCAACTGCCTGTATAGCCAATTGATCGCAACCAATTGGGGTATCATGCACAAATAACACATAGCCAAGCACATGCAACCCACATTCAACACATAAAGAGGGGGAAATCATACATATATAACCTATGCGTGGTCAACCACATTACTAGAGATACACCTAAGGGGTTCATACACCTTTCTCCTAGGCCAATGGGATACCAATTCGACTAGTATGCAATGTACAAGACTCTCTTATCCTACGAACGGTACCCTAAACATCAAACTAGACTCAGGCACGACAAACGGGGTCTAATGGGACACCACGGGACACGGGGAAACATCAAACGGGGAGAACCACCACGTTCCATACTGGAATTCCAGCGGGTGGCCTGCGGGTGGAGGGCCACCCGCCGGCTGCCTGTTGCTGGGCGGCCTTCATGGGGCAGCGGGGAGGTGGCGGGTACCCCCGCCCCCACCTACCCCCACTGACTCTTATGTAATAATTCAGTCCTGGGATCCCTCGTGGAATCCGAAACCATGTCCAAATACATTTAAACACAAACGACAACACCACGTAGTCAAGTAATGGATTAAAACCAAGAATCACATTAAATACATCCTAACATGACTTCTAAACATATCAAGACTCAATACTCGAACATGCAAAATCCCACCCAAACATACCAAGAATATCACAATACGAAATCCACGATTTAACCCTAGGGCTCTAGTCATATTTAAAGCACAAGATCATAAAATCACGAATATCAAGATTATCGCATAAGCATCAAGATCCACACATAAATATCAAGATCATCTCATAAACATAAAGATTATCTCATAATCATCATAAAAGCCCCATTAAGACACAAGTATAGAATTGCATATCAAAGGAGCCAAACAAGAAGATTATAGCAAGGAAAATAGGTTTTGTTGAGACATGGGTTACCTCTTAGCCTTAATTAGAATCCTTGGCTACTAAGGTTCTTTCTCTAAGATCTCCTCTTCGTGATTTCCTACGTTTGGTGATAGGGGAATTCTTGGGAATTCTTGTGTGTTGGAATCTATTGTGGTGTGAATTCTAGGTGCCTCCTATGTCCTTATATATATCTAAGAGTCCTAACTGGGGTCTGAATGGTAGGGATTACTTATCCTATTCCTTATAGGACTAAGGGTTTGGTTTAGGGATAAGGGTCCATGATCCATGGTGGACCCTTCTTAATTAATTAAGGGAATTCAATTCTCTTTTAAGGGTAAGTAATTAAATAATTAGTTTGGGTTAGAGGCCGTAACACGGGGTGTTACAAAATCCACTGAAATGCTTTCAGTTTACGCCTAAACACATCCCCATCATTTCCATGTCACACTCATGCTTCCTTCTTCGCGTACAAGCTGCTGCAACGACGATGAGGAAGCAGAAAGCAAGAACTAACTTTCCTTTTTTTAAGCTTAAAATGACCATTTTACCCTTGTGATTAAACAATTTTAAAGGAATTATGTCTTTTTGGCAATATTTGGCTGGCGATTTGGCCGGGGGGACCAAATGTCTTATAAATTGCATAGTTACAGGACTAAATTAATAGTTTTTAAAGTCAAGTACTCAAATTAACAAGACCACGATAGTCACAGGACCAAAAGTGTAATTATCTCATATTAAAAAATTAATGTTAAAAAATAAAATTTTAAATTATAAGAATACAAATTATTTTAGTGTATGAGTAGAATTTGGTGTAACTAGGTTGGAGAAATTTACGACTTGTAATTTACTATGGGGAAATTTTTGCCAATTTTATTAAAACCTAGAGAATTAGATTATGGGGAAAATTGTAAGAACATTCAAGAATGTGTAAGAATATTTAGAGAATATTCTCTTTAGTATCAAAATTGGTGCAAAATTTACGACTTGTAATTTACTATGGGGAAAATTTTGCCAATTTTATTAAAAACTAGAGAATTAGATTATAGAAAACATAAAACATGTTTACTAGTACAGTTTCTCATTTATAGCAAATCATTGCATATATACAAGCATGTCATAATAAAGAACAAATTTGCTATGTGTAAAGGGTTCGAAGGGCATGTGTTGCCCAATCAACAATGCCCATATATAGTTACGTTAGTTGTTCGAAAATTCAGATTTCATCCATTTATTCTCCAACATTCCTTACCAGTTACACAATCCACAAAAACATGATTATTCTGCATCATTGCACGAATGTCATGTTGTAGACACCTCTATTGTTTTTGCACAAAGTTACAGTATAGAGACACTTAATGCAAGTTTGCCAAAAGAATACGTACTTTTTTAACCTTGGAGGTAGCTTAAGTTTCAACATAATGGTCCAATAAAAAATATTGTCATTAGGAAATTCACCCACTAGGCTATGTAAGAGGTTTTTACCGAGAACCTCCAAATGAGTTTATCCCTTTCTTTTTTCTAAGGAACAGTGAGATACTCAATATGAGTTTAATATCCCTTTGCTCGAATATATCTTGTACAAGTATTGTGTAATCACCTCCACAATGTCTGCGTAAAGCTGAAGCAGAAATTCGAAACAGATGCATGCGTGGAACTATATCTCAAAGCAAATAGCTGAAGCAGTGAACAAAGAATAAACGTTGTGCCGTGTTACGTTGAACACTACCTTAAAAGCATTAAATTTCCGGTGACGAAGCCGGAATGCTTTCGACAGGCAACACAGGTTAATGTATATATATATGTATGCTCAGACCGGGAAGAGAATAAGGTATGCAAAAGAGATGATGTTACGAACTGTGTTTTCTGTTTGGCCCTTTTCAAACAAGAAGAAAGGGAATTTATAGTGTAAGGTTGAACAAGCTCTTCCATTATTATGACCACAAGTTGATGCGCTATTTTAGCGGAACATTTCTTGAAAGATGCCACGTCTCAGAGGCTTGCGGACAAGGAGAGAGGCAAACTGGACAGTTCAGATATTTTAGGAAGGAAAAATAATAAGTAAAACAACAAAAATTGCCTTCTTTATAAATGGATTCCAACAATCCCCCACACATTCAAAAGGAAGGCATGGAAAGAAAAATGCCTGAGCAATACTCAAAAGTTGACCTTAATGTTAGTGAACTAGTTCTTGAACTAATACGTAGTGACATTGAGTAATTTTCTTTCCAAGAGTGATATGAATCTTGAACTCTTTAGTTAGATAAATTTTGAACTCCAATGCACACATCAACTTTCATAAAAGTCCCCGTCATGTCTATCTCAATATAGACTTTCTAGATCCGTCAAGTCTATCTCAATATAGACTTTACCTTTGTCAAATCTATCTCAACATAGACCACCTATTACAGGCTACAAAGTGAATCATGGCTATTTATTTTCACAAATTAGATGTAAGTCTTTCCATGATTTAGTTTGACCACCTTAGTAGTATCCATCATGAATTCCTTACCTCACAGATTTTAAACCCATCCCCCTTGATGTTTCAAGGATAGCCTTCCGGTTTAAACCTTTTATGAGAGGATCTGCAATATTCCTCTTAGACTTCACACATTTGATTGCAATTACCCCATTAGCAATTAACTGCCTTACAGATTCATGTCTGATTCTTATGTGTCTTCTCTTCCCATTGTAGACACTACTCTTTGCAACACAAATGGCAATTTGTGAATCACAATGAATGGGTACTGATAGACATATTTTATACTCTTGTTTTATATACATCTTTATAATATTTTTGCATTAGTTATTTATAATTATTTAATAATTATTTCATTTTAGAATTTAATTAATTAATTAGTGTTTTATAATAATATTTAGTTAATAATTTGTTTTGAGTCCATTTTCTTAATTCTATCCTAATCCTATAACACTATGGCCCAACCCACCCAAATTCTTAGAAAATGACAAAATAAATAAAACATTTAACATTGCTTTTGTTTCTTTTCTTACGTACAGAACGTGCGGCAAAGCTTCGTCAAAATGCTACGAAATTCTCAACCAAGAACAAAAATTGCAGAAGAATTCGTCGCTCGACAAAATGATAGGAATTGTACGGTGGAAACTGATTTGAAAATAATTCAAGAGCTGTATAAATAGTAGAAGGATTCTCTTGTTGAAACGTCCATTCTTTCTCCTCTTGATTATCTTTTTTTCTTTAAAGTGGTTATCAATGTCCCTGCGTGGCTAATTTTCTTTAGCTTGGTTTAGTGAATTGAAGCCCCGGAATTGATTATGCTGTGAGATTATTTATTTATTTTTATTATATAATTTTTATGCATTTGAGTATTAAATATTCTTCTAAGTTATATGAATAGTTCTATCATTTAATTTCTAGGGAGACCTACTAGTTATTTATTTGATTTAAATATTTGCTATATTAGATAATGTTGTGCTACACATTATTCTAATTCCAAGTAGGAACTGAGATTAATTATTGACGGCTTTAGTTATAATTGGTCTCAAGTAGAATATTTTCATAAATTAAATGCAACCGCTTGTACTTGTGTTATTTAGTTTGTCGGTTTTCCTAGTTCCTATTGCTGCTATTAAATTAAATCTATAGCGCTTGTCTTAGATTATTTAGTAGTTAGGGGTAATTAAACGTGTGTGCTTTAGTTATCTACAACTAAGGGAAAATAGAAATTGTGACACCCCGTAAATCAAAAATCTAATCAAGGATTAATTGAGGAATTAATCCAAATCGCTTTGCTAATTTATTCCTAAAAATCCTGAAATTTAATAGTCGAGGGACTAGATTTTGACTAGTCACTTAAGTCAAAGGGTTGTACCTTGTGCTTCTTGAATTGTGCCCTTGTTCCCTTGTCTTTCCAACATTTGTAGGGGTAGGAATGTCTTTCTACCTAAAGTTTGTGATCCAAGCTAACCTAGCAAGGCTCTTTCATTTCATTCACTCCTCAATCAACGACACAAAACTCTAGCCTCTCTCTAAAAGACTTAGCTTCTTCTCCAAGCTAGAGTTTGAGCATCCAAGTCTTGCAAGATATTCTTCCAAGATTCCTAGTTTCTTCATCTTGAGTATAGGGAAAGGTAAGATCCTTGGTCCTTTGATGTTTTTAACCTTCCTTTAGGTGTCTTTTTCTAACGATAGAATCTTTGTTGTCTTTTGGTTTGTGTATGAAGTTGGGTTGGAAGAGGAGCTTTAGGAAAGGCTTTCTAAGGGTGGAAAAGGAAGTTATTAGGCTACATAGGTAACTCATGCTTTACAAAACCTATTTTCTAACTTATATGATGATTCTTGGCTTCTACTTGTGATTCTTGTGTTGATTTGTGAGATTTGATGCATTGTCTTGTTGTGATGCATGTTTAGAGCTTATTAGTAGGGTTCTTGAATGCCATTGCTTGGCTATTTCTTGGGTTCAAGTCATATTGTTGTTGTGTGTGAGATTTTGGGTGTTTTGGACTTGAATTTGGCTTTGTTGTTGAAAATCCCCGAAGGGATATTTTTGGTGTACAGGTGGGTACCCGCGAGCGGAACGGCGGGCAGAGGCCTACCTGCCGCCCCACCCACGGGGTACGTGGTGCCTTGTGGGTCGGTACCCGCGGGCGGAACTGCGAGTGGTTGTCCACCCGTGGCCCCACCCGCGGGGTACACTGTTGGATGTTGGCGGGGATTTGTTCCCCGTGATTCTTTTGACTCGGTATTGATGTTTTGACCTCCCGATGTTGTTTTATTGGGCTATTTGTGAGTCTTCTTGATGTTTCGTATGTCTAGAACGATATGTTAGGAATCCATGTAGGATTTGGTGTCTTGAATCGTGCTAAGGGTCCTACATTGTGATTCGTTGGGCTAATGTGAGTGTTGAATGTTCTTTGGAACTACTTTTGGTTTACCCGTTTGTTAAGCATGCTAGTTTGATGTTGAAATGCTAGTATGTGTGGTTTGTTCCTTCCAATTGGGATTGGCAACTTGTGTTGACAATCATTTGGTGTTGGATTGTGATCCTTTGTTGTTGAGTATGGTCTCATGTCTTTATTGTGATCTTTGATTGATTCCTATGATGTGAACGTATGTAAATCGTTGTACCCTTTGATTGATACTTGATTAAGGTTATTGTTGAGCCTTAGTCCTCTTGGTAATGATGATGATCTTGTGTGACTATGATTGAAATTGGTGGTGTGATATCTGAGCTTGGCTCATATGTTGGAGGCTATGTGAATGAAATTAATGGTACCCTCGTGTACTGAGAGTTCGGCGGTATGTTGGAGGCTATGTTGGAGGGGGGACGACGGTCACTAGCGGTACAAGGTTGGACTCAGAAGTACAGGGTGGCACTAGGAGGTAATGGTTGGAACTGAAATAAGGCCGGGGGTAGCCATAAAGTTGGAATTATGATACTTGTGACATGTAGTTGTCACTGTGGCATGTAGTTGCCAGTGTGTGAATGTGAACTCTTTGCTTATGAGCATGTCTTGATGTATCCTACTTTGTGATCAGTAGAATGCATCTTGAGTTGTATTGTCTTACACGTTTGTTGTCTTGTTGCTATTGTAAGGATGGTGATTCCTATTTCCTTTGAGAGTGCATGATGAGTCTTTGAAGTTGACTTCTCTCCTTGGTTTTGAAATGATATATATTGTATTCCATTTCAAAATGGTTTTGATTATACTTATCTATATATGCTATTTAAAGCATATTGATGGGTTACCAACAATATTCGCTGACCGGGTGTTATCCCCATGTTATGTTTTCCTTGTTCTACAGGTTTTGAGTAGATGTCCGAGAGCGCTAGACATGGATCGCTAGATAGATTAGCTGTCCTGTGTAGACGTTATGTTTTGTTGGCCTGTGAGCCTAGTTAGCGGCCTGTGTGCCTTGACACTTATGTTTTGTTTGAATTGATTAGTTTTCCCGCCTGTGCACCTATGTCTGAGATAGGTGTCGCATAACTCGTTCCGATTTTATATAGCTTCCGTTGCTTTATGTCTTGATGATTAGATGTTTGCTTGTGCATTTAAGTTTTAAAAATGTGGTAAAAATCGGGGGTGTTACAGTTGGTATCAGAGCCTAGGTTTGAGCCTAGGATGTTAGGATTTGAACTTTAAGAAGTTAAGTGTGGTTTGAGACCATAAGATGACCCTTAAGTATCTAAGCGCTTAGGACTTAGGACTTTTAGGACGCGTGGTGAGCTGTGTGTTGTTTGTCATTTGTTATGTTTGCTTCGTTGTTTCTGTTTAGTTCTAGTGTTCTCGCCGTTAGCGCTGGGTAAGGGTGCGTTGTTTGTTTGTGCCTTCTGTAACTGTGTTATTTCTGTAGAAGTCTCGCCATGGCTCCGTCTCGTCATCGCTCCCGTACACCTGAGACGCCGACCAACGAGCAGCTGGCTCAGAACATACAACATCTGACACAAACGATGCAGACGCTGAGCAATGTTGAAAAAATCGTTAGGCGCCCTCTAGGCGCCTGGGGACTGCCTAGGGCGCCTAGAGCGCCTAGACGGGCGCCTAGAACGCCTAGGCGGGCGCCTAGAGAGCCTAGCCGAGCGCCTAGGCCGCCTAGGAGGCCGGGAGCCTAGCGCCTATGCGCGATTTTTGCAACAGTGACGCTGAGTGAAACCCTTCTGCACAACAACAACCCTGCTCCTCCGTCGCCGCCTGCCGCGAATCGGGATGTGGGACGCTTAGTCTCGGGGCATAGGCCACCAGTTTTCGCTGGAGAGGAGGATCCCGTGTTACTTGAGGAGTGGATCCGGTCTCTCAATAAGATCTTCGCCGTTGTGGGTTGTCCTGAGGATCGCCGCGTGGAGTTGGCTTCTTTCTACTTCAGCCACGAGGCCGATCTCTGGTGGGTGCACGAGGGTCCCGCGTGCCAAGAAGAGCCTGGTTTCGATTGGTCGGCCCTGAATGACAAGATGAGGGAGAGGTTCTATCTATCTCACGTCCGAGCGTCCATGTACAAGGAGTTCTTACATCTTCAACATGGGTCGTCATCTGTGGTGGAATACCACAAGCTCTTCTTGGAGCTTGCCCGTTTTGCCCAGATGTTGGTTCCCACCGAGCTAGCGAAGGTGGAGAAGTTTGTGGCGGGGCTCAATTACGAAGCCCGGAAGGCGTTAACCGTGACCAAGCCTAGAACTTTGAATAAAGCCTATCTGAGCGCAGCCGATCTGTATCGAGTGCAGCAGCTTCAGCGGGGGTCTTTTAGGTTCACCAAGAAAAGAAATGAAGGAAGTGGGTCCTACAGCTACAAGAAACCGATGTGACACCCCAAAAATCCACATTCAATTCATGGATTAATTGAGTAATTAATCCTATTTTATTTGAGGAATTAATTCCTAAAATCCTGATTTTTAATACTCAAGGACTAGTATTTGACTAGTCAACCTTAAAGTTGTGTTGTACCTTGAGCTTTGAGGGGAGTTCCCTTGTTCCTTACACTTTCTAAAGGTTAGTAAGGGTATTCTTGACTTTTCACCAAGAGTTAGTATTGTAACCTAACCTAGAAGACTTATTCATTTCATTCCTTACAATTCCTAGAAATTAGCTCTACCTTCTCTCTAGAAAAGAAGTGTAGCTTATTCTCCAAGCCAAGTTGAGACCCTTGTAAAGATTCCAAGATTTGCTCCCAAGATTCAACCTTTCACCTATTTGGGCATCTAGGAGGGTAAGATCTAAGTCCATCTTGTGTTTTTGATTCCATCTTAGTTGTCTTTTTCTTAAAAGTAGGATCTTTATGATCTTTTGGTTTGATCTTGAAGTGGATTTGGATAGTAAGCCTTGTAAGGAGCTTGTTGAGGTGTAAAGTGAAGTCTTTTGGTCTACAAGAGGTAACCCATGCTCTACTAAAACCTATTTTGCTTACCTATATGTGATTTCTTGGATTCTACTTGTGCTTTGCTATGAAATGTGTGAGGGTTTATGCATTTGTCTTGTGATATTGCATATCTAGAGCTTGTGTTTAGGGTTCCTTTGTGCCATTGCTTGGCATTTTCCATGGTTCAAGTCATTTTGTTATATTGGGTGAGATTTGGCATGTTTTGGACTTGAATTTGTGTTTAGAGAAGAAAATCCCCGAAGGGATTTGTTGTGGTACAAGTGTGTACCCGCGGGCAGGGCACCACCCGCCGGCCTACCCGCGGGTACATGGCCTTGTGGGATGATGTTCCCGCGGGCGGAACCACGGGTGGGGCACTACCCGTGGGTCCACCCGCGGGTACATGGTTGGTGTTGTGATGGGATTTGTTCCCCGTGATTCGTTTGACTCGGTATTTGGTCTTTTGACTTCTCGATGTTCTTTTGTGGAACTATTTGAGCGTCTTCTTGATGTTTCGTATGTCTAGAACTATATGGTAGGTATCCATGTAGGACTTTGGTGTCTTGAATCGTGCTAAGTGTTCAACATTGTGTTTCGTTGGACCGAGAGGTGTCTTGTGTGTTCCTCGGAACTATCTTGAGTTTCTCTGTTGTTAAGCATGCTAGTTTATTGTCTTAATGCTAGCGTGTGTGTGGTTTGTACCTTCAGTTTGGTTGATGATAACTTGTGTTATTCATCGTTGATGTTGTTGGGTTGTGACCCGTTCCTTGATTGAGTATGTTTCATACCTTCGTTGTGATCCGTTGTTTGACTCTTGTTGAGTTGTGGTGCATGTGTGGCTTTACCTGGATTGCACAATTAGTGGTATGAGACACTAGTCACCAAGGTATTGCAGCGGTCCTCGTGGTGGCCGTTGCGTGATTATGGAGTTGTGGCCTTTGTGTAAGGTTCACGTTTTGGGGGATAACAGGTGTTATCCGGGCATGTGTGCCATGTGCGTGTGCGGTACCTCGTGTACCATGAATTCGTGGTTTGTTGGTGGGGGACGACGATCCCGGGAGGGAAAAGGTTGGACTAAGAAGTACAGGGGGTCCTGGAGGTAATGGTTGGAAAGAAGATACAAGGTTGGGGGTAGCCATAAGGTTGGAGCAGGGCATAAGGAAGGCATATCAACTTGTGGTGGGTGATGTCACGAGGGCTTGTGTAGCCGTGGTTGTGTGTTCTCTTTCTTGTGACGTGTGTAGTCACAAGGGCATGTGTTGCCATCGGTCTTATAATTATCCTTTGCGTTGTGGTTATCCTTTGTGGTTTTGGGATGTGTTCCCGTATCTTTGTTGATGAGTGTTGAGTCTTGAGTTGGTGTTTACTCTTGGTTTTACACTTATATATATGTATTCCGTTTCGAAATGATTTTTGTATATACCCTACCTATGTATGATACTTAACAGGTATTGGTGGGTTACCAGCATTATCGCTGACCGGGCGTCGTCCCAATGTTTATCTTTGTATCTTTCAGGTGACGTCTAGACGAGCGCGATGTTAGTGGCCGGTAGTCTAGTATCTTTACCTTTGTTTTGTGGCCTGTGTGCCGTTGTAGTGTTAGACTGTTACCTTTTGGGTTAGATGTATACACTTGCAGATTGATCGCCGTAGCGTTTACCGTGTTTGGTAGACGTGGCATAACACCCCGTTTGGATTTCTTCTATCCAGTTCCCGTTTTTATCTTTCGCTGTGCTAGTTTGTTGTATGATCTGCATGTGTTAAGGCTTTTTATATAGCATGTTTGGGGGGTGTTACAGTTGGTATCAGAGTCTAGGTTTTGAGCCTAGGAAGGGTTAAGTCTAGACTTTCTAAGTGGTTAAGTGTGTTTTGAGACCTCTAAGCAACCTTAAGAAGCTAACTGTTAGACTTAGGACTCTAGGATGCGCGGAGAGCTGTGTGTTGTTTTCTGTTCTTTGTTTGTTGCTTCTCTTATCGTGTTGTTTTTGTAGAAGTTGCGATGCCTCCTCGTCCTCGCGCGCGCACCCCGGAGACCCCGACCAACGAGCAGCTCGCTCAGAACCTTCATCAGCTGACTCAGACCATGCAAACGCTCAGTGAAGCTCTGTTGAACAACAATCACGCTGTGCCGCCTCCTCCCCCTGCTGGGCACCGTGACGTAGGACGTTTAGTGTCAGGTCATCGGCCGCCAACCTTCGCTGGCGAGGAAGACCCTGTAGTCTTAGAAGAGTGGCTATGGGTGTTTGATAAGATCTTCACCGTGGTGGGCTGCCCCGAAGAAAGGAGAGTAGAACTGGCAACATTCTACTTTTGTCAAGAAGCGGACTTGTGGTGGGTCCACGAAGGCCTGGCTCTTCTTGAAGAACCAGAGTTCGGCTGGACAGCGCTCAAGGACCAGATGCGTGAAAGGTTCTACCCGGCACATGTGCGCGCTGCCATGTACGAAGAGTTCCTCCACCTGCAGCAAGGGTCCATGTCTGTGGTTGAGTACCACAAGAGGTTCTTGGAGCTGGCACGTTTTGCGAGGATGCTTGTGCCTACGGAACTCACCAAAGTCGAGAAATTCGTGGCCGGTCTGAACTATGAGGCGCGAAAAGCTTTGACTGTGAGTAGGCCGAGTTCTCTTAAGGACGCTTACGTGTGCGTCGCTGATCTGTAACGCGTGCAGCAGCTTCAGAGGGGTTCGTTTGAGCAGGTTAGGAAGAGATCTGAGGGCGGAAGTTCTTCTACCTTCAAGAAGTCAGGACCGAGTTTCCCGGCCAGGATCGTGTCATCTTCTTCTCAAGGACCTATCAGGACGGAGCACGGGAACCAAGCTAAAGCATCCCTTTGTCAGCGTTGTGGGAAGGTGCATGTGGGTTAAGGTTGCAACGGCTTTGCGTTCAGGTGTTTTCGTTGCGGAGATCGTGGCCACAAGATCGCGGAGTGTCCCCAGTTAGCTGGCCAGAGAGCGTTACCGCCACCCCCAGTAGCCGGAGGAGCATCGGGAGCTGGTTCGTGCCGTGGAGAAGTTGGAGCAAGGCCAGCTGGAAGAGTCTTCGTGATGGCGCGTTCGCAGGCGGAGTCGGAGGGTTTGGTGGAAGAAGAGTTGACAGGTAACCCTTGTCTTCGAGTCTATCCTTGTTTTCCCGAGAGTGTTGTGTTCTTTGTTGCCTTGGGTGTTATCTTGTGTTTCGTAGTTGTCTTTTGCTTGGTAATCCTTGGCATGCTTTTCTTGCTAGTAATTCCTTGGAGCTTAGTGTAAACTCTTTTCTTGCTAAGTGACTTCTTTAGTTGGCATCTAAGTCTTGTTGTGAAGTAGCCATCTATCTTTGGAATATCTTGTGCTTAGACCAATTTTACAATCCCTACACTTGGTTGTCCTTATAACAATTCCTTGTGAACTTTCTAAATTTTCCAAGTATTCTTTAAATTTGGAAATAGCAAAATTCTTTCTTGTGCATTCTCAAATCAAGCCTAAAGTTTAATTGTAACCTTTGAGTGTCAAACCCAAGCCTATTCCTTTTCAACCCAACTTCTAAACCACTTAAGCTAAATATCTTTCTTGAAACCTATCTAATTTTAATTCCTTCTAAACCATAAATTCCCACTTTACCCAAAATCCCCAAATTTAATCATCTTTTTCCCAATTTCTCCCAAATCCCTAAATCTCCCAAAAATTTCTCTCCTTCTCCTTTTCCTTCCTCTCTACCCGTGAACACCCTAAGCCTCATCCCCAACCCGTAGCTCCACCACCACCAACCCGTCGCCCCACCACCGCCGGACCACCGCCACACCGCCGTCGCTACAGCCGGAGCTGCCGCCGCCATCGCTGATCTGCTGTCCACCGCGTCGCCGAGCAGCCGCGAGAGAGAGAGAGAGAGAGAGAGAGAGAGAGAGAGAGAGAGTGAAGTAGCGTGAGTGAGAGGTAGAAGTTGTGGGCTTTGTTTGTTGAGCTTTGGGTCATCTCCTACCATGCCTAGAAGGTCAAGCTTGGCTAGAAAAGCGGAACGGGTGGATACCCACTACCTTGTTCTTGAAGGCAAAGCCTTTGATCCGAAATCTTTTTCTTGTTCCTTGTTGGATATGCTTAGGTATCAAGGTTTGTTGGATGGGTTTCTCACCATAAGGGCCGAGACATACCCGAGTTTGGTGAAAGAGTTTTACCGTCACATGGTTGTGACGAAGGAGGGTGAAAGGCTTGAAATCACCTCTAAGGTGAGAGGTGTAAAGGTTGTGCTTTCTGAGAAGAGGTTGGCTCAGTTGTTGAGTTTGTCTGCTACCGGAGTGGCTCAGTACAGTGGTCATTCTTGGATTAGTACGGATACCATGGGGTTCCGTGACTACTTGAGCTACTTGTTAGGCCGTACGAGTAGTTTCACTCAAGCCTCTAGGCCGGAGAAGAAGTGGTTGTCTGCGGAGCAAAGGATCTTGGTGATGTTGATATCAGCTGATCGGGCGTCGTCCCAATGTTTATCTTTGTATCTTTCAGGTGACGTCTAGACGAGCGTGATGTTAGTGGCCGGTAGTCTAGTATCTTTACCTTTGTTTTGTGGCCTGTGTGATGTTGTAGTGTTAGACTGTTACATTTTGGGTTAGATGTATACACTTGCAGATTGATCGCCGTAGCGTTTACCGTGTTTGGTAGACGTGGCATAACACCCCGTTTGGATTTCTTCTATCCAATTCTCGTTTTTATCTTCCGCTGTGCTAGTTTGTTGTATGATCTGCATGTGTTAAGGCTTTTTATATAGCATGTTTGGGGGATGTTACAGCCGAGACAAGACTTCAAAGCCGGACCAGCGCCTCCTCCGTCACAAGGATCAACTCAGGTGGAGAGTGGAGCTCAAGCAAGGGCTTTTGGATGCAAGAAATGTGGGAAGGACCACGTTGGGACGGATTGCCAAGGACTCGCGCTTCGATGTTTCAAGTGCGGGGAAAGAGGTCACAAAGCTTTCACGTGCCCTCTCCAAGCTAATCAGAGAGCCTTGCCATCTAGTGCTAGACCTAGTGGACAATCGAGAGGGAGTTTCGGGCAAGGTGTGACAGGGACAAGGCCTATGGGCAGAGTGTTCATGATGGGTCAGTCGCAGGCCGAGTCGGCAGGTAACCTTTCTTAAGCCCACCTTTTACCTTGAGAGTGTGCCTTTTTGTGTTTTTCATACCTCTTGTTGTGTGATTCTCTCGTATCTTTCGAGTAAGTTTCCTTCGTGATTCGATTGTTCATTCTGAGTGGTTTAATGTTAATCCCGGAGTTTTATGAGTATACATTTAATTCAAACCTCACTCCTTTGTGTCATCCCAGCCTAACTCGTTTATTCAAAGATTGGAATAGCCAATTATTAAGGAAATCTCTAGAAGTTAAGCTTAAAAAGTTGAAAGGAGTTTAAAAGGAAATCTCTAGAAGTTAAGCTTAAAAAAATGAAAGGAGTTTAATTTCTAGTTAATGGGTTTTGAACTCAAGTCTTTAAGTTTCCAACCACACCCTTTAACTATCTAAACCAATTGTGTTTCTTGAATTTATCCCACTTAAATCCCTTTTAACCTATAATTTTCAACTTACCCCAAAAATCCCCAAATTAAAACCTTCTTTTTCCCAAATTCCCAAATTTCTCAAAACCCTTCCCCACTGGGCGTGCCAATTTGTGAACAAAGAAAATTGAATAATATATATTGATATTCAAAATTCTGGTTACAATAGTATATATCAATGCGGTGTGGGTGCAAATCTCTAGATGTCCTCTGATTCTTCAATTTGATGCCTTGAACACTCCACTATTGAAGGGCCCCCGGGTTTCAAGTGGCTTAATCTTCAAAGAAGGGCGTGTATATATAGCTTGTTTTTCTTGAAGGGACGCCGGGTTCAAATGGCTTGATCTTCAATGAAGGTTTGGATCAACATGCATGATTGGATTGGAGGAGGGGCTTGGGCTTTTACTTTCATGATCACATTTTTATTGTGATCTCTGAATAAGCATCAGAGTTCTTTCTATGATTTTTGCTAGGATATGATGTGACACCCCGTAATCCAAATTCGATTAAGCGATTAATTAAGTAATTAATCCTAATTCGATTGGTAATTTAATTCCTAAAATTCTTGAAAATTCAATAGTCGGGGACTAGTAATTGACTAGTCAACCCAAAGTCAAAAGTTGTACCTAAAGCTTTGTGAGTTGTTCCCTTGTTCCCTTACACATTTCATCTTAGTAAGGGCGACTAAGACATTTCCTTGGCAATAGTCTTTCAAGCTAACCTAGGAAGACACATTTCATTTCTTCAAACACTCTCCAAGAGAAAAATCATAAGCTCTCTCTCTTCTCTCTAAAAGCTAGTTAGCTTTCTCTCCAAGCCACACCTAGGTCTAACAAGATCTTTCAAGTTTGCTTTCAAGATTCTACCTTTCATACTTTTGAGCATCTAGGAGGGTAAGATCTAAGCTCCTCTTGTGTTTTTAGTGTTTTCTAAGGTATCTTTTTATAAAGGTGAAGTCTTTTATGTTGTTTTGGTGTGTTCAAGAAGTGGGTGTGGAAAGGGAACCTTGCTGAGAGCTTTGTGAAGTGTTTAAAGTGAAAGTTGAGTCTTCAAGAGTTAACCCATGCTCTACAAAATCTATTTTGCTTACCTATATGATAATTTCTTGGATTCTACATGTGTTTTGCTATGAAATGTGAGTGTTGATGCATTGTCTTGTGAAAATGCATATCTAGAGCTTGTTATTAGGGTTCTTGTATGTCATTGCTTAGCCATTCCTTTGATTCAAGCCATTTTGTTGTATTTGGTGAGATTTGGCATGTTTTGGACTTGAATTTGAGCTTGGAGTTGAAAATCCCCAAAGGGATTGTTTGTGGTACATGCGTGTACCCGCGGGCAGAACGGCGGGTAGGCGTCCACCCGCCGCCCCACCCGCGGGGTACAGGTGGCTTGTGGGTGTGTACCCGCGTACCACAGGTAGGGGTCCACCCGTGGGCCCACCCGCGGGGTACATATGTTGGTTGTGCGGGGATTTGTTCTTCGTAATTCTTTTGACTCGGTATTTGGTCTTTTGACTTCCGATGTTCTTTTGTGGAACTATTTGATTGTCTTCATGATGTTTCGTGTGTCTAGAACTATATGGTAGGAATCTATGTAGGTTTGGTGTCTTGAATCGTGTAAAGTGTTCAACATTGTGATTCGTTGAACCGTGATGTTTCTTGTGTGTTCTTCAGAACCATGTTTGGTTTACCCGTTTGATAAGCATGCTAGTTCGGTGTTTAAATGCTTGCGTGTGTGTTATTTGTCCTTTCCTATTGGTTGATGATGACTTGTGTTAATCATCATTGTTGTTGGATTGTGATCCATTCCTTGATTGAGTATGGTTTCATATCTTCGTTGTGATCCGTTGATTGATTCCTGTGATGGTGTTGTGTGTGTGGTTGTACCTGGATTGCACGAATAATGGTATGGGACATTAGTCACCAAGGTAAGGCAGTGGTCCTCGTGGTGGCCATGACACGATTATGGAGTTCGTGACCTGTGTGTCGGGTTCACGTATTTCTTGGGAGGCATGTGTTGCCATGTGTGTGATCAATACCCTCGTGTACTATGAAATTGGTGGTTTTGTTGGCGGTTTGTTGGCGTATGGGGACGACGGTCCTCGGAGGGAAAAGGTTGGACTTGGTGTACAGGGGTCCTGGAGGTAATGGTTGGAACTAGACATAAGGTTGGGGGTAGCCATAAGGTTGGAACCGGACATGAGGAAGGCATATCAATTCGTGATGGGTGATGTCACGAAGGCTTGTGTAGCCGTTGTTGTGTATTTCTCTATTTTGTGACGTGTGATCTGTGATGTCATAAATGCATGTGTTGCCAATGGGTGTGTCCCTATTCTTTTGTGTGATGCATGTCGGGTGTTAATCTACGGTGTGATGGTTTATTATCCCTTGAGCCGTTCTTGTGAGTCGTTATTGCTCCTTGTCGTATTGGGATGTGTTCCTTTATCTGTTTTGAGTGTATAGAGTCTTGTGTTGATCTCTATCTTGGCTTTTGAAATTGATATATATTATATCCCGTTTCGCAAATGATTTTGTATTCATATAATCTATCTACATATGATATTTCACATGTATTGGTGGGTTACCAGCATCATTCGCTGACCGTGGGTCATCCCTTATTTTATGTGTTTCTTTCAGGTGATGAGTAGACGAGAGCGCGGTCTAGAACCTATTAGCTTAGATCCCTTTGTTTTGAGATGTTGTGGCCTGTGTGCCAATGGTAGACATTAGTACTCCTGTTTCTGAATGAATTTAGATTGTGGATTTATGCAGATGTTTCGCCTGTGCGTTCACCTTTGAGTGGACGTGGCATAGCACCCTTTATTTCCTATTCCTTTATTCCCTATTTAGTCTTCCGCTGTGTATGATGTATGACTTGTTATCTGCATGTCTAAGGCTTAATTTAGCGTGGAAATTAGGGGGTGTTACAGTTGGTATCAGAGCCTAGGAAGGAAGAGTCTAGACTTCTAAGTGGATAAGTGTGGTTTGAGACCTTAAGATGACTATAAGAATCTAAGTGTTTAAGCTTAGGATTTCTTAGGATGCGCAGTGAGTTGAGCGTTGTTTATAGTTGTTTGCTTGTTTGTTGTCTTGTTGGTAATCGTGTTGTTGTTGTAGAATCTTGCGATGCCTCCTCGTCCTCGTGCGCGTACGCCGGAGACCCCGACAAATGAGCAGCTTGCCCAGAACCTCCAGCAGTTGACGCAGACGATGCAAACCCTCAGTGAAACCTTGTTGCAGAACAACCATCCCGTGCCACCTCCTCAGCCTGCCGGGCATAGGGACATGGGGCGTCTCGTGTCGGGTCACAAGCCACCGACATTTGCAGGTGAGGAAGACCCGGTTATCTTGGAAGAGTGGATGAGGACATTTGACAAGATCTTCTCGGTTGTCGGTTGTGCGAAAGAGCGAAGAGTAGAGCTTGCAACGTTCTACTTCTGTCTTGAGGCCGATTTATGGTGGATGCATGAGGGCCCAGCTTGCCTTGAGGAACCTGAGTTTGGATGGACCGCTCTCAAGGATCGGATGCGCGAGAGGTTTTATCCGGCGCATGTTAGGGCTACAATGTATGAGGAATTCCTCCATCTCCAGCAAAGATCTCTATCGGTGGTTGAGTACCACAAGAGGTTTCTAGAGCTTGCGCGTTTCGCCCGGATGCTTGTGCCTACGGAGCTCGCCAAGGTTGAGAAGTTTGTAGCTGGCTTGAACTACGAGGCACGGAAAGCCCTAACCGTGAGTAAGCCGAGTTCTTTGAAGGAAGCATACCTGAGTTCCGCGGATTTGTACCGTGTTCAGCAGCTGCAGCGAGGATCTTTTGAGCTTGCAAGGAAAAGAACCGAGAGTGGAGGCTCTTCCAGCTTCAAGAAACCCAAGCCGAGTTTTCAAGCTAAGAGTGCGTCATCTCCAACCCAAGGACCCAACCGAGCGGAGCATGGAAATCAAGTCAAGATGTTTCCTTGCCGTAGATGTGGAAAGGTGCATGCGGGTTAGGATTGCAATGGCCAAGCGTTTCGGTGCTATCGTTGCGAGGATAGGGATCACAAGGTCGCCGAGTGCCCTCAGCAAGCCAACCAAAGGGCGTTGCCACCACCCCCAGGAGCCGGAGGAGCAGTAGGAAGTAGTTCGAGCCGTGGAGCAGCTGGGTCTAGGCCGTTAGGAAGGGTGTTCGTGATGGGACGATCGCAGGCAGAGACTGAGGGCTTGGTGGAGGAAGAGCTAGCAGGTAACCTTTTTCTAGCCTACCCTTGTCTTTAGTACACGTCTTGTTCTTTGTGCCATCGTGTGTTGCCTTGTTTTCCATGATTGTCTGTTGGAGTCGTTTCGTTATCCTTGGTATGTTTTCCTCTTTGGTGAATGATTCTTTTGGACCTAAGTGTAAGCCCTTCTTGATGAGTGATTCTTTTAGTTGGAAGTGCAAGCCTTTCGTAGAGATAGTTGTTCACCTCTAAGATGAGTCATGCTTGGATTAAGTCCATAATTGTTGCACATGTACAAATTGTAACCTTTCCTTCTTGCGAGTTACTTAAAACTCTCCAAGCAATTCTTTGAATTTGGAATGGAAAATCCATTAAAAAAAAAAAAAATCTTTCTTGTGAAGCCTAAAAGACAAATAGACTTTTATTTGAAAACTTTGAGTTTTAAACCCAAGTGTATCACTTGTCAAGTGAACTCTCTAACCACTTAAGCTAATTATGTTTCTTAAAACTTACCTAATTTAAATTCCATCTAAACCATAAATTCTTACTTTACCCAAATCCCCAAATTAAATCATCTTTTTCCAAATTTCTTCCCCAAATCCCTAAACCCCCAAGTTCTTCTTTTCTTCTTTCCTCCCTCTCCCTACCCGTGAGACGGCCGAGAAGTACCCCAACCCGTCGCCTCCACCACCTGCGCGGTCCTCGTCGCCGCCGTCGCCAGCTGCCGCCGCCACCGGAGCTTCGCTGTCGATCTGCCTCGTTGCCGCGACGCCGAGAGAGCAGCGAGAGTGAAGAAGAAAACGAGGGGAAAGCCTTGGGTCCTTTTTGTTGAGCTTTGGGTCATCTTCAACCACGCCTAGGAGGTCAAGTTTGGCAAGAAAAGCGGAATGGGTGGATGCCCATTATCTCTTTCTTGAAGGTAAGGCTTTTGACCCAGAATCCTTTTCTAGTTCCTTATTGGATATGCTTAGATTTCAAGGTTTGTTGGATGGGTTTCTCGCCATAAGGGCCGAGACATACCCCATTTTGGTTAAAGAGTTTTACCGTTGCTTGGTTGTGACAAATGATGGAGGGAAGCTTGAAATCACCTCCAAGGTGAGGGGTGTGAAAGTGGTTTTGTCTGAAAAGAGGCTAGCTCAGCTTCTGGGTTTATCTGCTTCGGGAGTTTCTCAGTACAATGGTAACTCGTGGATTAGTACGGATACCATGGGGTACCGGGACTATTTGAGTTATTTGTTGGGTCGCACGAGTGGTTTTACTCAAGCCTCGAGGCTGGAGAATAAGTGGTTGTCCACCGAGCAAAGGATTTTGGTTATGCTTGTGTCAGATTGCTTGTTGCCCAATAACAACAAAAGTCGGTTGTTGGGGAAGTTGGAGTGCACCTTTGCTTTTTGCCTTAAGAACATGGTAAAGTTCAATCTGCCGGCTTTGATGTTGCAACATATGGTCTTCTGCCGTGATCACAACCGAAAGAGTCTACCATATGGTATGGTGTTGAGCTGGATTTTTTTCAAGAAGGGTGTGAGCGTTGATGGTTGTATCCCGAAGCCCGTTGGAAAAATGGTGTTGGATGTTATCAATATGCGGAGCTGCAACTTGTTTCAGTTGGATGATGGTGATTACATCACGCTAAAAGAAGTTGCTAGGAAGACCCCCGAGGAAAGAGATGAGTTGGTTACAGATCTCGAGATCCCTGTCGGAAAGATGAACCTCGCAGTTCAGAGCCTGGGAGGTGATGTGGGGAATGAGGGTGAAGCAGACCAAGAAGAGGAAGTGGAAGCGCCAGAAGATGCCGAGGTCGAGGAAAGCGATCCGGAAAGCGAGGAGAACCGAAGGAGGAGGGAAGCCCGAACCAAGAGGGAGCACGATGCTATGACGCACGAGGAGCGTGTGGTCACCTTGCTATGCCAACAGAACTGGATGATCGAAGAAGGCTTCGCTTTCATGAAGACGCAGTTTGTTGCCGTTCACCAGAGGCTAGATCAGATTGAGGCCAGCTCAAGCCGAAGAGGAAGAGACGAAGAAGAGCCCGAGGAGAGCACCGACGAGTCAGAGAGCGAGTCGTTCTAGCTTAGTGTTGTGGTAACCTCGTTCAACCTTTTTCTTTAGTTTGTGTTATCTTTTAGTTGTGTTACCGTTGCATGCTGTTGTGGGTTGCTTCGTGTGTTTGTTTTGCTTGCTTGCTTGGTTGGTTTGTTGGTTTAGTGGTTGTGTTAGAAGTTAGAGGTTTAAACCTTGGTGGTTAGGTAGAAGTTGTTGGTTGTGTTTGTTTTGGAGTTTGATATGCTCAATATCTCCGTTGGTTAAATTCTTTCAATCCTTGTATCGATATACCTTCTTGCTTATGTTTGACACCTTTTGAATCCTTTGAGTTTTGACCAAATAAGGATGTTATTGACACTCTTGTCATATTGTGGTTTCGTTTCACCGTTTGATCTATTTCGTCGTACCCAAGCTTCGGGGACGAAGCTTCTTTGAAGGGGGAGAGGATGTGACACCCCGTAATCCAAATTCGATTAAGGGATTAATTATGTAATTAATCATAATTCAATTGGTAATTTAATTCCTTAAATTCCTGAAAATTCAATAGTCGGGGACTAGTAGTCAACCCAAAGTCAAAAGTTGTACCTAAAGCATTGTGAGTTGTTCCCTTGTTCCCTTATACATTTCATCTTAGTAAGGGCAAATAAGATATTTCCTTGGCAATAGTCTTTCAATTTAACCTAGGAAGACACATTTCATTTCTTCAAACACTCTCCAAGAGAAAAATTATAAGCTCTCTCTCTTTCTCTCTAAAAGCTAGTTAGCTTTCTCTCCAAGCCACACCTAGGGCTACCAAGATCTTTCAAGTTTGCTTTCAAGATTTTACCTTTCATACTTTTGAGCATCTAGGAGGGTAAGATCTACGCTCCTCTTGTGTTTTAGTGTTTTCTAAGGTATTTTTTTATAAAGGTGAAATCTTTATGTTGTTTTGGTGTGTTCTTGAAGTGGGTGTGGAAAGGGAACCTTGTTGAGAGCTTTGTGAAGTGTTTAAAGTGAAATTTGAGTCTTCAAGAGGTAACCCATGCTCTACAAAATCTATTTTGCTTACCTATATGATGATTTATTGGATTCTACATGTGTTTTCCTATGAAATGTGAGTGTTGATGCATTGTCTTGTGAAAAATGCATATCTAGAGCTTGTTATTAGGGTTCTTGTATGCCATTGCTTAGCCATTCCTTTGATTCAAGTCAATTTGTTGTATTTGGTGAGATTTGGCATGTTTTGGACTTGAATTTGAGCTTGGAGTTGAAAATCCCCAAAGGGATTGTTTGTGGTACAGGCGTGTACCCGCGGGCGGAACGGCGGGTATGCGTCCACCCGCCGCCCCACCCGCGGGGTACAGGTGGCTTGTGGGTGTGTACCCGCGGGCGGTACCGCGGGTGGACCCCCACCCGTGGGCCCACTCGCGGGTACATATGTTGGTTGTGCGGGGATTTGTTCCCCGTGATTCTTTTGACTCGGTATTTGGTCTTTTGACTTCCCGATGTTCTTTTGGGGAACTATTTGAGTGTTTTCTTGATGTTTCATATGTCTAGAACTATATGGTAGGAATCCTTGTAGGTTTGGTGTCTTGAATCGTGCTAAGTGTTCAACATTGTGATTCGTTGAACCGTGATGTGTCTTGTGTGTTCTTCGGAACCATGTTTGGTTTACCCGTTTGATAAGCATGCTAGTTCGGTGTTTAAATGCTAGCTTGTGTGTTGTTTGTCCTTTCCTATTGGTTGATGATGACTTGTGTTAATCATCGTTGTTGTTGGACTGTGATCCATTCCTTGATTGAGTATGGTTTCATATCTTCGTTGTGATCCGTTGATTGATTCCTGTGATGGTGTTGTGTATGTGGCTGTACCTGGATTGCACGAATAATGGTATGGGACATTAGTCACCAAGGTACGGCAGTGGTGCTCGTGGTGGCCATGACGCGATTATGGAGTTTGTGACCTGTGTGTCGGGTTCACGTATTTCTTGGGAGGCATGTGTTGCCATGTGTGTGATCGGTACGCTCGTGTACTATGAAATTGGTGATTTTGTTGGCGGATGGGGACGACGGTCCTCGGAGGGAAAAGGTTGGACTTGGTGTACAGGGGTCATGGAGGTAATGGTTGGAACTAGACATAAGGTTGGGGGTAGCCATAAGGTTGGAACCGGGCATAAGGAAGGCATATCAATTCGTGATGGGTGATGTCACGAAGGCTTGTGTAGCCGTTGTTGTCTATTTCTCTATTTTGTGACGTGTGATGTCACATAGGTATGTGTTGCCAATGGGTGTGTCCCTATTCTTTTGTGTTATGCATGTCGGGTGTTAATCTACTGTGTGATGGTAGATTATACCTTGAGCCGTTCTTGTGAGTCGTTATTGCTCCTTGTCGTATTGTGATGTGTTCCCTTATCTTTTCTGAGTGCATAGAGTATTGTGTTGATCTCTATCTTGGCTTTTGAAATTGATATATACTATATCCCATTTCGCAAATGATTTTGTATACAGATAATCTATCTACATATGATATTTTACATGTATTGGTGGGTTACCAGCATCATTCACTGACCGGGCGTCGTCCCTTATTTTATGTGTTTCTTTCAGGTGATGAGTAGACGAGAGCGCGGTCTAGAACCTGTTAGCTTAGATCCCTTTGTTTTGAGATGTTGTGGCCTGTGTGCCAATGTTAGACATTAGTACTCCTGTTTCTGAATGAATTTAGATCGTGGATTTATGCAGATGTTTCGCCTGTGCGTTCACCTTTGAGTTGACGTGGCATAGCACCCTTTATTTCCTATTCCTTTATTCCCTGTTTAGTCTTCCGCTGTGTATGATGTATGACTAGTTATCTGCATGTCTAAAGCTTAATTTAACGTGGAAATTAGGGGGTGTTACATGTGTGATTACATAGAAATGAGAGCTCATAATTATAGTTGTAGAATAGAAGAGTTTTGATAAGCTCAAACTCTTTTGATATTATCTAATTAAACAAATTAGATGATATCAATATTATCCAAATATATTCAAATAACGTGTATTAAAAATAATCAATATTTATGAACTTTTCTGTGTCAACAAATACCCCCTTGAGACTTGCTTGTACGCCACTTGAGAGCATATATCACTCGAAAGTATGTAGTGCAAGAAAGTCTCAACACTACAGTTAAAGATATAAGGCCGTTTCAACTCGTGCCAAGGAGCCTTGAAGGATATGAGGCCGTTTAAACTCGTGCCAAGGAGCCTTGAAGGATATGAGGCTGTTTAAACTCGTGCCGAGGAATATCATATCATTTAGCTTCCTCCATTTCAAATTTCATACAGGGTTTGCCCCCATATCGGTTGAAAGTGCCTATGAAGAGATGAGAGGCAGAGCTGTCCCACTGGGCGTGCCAATTTGTGAACAAAGAAAATTGAATAATATATATTGATATTCAAAATTCTGGTTACAGTAGTATATATCAATGCGGTGTGGGTACAAATCTCTAGATGTCCTCTGATTCTTCAATTTGATGCCTTGAACACTCCACCATTGAAGGGCCCTCGGGTTTCAAGTGGCTTAATCTTCAGAGAAGGGCTTGTATATATAGCTTGTTCTTCTTGAAGGGCCTCCGGGTTCAAATGGCTTGATCTTCAATGAAGGTTTGGATCAACATGCATGATTGGATTGGAGGAGGAGCTTGGGCTTTTACTTTCAGGATCACATTTTTATTGTGATCTCTGAATAAGCTTCAGAGTTCTTTCTATGATTTTTCCTAGGATGTGTGATTACATAGAAATGAGAGCTCTTATTTATAGCTGTAGGATAGAAGAGTTTTGATAAGGTCAAACTCTTTTGATATTATCTAATTAAACAAATTAGATAATATCAATATTATCCAAATATATTCAAATAACTAGGATTAAAAATAATCAATATTTATGAAATTTTCAGTGTCAACAGTGATCATGCTTCTCTACTCAATACATAAATAACATCAGTGCAACAAAGCAAAGCAATTCTTATTACAGTGAACTCAAACAAACATACTGTGAAGCAATTTCATCAATAAACCCATCATAACATTCTCATTTCTAATCCAAATTCAACGAAATCAAAGCCAAAACGTGCGTCGAGACGGCCCCGAGGTACCGAGCCACAGGGGCCCGTGACACCTGGCCCGAAACGACACGTAGCTGAGCCACAAGGACCCGGTCACTGCACAGAATCAACTCAGGGACTAGGGGACGGGGCTCCTCACGACCCGCTCCCCTCAAGCGACTACATTGCCGGGCCTAGGAAACGGCCCTCTCCTAGGGCCGTGCCCTAGGCCCGGCTGGCCACGGCTCTAGCCAACGGTCCCCTTGATGGGCCGTTGGCTAGGGCCGTTACATTTATCTAGTGCACACTGTCTGTGCACCAGATGATCCATTTCATCAGCAATTCAACTTCAAGCAATTCCAACACATCCAAAACATTATCAGCACATCATAGACAAGTAGTAGATCACTTCCTAGCTCAAACACGGCAAAAATCTATCATTTCTACTCAAGAAACTAGGCTTCACAGAGCCAAAATTGAAGAGGGAGTCCATGAGGTTATACCTCAGCTTCTTCTTCCTCTTCCTTGTGTGGTTCCCTTTCCTTCCTCAGGTGACACCTTCTAGACTCCTCATACAACCATACAAACCAAACCTAGAGATAGAACTTCAGAGATTTAAATAAAGGAAGATGAAACCTTAAAGGAAGATGAAGAAATGGATGAAAATACTTACTGTGTTGTTCTTCTTCTACTTGGCAGACAAGAATTTGGGGAAGGCAAAGAAGAGATCAGGAGAAAACAATATAGCTAAGGAGATATTTTATAGGGTCCAAAACCCTAGGATAAATGTCAATGATTGGTTGAGGGCAAAGTGGTCATTTGGCTTGACTCCTTAAAATATCAGACAAGGAAGGTGGAGTCTAGTGGTTCACCAAGCATCATGGACCAAAGTCTAGAACCATAGTTTAAAATAGTTTTGGGGGTCAAAATGCATTTTTCCAAAGATGATTTCTAAACAAACACTTGGTTCAGATTCCTCCCGGTCTCACTCAGATTGGTTTCTCAGTTTAAAAATTGGTACGCAAAGTACCCGAAAATTTAGGATTTTGGAATTAAAATAAGTCCCGGTGTTGAATTTATTTAAAAGTGGTTCAAAATAATTTATTCAAACACCGATTTCATCGCAAAAATGTTTATAGAGTGAAAATGGCTATTTTGGAATTTCTTAAAAACCGAATTTATAAAATAAAATTTTGGGTTGTCACAGCATCTCTCGTTTTCCTATCCGCCGACATGCTTGTAAGTAGCACTCGCGGGCGGCCCTTTGGTCAGAACGGGCGGCGCCTATTCCGGTCGGCGTCAGGAACTTCAAGCACAGGTGCTCAACTGAGATTAGTGCTCTTAAATCCTCCAAGCCGAGTCGTTTGAGGATCATGTTGTGTGAGCACGACAGATCGACCACAATGAACTTCATGTCCAGCTTTCGGACGTTGGGGTAGCTGCCGACCTCTACGGGCAGAGTGATGGAGCCTTCTGCCTCTATGGAGTCCCCCGTGAAGCCTGCCAAGGGTGTCTTCACCGAGGTCAGCTGTTCCCGAGTCAAGCCCAACTTAGTGAAAGTCTCTAAATATAAGATGTTAACGCTACTTCCTGTGTCTACCAGGATTCGCCGGACAACCACCCCATTTACGTCTATTGCGATGACGAGCGCGTCACGGTGTGGCATCTGGCCGGATGGCAAGTCTTTGTCAGAGAAAGTGATCAGCTCTCGGCATACCTTCTTCGTGCTGCCTTGCCGAGCCCATGTCTTCCGTGTGTTTGACGAGTCGCCTCCTAGGCCGCCGACTATCATATTGATGACCGGCTTCTGCTTCCACTGCACTTCCTCTTCCGCGGAAACCGGTCGTTTACCGCGATCTCGGTCGGCTGACCTAGAGGGATCGTCACTCGCCTTAGGTTGAGATGAGGTCTTTCTCCGCCACTGATTGGGAGGCGGGGTACCTTGTTGGATGATTTCTTCCATGATTTTTTTCAAGTATAAGCACTCTTCCGTACTGTGAGTCTACGACTTATGGTAATGGCAGTACTTGGCCAACTTGCCGGGATCTGATCCCTCCGGATGACCACTCGACGAAGCCGGCGACGGCGGCGATAGGAGTGGGCACCGATCCTATCAAAGGAGCGTCTTCCTTCAGGGTGACTCGGTCAATCCCCCCGATGTTTTTCTCTTATCTCGCCCTTTACTTGTTTAGACCCAGAGGTTCCACCGACTTCCCGCTATCGCTTGTACTTGATCGCCTGCTCCGTATTAGCTCGTTTGTTGGCCATGCTTCCGCGTACGTGGCCGGGCGGTTGTCTCGAAGGTCTCGGTACAACTGCCCAGATCGGAGTGACTCAATGAAAAATGTGAGCGCGGTTTGATCTTCGACCCCTTCTATGGCTTGGACCTCTTTTTACCACCGGGCTAAGTAAGTTTTGAGCGAATCTCCTTCATCCTGATGGATGTCGCCGAGGTGCGTAAGGTCCTTCTGGGGCTTGATGTTGGCCGCATAATGGCTCATGAACCAGTCGCCCAGGTCCTCGAAGCTACGAATAGATCTTGGAGGGAGAGCAACGAGCCATCTTTGAGCAGGGCCTTTCAAGATCGGTAGGAAAGTGCGGCACATAACCGGATCTTTTACCCCCAAGACCTGCATCTTCGCTTAGTAACTCAAGAGGTGCTCTCATGGGTCGCCAGTCCCGTCGAAGGTCGCTTGCTCTGGGAACTTGAAATCACCGGGTATTTTAAATGACATGATCTCTGCTGAGAATGGTAGAGCGGTAAGCATAACCCGACCGGGTGATTTGACTCTTCCCTCCGTTTGATCCTTCAGATTGCGTATCTCCTGCGCCAAATAGGCCACCTCGTCGGGGTTCCCTGTCGGATTCCCTGTGGACTCGGTACTTTCACCCCCTTGAGACTTAGCTTGCGGCCCTTCCTCTATTGCCCGTTTCCTGGTTCGTAGACTCTGAGTCTTGGTCTTCCGCGAATGGGCTACTCTTTCTTTGGCTACCCATGTCCTGCTGACTAGACCGGACTCAGTTGGGCGCTTTTTCACCCAGTCGCTCACGCGCGGGGCGTCGAGCGGCATCTGGGCCCAGCCTCGAATGCACAGACCAGGCCTGCCGATTGCCCTACCTTTGGTTCTCCTGGCCTCTGCCAACGTGTCCCGACGGTTGGGCCTGATCATGCGGCAGTGCGTGGGGCGACTGGGAGCTCGACGGGGCCCTCCGCCCTCATGTCTGTGCCGCTACTGCCCGAGCGATAGCATCGATTTGTGTGGGCGTAAGTGGCATCACGGGTGGTGGAGGCAGTCGAGGCGCCGACTCACTTTCTTTCCCTCGTGAACTGCGCCGACTTAGCCGCTCTCGTAGAGCTGCTTGTGCCTTGTTGCTTCTGGAGGCACGACTTTGCTCCCCTTTTGCCATGTTTTTTAATCTTCTGTCCTTGGCGAGTCTTCTCCCCGGACACTTTCCGAATTCGCTCAGACAAAGAGGTAAACGTGACCTTTTGTCACGTCCCCACAGACGACACCAGTGTTGGTTTTAGAGTTTTTGGGCCCAATGAGGTCCAACACAACCGTAGTTGGTGGATTCACCGATAAAATAAAGCTACTGAAAAGAAATGACTATCAATATCTTTGTATTGCACTGGTGTTCTCTGGCGACTCTCTACCGACCAAAAAGCTTGCCTTTACATTCTCTAAGGGGGCCTATTTATAGGTAACCACCCTTTGCTAGTTTAAATAGGGATATTAAGGTGGCATAATGGAGCCTATTAAGGCTAAGGGCCGTTGGGCTGCCGTTACTAGGCCTTTCCCAAAGGTCTGGTTGACCATGTATTAAAGGCGGCCCTTTAATGGCAACGGTCACCTGCTGGGCCGACCTCGTTCGTGCCGATCGTCTGCCCGCGCCGACTCCTTGAACTCGGCTCCTTGCTCGGCCGCATCCTTCTCTGGGCCTGCCCATGACCCATGACGTTGATTCCCTTCATTCCTT
This sequence comes from Ipomoea nil, assembly GCF_001879475.1. Taxonomy (NCBI): domain Eukaryota; kingdom Viridiplantae; phylum Streptophyta; class Magnoliopsida; order Solanales; family Convolvulaceae; genus Ipomoea; species Ipomoea nil. The sequence goes on along the minus strand of NW_017617100.1, from coordinate 871,721 downwards.
CTTTGGGGCTAATTTACATAGGCCCAATCTTCAACCCATCTCTTCTTTTCCTCTTAGGCCCTAAGTCCATTGAGTCCACACCCCATCATATGTTGATAACAATTAAAAATGAATATTAAATTTCAATATTTCAATTTATTCAAAATTTTAATTTTTTAACAGTTCAACTTTTTAAGTTTTATATAAAAATACATGTGACTTAATTTATTCAAATAAAATAAATTAACTTTTGCCAGACTTAAATAAAATTGTATTAATGTTAATATTTTAATAAACAAATAAATAATATGCATTTCAATACAAAATATAAAATTATTAATTGTTAAAATATTATAGGCCAGAATAAATTAAAATATTTCAAAATTAGTCGGTGTTATTAATTTCTATTAATATAATTTTAAAAAATTACATATCAATTTATTCCAAATTTTATGAAAATTTTTAACTAGATAGCCTATGTTACTTAGTCAATTGGGTGATCAGCTCTTGATGTGAGTCTGAATGTTGTTGGTTTTATGACTTTTGGACAGTCAACGGCTGGCCAACACAATCGTTAGAATAAGAGTATATGGGAAAAATATGGAGAGAATTTTAGAGAGAATAAATATTTTATATTGATGAATATTGCTTGCGAATAGTGGAAATTGTTTCTCTTTTCCGATGTATGGGGGTCTATTTATACATATTTTGGTCAATCGTTATACCCTGCACTACGGCGCGCGTAGCACTGTGCGTCCCGCGCCTCCCAAAACGACGTCGTTTTGGTAAGTTAGGTAGGGAGTTGACGTGATTATGTATATTTGTTTATACAATTATGTGTATTTTGTTTATACAGTTATGTGTATTTGTTTATACAATTATGTACATTTTTTATACAATCATGTACATCTTTTTTTTATACAGTTATGTACATCCAAAACAGGAAATTTATGTATATTATGTTAAGAGTTGATGTTTATTATGTTAAAAGTTTATGTATATTATGTATTATGTTAGATTATATGTATTATCTTTTAAAAAAAAGTATGTGTATTTTGTTATACAATTATGTACATTCATGTATACAATTATGTGTATTCTAGTATAAAATTATGTACATTGTTGAACATGAGATTTTTTTTTTAAAGAAAATTAACCGCCAACACAGGGTAGCGAAATTTCAAAAAAAAAAAATCCGAAACGACGTCGTTTTGCATCAGGGCGCACAATGCAATGCGTGCCCTGGTGCAGGATATAAATTGCCATATTTTGGCCTAGAGCTCTACAAGAATAAGAATTCTAGATTGTCCATATTGGGAGTTATTATTACATTGGGAATAAAAAAGGCCTAATCCTATTACATTATGAGTACTAAGCCCAATCCTTTTTTTTTTTGAAAGCCAACCAATGAATGATTGTATTAATGAATCAAAGCTGCAATGCAGTCTGGATGGATAGAATCCCAATACATAGCTTGATCCTGAACAAAAGCTAACGAAGCTAACGTGTGCGCATGCGCATTAATCTGCCTAGAAACATGATTAAACAAGACATAATTAAAAGACGAAATTAAATTCCTACACTGGTCTACTATTACTCCAACATAGGACATTATGATAGTTGTATTCTGCCGTATCGCATTCCTCAGCTGTAAACAGTCTGTTTGAAGGGTTACTGTTGTTATATTCTTCTCCAAAAGCCAGGATAGAGCTTCCTTACATGCCAGTGCCTCCGCCATGAATGGTGACAAACAATTCGATAGTCTCCCATTTTTCGCTGCAAGAAAAGATCCCTCCGGAGACAGCAACACAATACCATATGTAGCTTCCCCCGTGTCCTCCTGATACCCCGCATCCACATAACACCGTGGGGTGGAGTCGGTGCCGCCATTTGCCGTAGCCACCGTGAGTGCCGCCGTGCCACGGCGCACGCCTGCCGGTAGGAGTGCAGCGCCGCCGTGGCCTGCCTCCAAGCCGTCGTAGGCCGGGGCAGTGTGCCGTCCCATACCGCTGAATTCCTGCACCTCCATAAGCAATAAAGCAAAGCCACCACCGCTGCACTTTGGTCCTCTGTGAACATTGTAAGCACAATTGTTAGCCACTCGGGGAATGAGTTGACAACAATATTTGTTATTGGCAATCCTGAAATATTCCAAACATGTCTAGAATAATCACAATTGATGAATATATGCATAACATTCTCATGCTCTAACCCACACATTTGGCATGTGGGATCCACTTCCACCCTCTTTATAATCAAGTTGTTGGTTGTTGGAAGAATATCACAAATTGCTCTCCACAAAAAAGTCTTCCATTTTGGGGGTACTCTCATTCCCCACATTTTAGTCCATTTCTCAAAACTCCCAGGCGAGTGATCATAAATTCCCATAATGTGTCTGTAAGCATTTTTAACTGTGTATATCCCATTTGGGTCATCAGGCCAATACCATGTGTCCTCATATCCTGGACTAACAGGTATCCTCAATATTCTACTCACATCCTCCTCAGGCCAATACCATGCGTCCTCATATCCTGGACTAACAGGTATCCTCAATATTCTACTCACATCCTCCTCCTCAAATAAATCTGCTAAAATATGTGGGTCCCAGGTAGCAGTTTGTTCATCTATTAAACCTACCACTTTAGCATGCCTGAGCTCTACAGGCATATCAGTCTGCACCAAAGGGCTTGGATTATCAGGAAACCATGGGTGTCCCCAGATTAGTGTTGTTTTACCATTCCCTATCCTCCTGCGCACCCGTGCCACCACCATGTCATGAGCTGCCATAATACTTCTCCATGAGTGGCTCGTGCATCCTCCTACTTTGGCATCAACAAAAGTGGTATTCGGATAGTACCTTACCTTATAGACTTTTGCAACAAGTGTGTCTGGACTTGTGAGTAGGCGCCATGCCTGTTTTCCCAACATTGCTAAATTAAAATTCTTGAGATCTTTGAATCTCATTCCTCCATATTTCTTTGGGATACTTAACTTATCCCAAGCTTTACAGTGTATTCCTCTATCCATACGAGTGCCCCACCAATACTTGTTCATTGTTCTCTGGATTGATAAACATACTGAGTCCGGAATAAAAAAGACACTCATTGAAAAGGTAGGCATAGATTGTGCCACGCTTTTCAATAGAATCTCCTTTCCTGCTTGTGTCAGAAATTTCCTGTTCCATGAGCTTATTCTCTGCTTTATCTTATCCTCAATATATGAGAACACTGTCTTCTTGTTCCTCCCCACAAAAGATGGTAGTCCCAGATATTTCCCAAAATTGGGTGCCTGGTCTACCTGCAAACAATTCGCCACCTCCTCCCTATCCTCCACACTGGTATTTCTGCTAAAACAGACACTGGACTTGTGATAATTTACCTTTTGTCCTGAGAACTCCTCATATCGTCCCAGGCACTGTTTAATTACTCCTGCCTCCCCGCTATCTGCTCTAAAAAATAATAGGCTATCATCTGCAAAAAATAGATGTGATATCTGCAGGGCTCCCCTAGCAACCCTGCAGCCATGTATTAAGCCAGCCATTTGCGCTCTTTGCAATAACATAGATAACCCTTCTGCACATATGAGGAATAAATATGGGGACAAAGGATCCCTTGTCGCAACCCTCTGGTTGGCGTTACACCCCCACTATGAACACCATTAATCAAGATGTTATACTGGACAGTAGTAACACACTGCATCAACAAATTAATCCACCGGTCCTCAAAACCCATTACCTCCAACATCCGTCTCAGGAACTGCCATTCCATCCTATCATATGCTTTGGCCATATCCAATTTCAATGCCGCCCACCCCTTCCTTCCACACTGTTTTTTATTCAAGTAATGTCTCACCTCCGCAGCTATTAAAATATTATCAGTAATAAGTCTCCCAGGGATAAAAGCACTCTGGGCCTCAGAGATGAGGTTCCCCATAAGCGGTTTCATCCTATTGGCTATTACCTTTGCCATGATTCTGTACAGGACATTACTTAGTGCTATTGGTCTCATATCAGCTACTGTCTCAGGCACATCTTTCTTCGGGATTAAGACCACATTAGTATCATTCAATCCTTCAGGCAGCGAGCCTGAGTTCAAGCAATTCACAATAAATTTAGACACATCTTCCCCCACATTATCCCAATATTCCTGGTAGAATCCAGGGTTCATACCATCCGGTCATGGTGCTTTGTCAGGGAACATTGCAAATAAAGCACTCCTGACCTCCTCTAACTCAAACTGGCGGATGAGCATAGTGTTCTGCTCAGTGGTCACACGGGGGGCAAAATTATCAAACATGGGATCCTCACACTCAGTGTTTGATGATGTAAAAATAGCAGCATAATATTCCAAGACTACTCTCTTCATATTATCCCCCTCCACCCATGCACCCATATCATATTTTAATCTAGGTATATAATTTTTCCTTCTACGAGCAGAAGCGTACCTGTGATAGAACTTGGTATTGCAGTCCGCATCACGCAGCCAGTGCTGTTTCGCCCGCTGCCTCCAAAATACATCCTCCTGCATCTCCAACTGCAGTAGTCTTTCCTCAATCTCGCGAAATTCGGCCAATGCAGCCGAATCTCGTCTGTGCCGTAGCTCATCCTGCTCTTTCCTCAATTGCTTGATGCGGTCACCAAACTTATGCCAATGCTCCCCACCCCACCGCATTAGCCTTCCACCACAATGCTGCTGACAAATCAACAGCCCCTTATCCCTACCATCATGCCAGGCTGTCTCCACCACCCCCCGACAACCGTCATCATGAATCCATGCCATCTCAAAGCGGAATCGTTTCGGTCCCCCATATCTGCGGCCACGCACTACATCAATGTTTAAGAAGAGAGCAGAGTGATCAGACTTCCGGGTTAGAATATTTTCGACCCACGCCTCAGTATTCACTATTCAGAGTAGTCCATCGTGTAGACACCAACACCTTATCCAACCTTTCCTCCATACATCTATCAGTCCCTTTCCCCTTCTCCCATGTAAACTGGTGACCTCGCATTGGCAATTGGACCAGTCCACAATTGTAAACAGTGTCCCCAAACCCTCTCAACAAACTAACCGGGTGAGGATTCCCCCCTCTCTTCTCACGTTGTTATAATAAATCATTGAAATCTCCCAACGCCACCCAGGGCAGTGTAGACTTATCCCTTAACCCACTTAACAATTGCCACGCCTCCCTGCGTCTATGCCTCTGTGGAAACCCATAGAAACATGTCATCCGCCATACCTTCTCCCTTATAGCCCAATCCTTAATAGACTCTTAAGTTGCTTTGTGCTGTGCTTGGACTTCCTTGATCAAGTTACTTTCTTGCATATGGCCCAGACCTCCAGTATACGACAAATTATTGTTTGGACCATGGTCCACATAGCTGTGTGGATCATGAATGTAATATACATTATTAATATATTAAAAGTACATTATTTGTGTACTGAATGTATATTATTTGATAATATATAAAAAATCTTGTACTTTCAAATAATGTACTTTTAGTATATTAAAAATGTACTTTTTATTTATGGTTCACACAAATGTGTGCACCATGGTCCATGGAATAATGATTCCCAGTATACCATCCATCAAATGTAATTATTATTTTGGATATATTAATGTTAACATGTAAATATCGAAATGTGGCAGCGATAATGTGAGCACCATGTCAACTAAGCTAATGTTAATATTAATACCATCGACTATTGCCCTTAATTAAGGTAGAATAACTAAATTAAATAAAATAATATAGTACATGAACTTTATATGCACTTTGACCTATAACCAATTTATACACTTGGAGTATCAAGACAATTAATAATGTATATATATTAGAAATATTCATTTTCTCTTCAAAAAAAAAAAAAAAAAGAAATATTCATTCCATCTCAAATATATTGTCCACTCTTATTGGACATACATATATAAGAAAATGTTGTAATGTATTAACTAATGATATATTTCTATTTATGTCCACTCTTATTCCATCTCAAAAATATTGTCCACTCTTATTGGACATACATATATAAGAAAATGTTGTAACGTATTAACTAATGATATATTTCTATTTATGTCCATAATAAATATATGGTAAATTTTTTATTAAAGGGTGTTTTGGGTAATGGAGTAATAAATGTTGTATTTATGAAGACAACTTTTTTGTTTGAACGATGTGGTATTATAGTTTAGCATAATAAGGTTGTAAGTACCCACCAAAAAAATAATAAGGCTATAAGTCTAACTAAGAAATTTCAAATGTGATCTTATTTCATTTTATTAATGTCTCAAAAATATTGTACATAAATATAAATTTGTAATGCTATATAATTGGATAAGAAAACTTTAAAAACAAAAAAACTAAATTTTGGTTCATATAAAGTAAAACGTTTTATATTCAATCTCGATTTTCTTTATATGTATTAAATATATACATATACCTACCAATACTCAATTTAGGAAAAAATCATTAATCAACGCATGATTGGAAAGAATAGAAACATCACCATATCATAAGAACAAACAAGAAAATATTTTTACAAATTAATACTTATTTCTAATTTTTGTGACCCTTAGAATAAGTGATGGATGATGTGATGACACATGACAGACTTTATAAAAATAACAAAACTTGAACAATTCACCAACGCTCATAAGACTTCCAAATCTCATAAATTGATGGTAATAATGAATCAATTTGACATATGGTTGAGTTTGATTGGAGTATTGTGAGGGCATAATGAAGTGAGAGCCGAGAGGTCCAAAAATGAGAGAAAAAGAGGGGCCAAAGAAAAATGAGAATTTTTGTTTACACATGATACATGGGAAAAAAAGCTAGTGGTTATGGGGATTTGGGGACTTATTCCTAAATTTAATTCTTGGTAATTATTAATTAAAAGTTAGAAGTACCTGCTATCACGGCACCCAAATCTCACTCACAAAAAAAAAAAAAAAAATAGAATTTTCTTTTCTGGTTTTATATTTTGGTTAATAAGTTTATCACTTTATCCCCTTTGTTAAAAAAAATTATAATTTAGCTGTTCAAGTAATCCCCTTTCTTGTCATTATTATCTCATCATCATTATTAAGCACCATCTACATCTACATATAAAAAAAAATTCAGGCTTTCTTGTTTATACTAATATATATTAATACATAATTTTCATATTGTTTGAACGAAGCTGCACATAAAGCTTCATTTTCTCTCTCCATTTTCTCATTGTTGTTGGTAAGTCTTTTGTTTATTTGAGGGATTAGGGGGAGTAAATATTGACCTTATTTCTCAATCTGGGTTGGTAATTTTCGTTTTTACTTTTTTGTATTTTTAGGTTTTGTGTTACTATATACATGCAAGAGAGGAAGGACAGTGGTGATGTTGAAATCTCATGGTGGGATTAATATATAGACATAAAGCAAGTATAAAGGTGAGGCTTTTGGTCTTTTTTGTTATTCTCCCTCGGACACTTGCTTTGGCTAATGGGCACTACCCCACAAATCTTTGTATTGCCACTACTGTGCCGTGGTAAAGGAAGGAGGGTAATAGTAGGGTTATGGGTTTTGTACCATATGCAAGCAAATCTTTATGATATTGCATACAAGAAAGAGGTTTTTGAAGTTGTATTAAAAGTGGGGTACCCGGTACCGTAAAGAGTAGAGTACATATCAATTGCTTGTCATATCTTCGGAATGTCAGCAAAAAGATCACATAGCTTGTGTAGATTACAGACCTAAAAGACATTTTGGGGTCTTTATTAGCTGACACCAACAGGGTTTGTCATTTATTATGATGGGGCAAATTGTTTCTGATGGATGGTTTAATTTTAATTTTTCAGAGGGTGGTGTGGTGTGGTGGGTTGCATTGATTGGTCATTTTGTTCTTTGTTTGGTTGTCTCAGTCTCAACTCTGATGAGAGGAATTCATGTGTGTGACAGATATCTTGTACCATTTGCTTCTCTTGGGTTTTGGGCATTTCTATTTGGTACTGGGATTCTGGCCTGGGACTTATGAGGTGCTTCTTCACCTCTTCATTCATAATATCATTACTAAAGGTAAAGGTAGCTCTCTACTCTCCTCTCCTCTGCCCTTTCATAGCTTTTTTCCAGGGTGAAAACTGCAAACTGTTTATTTGTTTCTTTCTCTTCTTCTTTTGTTTTACTTGCAATACAATAACATGTTACTTTTTCTTTCTTTTGTCCCTTGTCTGCTTTTTCTATTCTTCTATGTTTTGCATAGACATTTTCTTGATTTTAGGTTACAAAAATAAATAAAATATGTTGATAGCTTTTGCATATTGTGTTCACTTCACTTAAATCATATCTGATTTACATCTTTTATTTTGTTTCCTGTGGGTTTGCAGCATAGAGAAAGTGGATAGATAGAAGGAAGGTTGGCAATGGAATCATCTTCTACTCACAACAGCCCTATTCCCCTAAGAGAAGTGCACCCTAACTACTATCCATATCCACCTCCTTTGGCTACATATCAGGATGTTGTGGCCTCACCTCAACTCTTCATGGATACACTGCAGAGACTCCATGCCTCTCTTGGAACCAAGTTCATGTATGTTACTTATGTTGAATGTTTTGTATTACTTCTATTCTCTGCCTGTGTTGTGTTCATCTCTTGCTTACACACAATGTACTGCAAATATTGACACAATGTACTTTGCAGTGTTCCTAAGTTATCTGTGTACTCCTCTCCTCTGTTCAGTAATCTGTATTTGCAAAACTATGATTCTTCAGGATCCCTGTTATTGGGGGCAAATACCTCGACTTACATAGGCTCTTCGTGGAGGTTACTTCTAGGGGTGGTCTTTCAAAGGTAAGATTCATTCCAAATTTATGGATAAAAATGATTCCTTTTTGTTCTTTTTCTGGGCTTAAGGCAACCAGACCTTTACCCTTGTTAAGTATTATATTGAACATAGTTTTGATCAATATGAGCAAATGTTAGGCAGTATTAGCAAGCTAGGAAGTGAAGATTGCATCCCTAGTTTATATTATATTACACAAATAATCTTGACCTTTTTTTCATAGCTTCCATCAATTGATTCCTACCATGCAGTGCTCGAAAAGAACTGTATTTTGCTACACTTGAAATTCTTTAGCTACTTGCTGATTTTTGTTCACTGCCTTCTATCTATCCGAGGGTGTCTTAAGGCCTTAGTTTTTGTTTTTATTTTTTTGGTGATATCAAACAAGCAAAACGAAGCTGATGGTTTAAGTTTTGATTGCAACTGAGGCTTGTAATAATGGAAATTTAATTTTAAATATAAGAGTAAAAAAGGACATCCCCCTCTCCTCTCCCACATGGTTACATGCAAATCTATTGTGCTTTAAGTAATTTCTTTTGGTATCTGTTTTAAGTGCAGCAGGATATTTACGTGAAATGGGATTGCAGGTTCTTGGAGAGAAAAGATGGAAAGAAGTAACTACCGTTTTTAACTTTCCCTCCTCAGCTACAAATGCTTCTTTTATTCTTCGGAAATATTATGCTCAATTGCTCCACCACTATGAACGAATTTACTATTTTAATGCAAAGTGTTGGACTCCTTCATCAGCTGGTGCGTGAAAAACCCTTAAAGCAAAGCTTCTCTTATATTTGATGAGTTTTTTTACTGAACGTATAATCATCTGCAGATGCTTTGCAGAATGTGGCCATGATTACAGCTCCGCCTTGTAGGCTGGCTGGAACACCACAACAATTGCCAGACATTCAAGCTGATGTGCCAGTTAAAGTAGCTAAAGGTGGTAACATGTTTCTCACTTTTTCCTCATCTTTTCTACGTAACTAATAAAAATTACTTGTCATCCCAATATAATTTTGACGATCTCCCATCCCACTTTACAAATTCAGTTGGCTTTCTTTGTTTGCGTTTTAATGATTTAGATCAGAGTTTAAAAAGTTATCTTAGATCCTCTTATATTGTGAGACGGACAAAAACTGATGACTCCAAGTTGTTTTTTGTGGTTGCAGAAAGTGTTAGACCATCAGCAGGTGCAGGTTCAGGTTCTGAAGTGTACGGTGTTATTGATGGGAAGTTTGAGAGCGGGTATCTAGTAACTGTTAAAATTGGATCAGAGGATTTTAAGGGTGTACTATATGCCCCTCCGAATTCAGCAAACCTAGTACAGCAGCATCAAAGTGTCCCTCAAATGCAAATTGTCCCTGTAAATACCACTGATAATAATGCAGCATCAGGAGTGGTCCGGAGAAAGCGTAGGAAGAAATGCGAAATTAAAAAGAGAGACCCTGCTCGTCCAAAGCCTAATAGAAGTGGCTATAACTTTTTCTTTCAAGAACAGCATGCCAGGCTCAAACCGCTTTTTCCTGGAAAGGATAGGGAAATCAGCAGGATGATTGGTGAGGCATGGAACAAATTAAACGAGCCTGAAAAAGCGGTATATTAACCAAACTGTTTTTTTTTTTTTTTTTTTTTGTTGTACTTGGATGTTCATTGTGTCATCATGCACAAAATTGTTTGTTTGAGACCAGATTTATCAGGAGAAAGCTATTAAAGACAAAGAAAGATACAGATTAGAGCTGGAGGATTATCAGGAGAGATTAAGGACAGGACGAGTCCAAGGCCATGCAGCGCAAATGCAACAGTCATCTTTTAAACCAGCTGCTGCTGCTGCAGATCTAATGGTTCCGGTCCAAAGTAAAGACGGGAACACTTCTCCTTCAGAGGACGAGGCAAGCTCCAATAAGAGCGAGAGGAGCAGCTTGGAAGATCATAAAGTCGAGGACAAGGGTGTGGATCTAGAGGCAGCACTTCCCGGGGTGGAAACCGAGATTGAAAGTGCCACTTTGGGGAAGGGAGTTGACAACAATGCTGCAATGCACAAGGAAGAAATTTCATTACCGATACGCCCCATGGGAGACAATTCTTCAGTACCCAGCTAGTGGAGGAGCGAGAAACGGAATGGAAGAAGCATTTTCATGACAGTTAGTAACTACAAGGTATGGGTAATTTAAGGTGCTGAAGAAGAAGAAGAAGAAGGAAGAAGAAGAAGAAGAAGAAGATTAGATTGTTTTGAACAGTGTAGTTATTCTGCATCTTTCTCTGCTTTTACTAATAGCAATGCTACAAGGAATGAAACATGTTAGATACATATCTTTGGTAGCTATTAGTATTAGAGTAGATAGAAGTGTAGCCTAGCACGCGTCGCAAGTAAATTGTGAAGCGTCCATCCATCCTGTTTGATAGGTGGTAAGAGTCTATGCCTGTTTTATAGTTAAGTTTTCGAGCGTTGGTTTGTGGCTGCTTCATAGTCCCTCCATGAAACCTGAGATGGGCAAATTTTGTTGGAGATACATCATGAGAACCAAATCCTTTTCCTATGTAGCCCTAATTTTTACATGTTACACTGGCTAAATTAGACAAATGAACTATTATTGTTTGGCACACATATTGGGTAGGGCGGTTAACGAACCGAACATAAACAAATGGAGGTTATTTGTGTTTGTTTGTTAAGATTTTTGGAATGTTCGTGTTCGTTTGTTAATGTTTTTGAAAATCGTGTTCGTGTTCGTTTGTTAAGCATATATATAGCGTGTTCATTTGTTCGGTTCAGGTGAACATGTGAACTCCTATACATCGTTGAGATGTGAGATTGGACGGTCGAGATTTGATAGCGGTGCATTTGGTGTAGTTGTGCAATGGTGCAGTGGTGATGTATAATCAAAGGTGCACAGGTTAACATCAAATATTAAATACTCAATGTTAAAATCTTCGTTATATTAAAATATATTTTTAAAATAATAGTGTGTGTGTCTATATTCATATAGTTGTAGAATTCATATTTATATTATTGATGTAAGAATTTTAGAAATAATAAATTACTAAATATAATTATGGTAACATTTAATTAATATTTAAATGAAATCAAACTTACCATTGTAGAATGTAAGAAAATATATTGTACATGCATATGCATGGTAATAATAATGTGAAAAGATAACAGAAGTTATAACGGTAGGTTATATTTTTGTCCAAAAAATTGTGTAGTACAATTTTGATAACATAATGTACAAAAAAAGGTTAATAGAAAAAACGGGCATAAATTAGGGGTATAAGCTCGATTGAGACTTATTATATATATATATATATATATATATATATATATATATATATATATATATATATATATATATATATATATATATATATATATATATATATATATATATATATATATATATATATATAGGGTGCTTCTCTGGTGCACGCCACACTTATTGTGTGAACTTGTGCACCATCATGGTGCGTTGATTTTGGTGATCCGATGGCTCACAATTACAGTGCACCTTTAGGGATGTACCTGCGGAACACATAGGCGTAGTGCAATTGCGTAAATTCTTCTTTTCGAATTTTGAATTGTCGACTCCCTACACCTACCTTCACGTGCATGTTTATCGGAGGAAGTTTGAGATTGGCGGAAGGTGACGGAAACACAGACCTTCACGTGCATGTTTATCGGATGAAGTTTGAGATTGGCGGAAGGTGACGGAAACACACGCGAGGAGTTCCGACGAGTGGAGCAGTGTACGTACGTCCGGTGATTGCAACTCCATTGTTCAGTCTCCCATCGCAGTGCACGTCGGCCGGTGATTGTGGTTTGCAACGGCCGTGCGAATCGGCGAGTGGAGTGCAGTAGGCATACTTGCGATGAGTGACACGGGGTCTCCAGAGTTATCAGGTTCGCATTCCTGCGCATGCATGTCGCCTCCCGGTTTATGCACAATGTTATTAGTCCCCCTGTTTTTATTTACTACATACGCGTCTGCCCGCATATATAAGTGCTTAGTTCTGATGGAGAAGAGCGTATGATGAAATTAGTGGAGTGGGTTGTATTAGGAAGTTCTGTATACCCTTGTAATTGCAGTAGGATGAATGCATTTTTTCTCACCTCCTACTCCCATACTACAGACTATAGGTGTTGTTAGCTCTACTAGAATTACAATGAAGGAGAATTAAACTTAGAATCCATGTTTAGTCATATTCTTGGCAATAAGAATGATTCGGTTCAGTTAAATAATAAAGGGAAAATGGTGGCCGGGTAAAATTAATTCGATCCTACAACTTCTGTGCGTTTAAAAGGGACATCCACTTGAATGGAGTTCCCAGGATGGAGTTGGGAACATGGTAGGAATGTAGGTATAATGCATTCATAGCGGGAGTGGTAGTAGGCAAACACCTTAAAATCAATGTCGTTAGAACATATTAAGGCTTGGGGCAATTAGCTTATTTATCCATGGTGGGGTAGTTTCAGTGCATACCGGGGACCTAGGGGTGGAGGCCACTAATACACCTCTAATATCCAGAGATGCAATGTCTCTTTAGAATAGTGAGACCTCAGCAGAATAGTCACTTGACTTTTGTAGACTTTATGTTGCATACATAATGGAATATACACTGGGCTGTTAGCTTTTCTAGTAGAAGTAAAGGTAAAGTAAAACACCAAAGGTAAGTGCACTACTACACTTCTAAAATGCATAAACACAAACACTAATGCAGGTGCGGAAGGATTAACCCGGAATAATGAAGCTGAGCGCACTGTATTTTTAGGAAAAATTGGACTAATTATGCTGTGTTGTATCTTGAATGCCATTTTATGTTTGCACTGATATTATTATAAGTTGGTTGTTGGTGATAGACCCATCAGACTGGCAGGTTTTCTTAACTGGATTTTTTGCCTCATTTGTATTATGTGTGTGTTTTCGTCCACAGGTGCCCATGCGAGTGAGGGCGACAGTGACTACGTCTCACATGGTGTTCGCGAACTACTAGCAGAGCAAACCACGTATTGGTTTCTGGCTGTGGACAGCGAAATCACCCCGGTTGTTGGGCGGCGTTTCAGCACATTGGACGAAGGCATCGACTTTTACACGAACTACGCACGGGTCTGCGGGTTTGATGTGCGGTTGTACACCATGAAACGGGCCCGTGACAGGGAGACTGTGATGCGTTATTTGGTATGTAACCGGGAAGGCATTAAGGGTGGTGGTATTAGCAAGCCTATCTGCGCACACGGGGATAGTGGAGGTAAGAGGAAGCAACGAAGAAGACGGATATCTAACAGGGTTAAGTGCAGAGCCCGGATATGTTTTAGAAAGGTGAGCAGTGGGGAGTTTGAGATAACTGTGTTCGTTGAGGGACACAGTCATCATATGTGTTCCGACGCATCGAAGTTATTCATGAGAGTTAACCGGAAATTGGATGTGGCACACCAGGCGTTTGCAGCAAACTGTGTTAGAGCGAATGCCGGTTCCTCCAAAGGTTTCAAGCTATACAGGGAGATCACCGGGTTATACGCAAATGTTGGTGCGACGGACACCGAGTTCCACAATTTCAAACGGGACCTCCAGGTATATGTTGATGGCAAAGATGGTGAAATGATTATAGAGAAGTTTAAAACGAAGTGTGCTATTTGTGAGAACTTCTTTTTCGATTACGACATGGACAAAGAAAACCGGGTTGCGCGACTTTTCTGGGCTGACCCCATCGGTCGTCGCAATTTTTCCTTATTTGGCGACACGGTCTCATTCGATGCTACTTACGGTACAAATAGGTATGAGCGGTACGCTTGTCGTTTGTTTTTTTTTTTTTTTTTTTTTGTTTATTTTTTTGGCCGTAACTCCAGTGCATGCTTAGAACACTGCGGTGCATGTCGGGCGCTTGTTTGTGTCGGGCTTTATGTTTGTGTGGTAATTAATTACATCAAATGCATACTCATTTTCGAATTCTGATAATGAGTATGATAAATTAAAGTTAAGTGCTACTAATGATATAATTTAATCATGATATATAATACAGACCAAACTTTGTTCCATTCTAAAATGATTTTTTGACCTGTCATTAGATTTTCTTTAAAAAGTTTTCTAGCTCAAAGTCTCGTGCCTGGATTAGTGGTTAGTAGTTATTAGTTTATTACTACCATGTTTACTACAAAGATATAAAGTAAAATGACACTATATTATAGTAAGTGCTCTCAAGTAGTTAGAGTGGAAAAGATTTTCAAAAGTGCATTTAAGGAAGGTAATTAAAATAAAGAAGCAATTGAAAGATAAGTTTTGCCCATAATTGATATGGAGGATGTTTGAATATTGGCCAAGAATAATGTCCACCTCCCTTTAATTTCCCCTCACACCCATTTCGACTTAATTACATCAATGCAACTTGTGGTTTCATTTATAGCCATCGTTTCTTTTTTTTTTTTTTTTTTTTTGTTCTATTTTTTGTGGATTGTATAGTCGTGTTAACTTTGCAAATTGCCGTTTTTTATGAAGGTACAATCTGGTATTTGTTCCGTTCACCGAGGTGGACCACCACAAGCGGTGCATTACTTTTGCTGCCGGGTTGCTCACTAAAGAGGACGTTGAATCATACACGTGGTTATTACAAAGGTTTAGAACTGCAATGAGTTCTGTCTCATCGTGCGTGATCACTGATCAAGACCCGGCTATGAAGATTGCTATTGCCCAGGTTTTGCCAAATTGCCGACACCGTTTCTGTATGTGGCACATTATAACAAAGGTGAACGAGAAAATTGGGTCTGACTTGGTAAAAGATGTGCAGTTCTGCAATAAGCTAAACGGTATTGTCTGGAACGAGACTATCAGTGTAGGTGAGTTCGAAGTGCAATGGCATTTGTTAATGGAAAAGTACAACCTAACAACCCACCGCTGGTTCACCAAGCTGTATACTGAAAGGGAGTTCTGGATCCCTGCATATTTTACAGATTTGCCCATGAGTGGGTTGTTGCGCACTACATCCCGATCTGAAGCAGAGAACAACGTTTACGGGAACTGTTCCCGACCCCACTTCAGTCTGGTGGAGTTTTATATGCAGTACGAGAGTGTACTGGAGACCCAGCGTTACAAGCAAAGCAAGTTAAACGCCGAGAGCGAGGGGTACTTGCCCGATTTCAAAACCCCCTTGGCACTAGAACGGTATTTGGCACAAATGTTCACGATAAAAATTTTTTATGAGCTACAACAAGAAATTGAAGCTGGGTGTTTCTATTGCCGAGTGGTTGGTATCCGTGAGGAGGGGGAGGTCATCACTTACGACATAAGGGGGGAAGGCACCGCTACCTACACTGTGCAATACACCCCGGTAGGGAATCATGCATCCTGTAGCTGCAAGCTATTTGAGCGGTTGGGGTTAGTTTGCCGTCATATGTTCTTGGTGTTCAGGGATGCACAGATTAAAAGCTTGCCGTTGGATTATGTCCTTCCACGTTGGTGTAAGCAGGTTGGAGGTGTTGTATGTTGCAGGCAGTGTTCCGATGTTCCTTCTACGGAGTCTGGTCCTAACCGGATATGGAATGCGATGCACACATGCGCTGCATTGGTAGGTAACAACACAGATCGAAAGTCGCGACTGGTGCAAGTATTAGAAGATTTGAAAAGGGAATTTATGAGTGCTGGTCCAAACGTTGCCCCTGCAAAAGGTAACAATGCTGCCATTGTGGCTTTATGTGGCGTTGCACCCCCGGCATCCATCACCATCAAGCCCCCTGCTCAAGCTAAAAACAAAGGGACGGGCAAGCGTATTAAAAGCCAACGTGAGTTAGCTGTTTTGAGCAGTGCTAAAATAGGGCGTAAATGTGGTGTGTGCGGCGAGTACGCCCGTCATAACGCTCGTAGTTGTCCGTATAAGTAAGCAGGTGTTGCGGTACTGTCAGAATAACAACCCCCACCCCTTATATACCCTTGGTAGACATTTTGACCACGGTATCGTTTTATTTATTTTGTTTATTGTAACTCCTTTGGCGGCACTTTTTTTTTTGCATGCGATATAGCTTCCTAATTTCCGAGTGTTGCTAATATGAAGCCAGAATCTGCATTGTCATTTGTTAGAGTTTTTATTCTGTTCATTTTTTTTCCCTACCATATTTATTAATTTTGATATTTACTTCATAACAGTATTTACTAGTGTAGCAAAGTAACACAAAAGGGGGAAAAATGAACAGAATTAAAACTCCAACAAATGACAATGCAGATTCTGGATTCATACTAGTGCATTGCGTTTGTAATTGATGAAGTGCAATCTGTTGCACATACAACGGGCAGTTGGTACACTTTCTTCTTCTGTAGGCCTTCAAACTTGTGTGTAGCACATACTTTGCGTTGCTCACCTTGATAATTTGAAACACTATTCTGTCATTAGATATTAATTGACCAATTTCCATTTAAACATGTATATTCTCGCACAGCAAATCGACAGCAAAGCACACAATTGTTGTCTGACTTTCATTTGGTCCATCCATTTAATGTACAGGACGTGTGCGTTTGGGCCTATTTTTGGCATTCGGTACTACTGATACCTATGACAAGTCCAACGTGCATTACCCCTACCATATTCATTAATTTTGATATTTATTCCATACTTGTATTTACTAGTGTAGCAAAGTACCACACAAGGGGGAAAAAAATGAATATAATAAAAACAACCCACCACAGAGGCTGGCTAAATGTTTCTTTTGCGCTTGCGATCGTGTGACCTAAACCCCTGCTTGAGTATTTTAAATCAATTATTCCATCACTACCATAACCAGAATCCCCACCGGAATAGGGTGGTCAAAAAAGCTAATGAACGACCCTCCACGAAATAAAATGTGTTGCACCACTACCGTGCTAATGCTAGTGGCTTTATATACACCAAAAAAATAACATTATCAAGTTTTTTACTGTCCCATTCTGCATTTCCTACCATGGTACCGTCGTGGACGTCCCTACCCATGAAGCAACCGTTCCGATCTGATGGAGTCGTACTCCCCCACCCGTGTGACAATGGTACGCATATGGATATTTGCCTCACTGAGCAGAATGTTATACAAATAACGCCTGCGCAAGTTCAGAAATAATGCAGCGTCCCCTGTTTGTAATCCAGTGTACCATTTTGGGTAGCGCTCCCCCATAAACGACTTCATATGGCGCATCGTATATATTGCCGATTCTGCGCCGCACGTGGTTTCACCCCATACCAACGGCATCCGCGTGGGAGTCATGGACCTTAGCTGTAGTGCACGGACTGGCTGATGTTTCGTTTCAAGGTATGCAGCCAACAGGTCAACTTGCAAACAACACCGGATTACAATATGGCATGCAATGGTACTAACCAGTAGGGCGAATGACTATGATTGCATGGGGGTTACCATTTCGGCCGGAGCCCGCCCATACATTTGGACTCCTGTGTCTGTTGGTGGTGCACTGTCAATGATGTCGAAGGCAGGATGCTTGAAATTGATGCTCATAACATAGTAACGAACTTAGTGCATTATTGCAAAAATATACTGCCACGATGTACAATTATGTCATTGAGATTGTGTATATTACAGAACATTTTATGCACGGATCATGTCCTTACCAGGTCTACCGTGGCCAACCCCACGCGCCCTACAACATGGACCTCCGCATCAATACGTCGTGCGAACCACGAAAGCCTTTCATTTCTGCTAGTAGCAACATTCACTACAGGCCAATCTGCACACACACACACACACACCATCATAATGTAGTAAAATTAGAGTTGGAGCAAAGCATGTAGCCAGGTTCAAGTTCCAGGCATGGTACAATTTTTTTTTTTAAACGGGCGCACCGAACTGCCCACAGGTAATTTCATGCTACACAGAAGGTTATATTGCACAGCTGCTTCGGCCGTAATAATTTTATCACAACGACAACTGACATATTAATATTTTAAAATACAGAAAGAGAAAAATGAACTGGATCCCTACACCCGTCAGTGCTTTTCTAGGTACATACCTTAACGGCTGTTGTTAAGAACAAGCGTGAAGGCACATTCCGCCCCCTGGGTTTCTCTCTCGCATTCAGCACAAGACACCAAACATCTACTACCACTTTGGAGACGTTCGTACCCTCCTTTAGCGTGTGCAGGTTAGCCCATATCGCTTTTCGATTAGCATACTCGAATAGTACTTCATTGCTATCAAATTAAACATACACCGATTGTTACACACAGTTTACGGGGTTGCGTCCATATCCCTACATGTGGTGTACTCTACGTACCGGTCACTGTGCGGTGAATTAAAAAGCCACATCCAGACAACATATATTGGTGGTAGTGGAATTGCGGGGTAGCCCGACGCTGTGCTGAAAAAAAAAAGCCAACAGGCTCAGGCTCCCGATCGATGGGCCTTTTGTCTTTGCGGTCTGCCCTTAACTGAGGTGGTGACTCCGATATGGTGGTCCTGTCGGGCGCACGTAGTAGAACCTGCATGTGTTCATCAGATGAACCGTACGTGTTAATACAATTGCACCAGACCTGGGATGCATTCACATAACAATTTATCAATCCAGAAAATCACTATCTTCACAAATCAGCATTATTGGATAAAAGTATTTAGCTTATTCACTGCCCGATAAATCTACCTCATCCACAACAATGGATGCCTCCTGTGTGGTCCCAACATGCATTACACCTACCATATTTATTAATTTTGATATTTACTCCATAATAGTATTTACTAGTGTAGCAAAGTAACACAAAGGGGGAAAAAGATTAACAGGATAAAAGACAATCCAGATTCTGGCTTCATATTAGCAACACTCGGAAATTAGGAAGCTATGTCGCATGCACATGACAACTAGAATTGCACATTAGTACCCAATTACCACTCAGATCTACAGTTCACCAATGGTACCTGCACAGTGGGTGTCACTTCATTTGACGGTCCAGTCGTGGTACCTTTCTCCCGGTGCGATGCTAATACTGCTGTGGCCCTTGGCCTAGAACTTGAAACGGACGACGGAATCTGCAATAAGTAGTCCGTGCAAGCATCAGTAATCGATCACATAATGCACAGTGGGAAAAAAAAAAACCAGACTACAAAACACCAACAGATCCGTATAGAGTGCACCATGAACTGAGCTCGTAGGACAGTACCACTTGCATTTTGTATTACTTGTCATCTTTTTCTAGCCTGGTTGTAAAGTGCATATATATAGTGTGTACAGTGGATTTGTTTAAGTATATATAGTAATTGATTTTTAATTGAAATTAATCTACACCCATTAGTCACAACACAGTTCCGTGCACTAGTAACACAGCTACATATATACGTATATATGTAGTTGGTTAGTCGTGCACTTTTAGGTCTGGAATGCACACTTACCTTACTAGAAATGCACAGCTATCAAACACCCAAAACCACCACCCAAACCCCCAGTACTGTATCACACCCCCCCATAATAGGACCAACCATAATGGACAAGATAATGCACAAGGTAATGATCTTTAATTGTACCATGTTTATTCTATGCTCATTTCTTTCATTTTTGAAAATTGTAATCTGTAATGGATAGTAATCTACATTGCCCTACATTTCCATGCTACTAGTAAAGCAAATGAACACACAGGAAAATAATAAAAAAAAAAAAGAATAAAAAATCCCAACAGATACGTATATATGTAGTTGGTTACTCGTGCACTCTAAGGACTGGAATGCACACTTTTAGGGCAAAAATGCACAGCTATCAAACCCCCAACCCCCACCCAAACCCACAGTACTGTATCACACCCCCCATAATAGGACCAACCATCATGGACAAGATAATGCACAAAGTAATGATCTTTAATTGTACCATGTTTATTCTATGCTCATTTCTTTCATTTTTTGAAAATTGTAATTTGTAATGGATTGTAATCTACATTCCCCTACATTTCCATGCTACTAGTAAAGCAAATTAACACACAGGAAAATTTAAAAAAAAAAAAAGAATAAAAAATCCCAACAGATACGTATATATGTGGTTGGTTACTCGTGCACTCTAAGGACTGGAATGCATAGTTTTAGTGCAGAAATGCATAGCTATCAAACCCCCTACCCCATCACTAGAACCCACACTACTATAGCACACCCCCCATAACAAGACTAAACATAATGGCAGGGCCGGATTTTAGGCTGTGCAAGCTGGGCTACCGCACAGGGCCCCTAATTTTAGAGGGGCCCCAAAATTTAGAGGTTCAATATTTAATTTTTACCTAGCTAGTTTAAAAATAAAAATTAAAAAGTTTTCAATTAAACTTTAAAGGTTTTATGAAGAGATGGTAAGAATGTGTATTTATTGTAATTTAACTTGGAGGTCAAAGGTTCGAAACTTGCATGTATTAGTTTTAAAAATTATGATTTTGGTAGGGCCACATTTATTTACTAGAACAGGGCCACCAAAACTTAAAATACGGCCCTGCATAATGGACAAGATAATGCACAAGGTAATGATCTTTAATTTTAACATGTTTATTCTATGCTCATTTCTTTCATTTTTGAAAATTGTAATCTGTAATGGATTGTAATCTACATTCCCCTACATTTCCATCATTCCATGCTACTAGCAAAGCAAATTAACACACAGATTTTTTTTTTTTTAAAAACAGGGAAAAAACAGAATAAAAACCCCACCACAGACCAGGCTAGCATTGTCATTAAAAGAGACAGAGATATGCCACTATACTACCCACCACAGCACCCCCCCCCCCTCCCCCGGAAAATGACTCATAAAATACGTTATTTGTGTAACCCAATCTATTTGTTGTGACGTTTTAGCGATAGGGTGTTTAGGAATCAGAATAGAAACCACCATTCTTGAGGTACCAGGACAAACTTGGTCAGTTGGTGTAATTACACCAGCCGTGGCAGCTGTGGTATCCACCACCAGCGATGCTAGTTCTTGCGTCATTCCCAGGCTAAAGCTCGGTGCGTCCCACTCCGTCATTGTCGTGGTGGAGCCCCCCCCCCTCCCCACTGTGCGGTGTCTGCACAAAATAATAGGACCACACATTAGCAGCACACCCCCGTTTAGAAAAGAGCAGGTTCTACTGCCACAATACGTTTTCCAAAAAAATATAGCAACACCGAACCTGCGTAGTTGGCAATGCTCTACCCCGCATGGCTTCCTCTTCTACCCGGTCCAACTGCCTCAAAAACTGCGTGCTCTGCCACACCGCATCCTGCAGGGGTGCACGCGTTACTCTCGGCGTATGGTGAGGTGCTCCCTTTGAGTGCTCCGTGATTAGGGGTGCCAGTATACCCGCTACATCGATGATCTGTTGGAAGTCGCGATGTTCGTGAGCCTCGCTAGGATTCCTGCGGACCTCCTCTGCAACCCTCACAGCTAAAGAACGAAGGTCTGTTGCCATGTTGGTGAACCCCTGGGCAAACCCCTGCATGTGACCACAAGTTAAAGCACCCCACCCACATGCCACCCCCATTAGTCCAATGATTATACATACCACCGTTTCACTCGGAGTACGGTCAGAATGCACGTGGTTACCCCCTAGCCGGCTAGAGGGCTTGGGCCGTGAGGTCGATGCACCCAGATCATATCGTCCGTGTGAGGCATCCCTTGCAAACTTTGGACGTGCGGTAGGCGGAGGTGGTGCACGATTCCGTGGTCCACCCTGCGCGTGCATTACAATGTTATTAGTGCCCAATGTATATCGATAGTTAATGGTGGACCCCACTTGTCTAAAAATAACCATTATAACCCCTGAGTACGAGGGTGTTTGCCATTAAGCTAAGGTGGACTTGTGAACGCACCTGGAGTAGGGCACCGTGTGGTTGACTGGCGAGTGGAGTTCTTCTAGTAGTTTGCCGCGGTGGCCGCGGTGGTGATTGATGCAATGGTGCATCCACCAGCCCGTTGCTAACCCACCCCCCCCCCCCCCCCACCGCTGCAACCTCCCGTGCTTCCAACCCCTTAGAAGTCCACCCATGCGACACCAGGGTGGTCCGTGGGACATCCTTTGCGCCTACAACGACCCTGTCAACATATAAGAGCTGCACCACAACATTTACACACATTAAAACACATATAACAAACAACACATTCATCCATGAGTCGTACGAGATGCATAACTTACAATCAAGAATAGTAGTGGGCCTGGGAATTTCCCCCGAGTGTTCAGAGACCACCTAGCATGGGTTTTTGCTAGCGAGCGAAGTAGATACCCACACCAATCCAGCTCCTTAATCATTTTCACATCATTAAACATGTGAACGGTTCTTTGATTCGCATACCCATTCAAAGTGCTTGCAACGAGGGTGCTTGCTACTATCATGTAGAAATGTCGTTTAAACCACATCCCACTGTTTGTGTGAGTTAACACCCTTGTGGTCAGAGCTTTCACTGTGATATTTCCCCTCCGCTTCTTATCATTACTCCGCCATGCCTTCAAGTCGGGGCCCACTACGTGGGTATCGCGCTCAGACATCGTAATAGACCCATATTGGAGCCCAAGCACACTCGCCACATCTTCGTTCGTGAAACTTATCCTCCTCCCGTAACCCAACTCCAAGACCATTTGTTCGGGGTCATAGTTGTCCGCCACCCAATACCCGATCCGTGAGGGTAATACCTTTGCCCAGAGGCCCAGCAGCCCCCCCCATGCCCATCGCAATAACATCTTGTTTCTGCCGTGGCGTCAGTGATGTGACCAGGCGCACGAGTTCCCTCGGACCCCCCCCCCTCACCCCCCCGTGTCTTGATCTGGGGTAACGGGCCTGCACCCCCCTCCTGTACCTGTTCATGCGTGGGGGTGCTCATTGGTCCAACGTGTTCTTCCTCTGCTGGTTCTGCGTGCTCTTCCTCTTCTGGTTCACGCGGGGAGGTGTGGTACTCCACGTCTGCATCGCTATCTTCGACGCTCAACATGATCCTGGTGTGCCCAAATATAAAGACATAGGTTAATGCGACTAATTTAGGGCACTCTATCCTTTTCACCCATCTTTCACATGTTTTTGAATATATAATCATTTTACTTTTAATTTTTTTTTTTTTTGGTAAGCCGCCGTCTGTAATTTGTGCATTTGAAAAGATCTAAGCTTTTAGATTGGTTTAATTAATACAATTTCCTCATGCAAAAAAGAAAAAAAAAAACAGCATTGTTAATCCAATTTTCTGCCGTTAACACTGCGGCCTAATTCCTGGTTTTGTGTTGTTAACAAAGCGGCCTAAGCTTAGTTCTTGTGTAGTGTTAGTTTGAACATGTCCATTGAAGATACAAGTCAAGACCTAATTTTGTTTTTTCCCCTATCAACCAGTAGCATTCGAACCCGAACAAGCAAAATAAATATAACCTAATCCAATATAATCAAGAATTCCTCATTCAAAATAAATATAATCTACTGTTAGTTTCCTTATGCAAAATGCACCCATTAAGTGCATCCCCAGACTGCACCTATGGTATTTGTTCGTTTTCACTGTGCTTTCATATGACCACATGCAATGAAGATACAAAACAAGACCTAATTTTGTTTTTTGGAATAAGCAAAATAAATATAATCTAATCCAATATAACACTCATCTGGAAGGCATTCTTTGAATAACACTTGTTACGCCATTCATACAAAATGTCAGAGTTGATAATGTATCTAGAAATACTGACAACAAACCTTAAACAGATATTATACACATGTATCAAGCAAAATTAGTCCTACTGGAAGTTCAGACCCAATTCCACTAACAGTTAACAGTATCATTATTAACTGTTATATGCTAATATAAATCCGTTAAAAGCATGATTAAATTGCACACCCAATTCCACTAACAGAACGTGAGCATGATTAAATTGCATACCCAATTAAACTAAACATCAAAATCTTCCAACGATAAGTTTTTTCATCTTAGAAAAGGTCTCATACCAGTAGCAGCATGTAAGCATCAAATGCAGGCAGCACTGTTACTCTACACAAGCTCTCTGCATCTTCCTTGATCCTAATGGTCTTCGGTCACGACGCACCTAATTCGGTAATTGCAATGCACCTAATTCACTAATTCTGTAACTGCAACCAGGTGATTCCAAAATTACAGCCCTACAATCACTTCCAACACCCCCCAACAAACGAAAAAAAAAAAAAAAAAAAAAAAATCCCAATTGCACAAATTAGTGAGCTTGTCTGCATATATTGACTTAACCTAATGTTGAGTTTACTCTCTCTGAGGTAATTAAAGTGCAAATTAAATTAAAAAAAAAAAAAGAAAAAAAAAAAAGAAAGCAACAGACATGAAGGTTCCAAATTTCAACTTGTACTTACCAATATACATATATGCAGTAAAACACATGAGTTTACCCTCTCTGCGGTAATTAAAGTACAAATTAAAGTAGGAGTTTGTATTTACTTATCAAAGTAGAAGATTCGGATCATACTCACCTGCCACATCCGAGCGGTGCGACGTCTGATGCCTGGCAGCAACCTTCCCGGAAGAAGCCCTGCCGACACCCCCAACAGCCGTCGAATTCGTCAGACGGAGACCAGGACGCCGTCTATGTGCCCGGGACAGCGGAGTCGCAGGTCTATGTGCCAATTGCCGCCTCGGCCTACCACTCGGTCGAGTCATCACGCGACTAGAAACGCACGCTTCGACGGAGAGTGGAGGGCACCTTTGCAATTGACTCGTCGAGCTGGGGAGCCGGCTAACACACCAACATTAAACGCAAAACGCATCCCCCAACCCGCACGCGTAGCGAAATTACCCTCCCGACACTGACTATACCATTAGCGCTAAAGTGCACCTGCTTGTGTAGTTGGTAGTGCACTCGACTACCGTGCACCACCAAAAATGACCACTGATCAAACGATATGCACGGCTGGATATGGTGCACAAATGCACATGATAATGAGAATGCACATCTGAACAGTTTTCTATATATATATATATATATATATATATATATATATATATATATATATATATATATATATATATATATATGATCGCGTTCAGGTGCGAACTGCTCGCACAGGAGAGAAGTGAGAACCATTCAGCGCCGTCCACATGTCCAGATCTAAAGGATGAGAAACATTGATTTTTTTTTTATAAAAAATGCAGTGATATTTTCGTAAATAATTGAACATCAACGTGCAAGTAAAATATATTACAAGTGCAAGTAGCAGTTTCATATAGTGCACCTCAATGCATATAAAATGTAGAGAAAATGTACAAATAGGCCATTGAACTATTTGAGGGATAACAATTAAACCACCAAACTCGAATAAGTTCCAAATTCATTCATGAGCCAGGAAAAAAAGAGCAATTAACATTTTTAGCAGGTTAACAACAGGTTTATGCTGATTTGGATGCCACGTGTATATTTTATTTTATATTTTATTATTATTATTATCCTACTAACCATTTAACCATCTTCCTGAATGTCATGTTTTATATTTTATTATTATTATTATTTATTATTATTATTATTATTATTATTATTATTATTATTATTATTATTATTATTATTATTATTATTATTATTATTATTATTACTAGTTTTACACGCGCATTGCGTGAATGATTAATGCCCCATGTTTATAATTAAATAAATATTTGAAAGTATATCAATGCCAAATTATATATGAGAAGTTCATACATAAGTAATTTAATATCGAATTCGTTTATTTAAATACTAGTTTTTTTTACGCGCATTGCGCGATTGAGATAATGCCCAATATTTTTTTAAATAAGTATTTTAAAGTATATCAATGCAAGATTATATTGGAATTGTTCATGCATAGATAATTGAATGTTAAATTTGTGTATTTAAATAGGCAATTCTAAGTTTACAAATGCAAGATAATATAGTCAAGATTGATTATAGTTGTCAATAAAATAATTGTATAGGTATGGTTGAAACCAAATATAGGACATAAGTGAGAGAAAATAAAAATTAGGGCATAAATTATTAAATACTCCGTATATACTAATATTGAAGAGGTAACTACTGATTGCCAAAGAAGGACATTGCGAGATAGTTTCCCACTTCAATTTGTTGTGTGATTTGAATACTCTTTTTGTCAATAAATCTTCCAAGTAGTTAATATGATTGACTTAATTATATTTTTTATTTTTTAAAACAATTATTATTATTATTACTATTGTTATTATTATTATTATTATTATTATTATTATTATTATTATTATTATTATTATTATTATTATTATTATTATTATTATTATTATTATTATTATTATTATATCATCATACCCTTAGGTCATTTTACATGTTAATCTAAACAACTAATTTTTTCAAATATCTTTTTACCAACCATTGATATAATTCGCTGGTCAAATTCGCTAATATAATCCGCTAACGCTAACTGCTAACTGCTGATTGTCAAACAAGGATATTGCGAAGTTGTTCTCACTTCAATTTGTTGTGTGATTTGAATAGTCTCTTTGTCAACAAATCGTCTAAGTAATTAATATGATTAGCTTTATTAATTATATTTTTTAAATTTTTTCATGGTATTAATAAAATACTTGGTAAATAAATATATAGCATTATTTTGTATTATAACTTTGATATTTAATTAAAAAAAATAGTGCACAAAAAAAGGTAATAGACAATGTGTGAATATAATCAATTGATGAATTTGAATGTAAAGAATTTTTACATTGGAAAAATATAAAGACAATATAACTAATAAAATTATTTCTCTTAATTAATTTATTAATAATGAATTATTTTTTTAATAAAGACATTGTAGGGACAATGTAGCAAATATAATCAATTGATGAATTTGAATATAAAGAATTTTTATATTGGAGAAAAATAAATACAATATAACTAATAAAATTATTTCTCTTATTTAATTTATTGATAATTAATAATTTTTTTTTGAATAAAGGCATTGTAGACACATAATTCTAAATTAAAAAATGATATGTATTATTTTTTGTTGTAGCTACTAAATTATTATTTTAATTAATTTAATAAGAGTAAAATAGAGTACTAATTATGCCAACTTTGATTGGGATGAGGTTCGAACCTAAGACCTTTAAATTCTTATTAAAATCAATAAGTAAGTTATCGGTGAACTAACATAAATTAACGGAAAAGATAATATTTAATGGAAAAGTTAACGGAAAATCACATTCATTAAGGATAAATTAGGAAATCTTAAGGAAAAATTAAAATCTGATCAATCTGAGCCATTCATTTGATTAAAAAATTTGACCACCATTTTTTCTACCCATTATAGGCCTAACTCTCTTGGGCTCTTATTAGTATAGTAGAAGTAGATGTAACTCATATTATATGAATATAATTGTAACTAAACTTTTTTTTAAACAATAACCAAGTATTTTTGTTGCAAAGGGTTCTAATATATTTAATTAATGCACATACCAGATTAATGAATAAATCAACAGTACCAGTCTTTTATGTGTTTTGCTCAGTGTTCATTTAGTTCAACCCAAAGATAATGTAACCCAAAGATATTGAACAGTTGGTAAATACGATGTAACCCAAAAATCAAAATGCTAAAGAAAATGTTTGGTTATTCAACAGTTTAGAGCAACAATTTGTTACAAACCACTGAAAATACAAACACTGTAATTTACAATATTTTCACTTAGCGTTTTAGAGAATGATTTCTTCGAAACACCCCGATATTAAAAAAACATAAATAAATAATTACTGTAGAGCCGTTTTGACTCCTTGAATAACAAGAGCCAGTTTAGCTGACTCACTACTTGCCAATCAACAGATGGACAAGCTTAATTTTTAAATTGGAGCCTTGAGGCTCTCCTTTTATAGGAGCCTCAAAGCTCCCATGGCACTTTTTCCACCGATGTGGAAAAAGTGGCAAAACTAAGGGGAGGCGAACATTCGGCCCCCCATATGTTTTATTTTTATTTTTTAATTTTATTTCTTTTATTAAATTATTATTATTATTATTATTATTATTATTATTATTATTATTATTATTATTATTATTATTATTATTATTATTATTATTATTATTATTATATGTATACCCTTCAGGTCATTTTACATGTTAATCTAAACAGCTAATATTTTCAAATATCTTTTTATCAACCGCTGATAATCCTAATATAATTTGTTGGTCAAACCCGTTAATATAATCCGCTATCTGCTAACTGCTAACACAATCCGCTAACATTAACCGCTAACTAATGATTGCCACTGCCAAACAAGAACATTGCGAGGTAGTTCTCCACTTCAATTTGTTGTGTGATTTGAATACTCTCTTTGTCAACAAATCCCCCGAGTAGTTAATATGGTTGGCTTAAATATATTTTATTTTTGGGAAAATGGCACTTTTTTTTCCCTGAGTTATATGTTTATAGCACTTTTTCCCCCTGAATTATTTAAGTGGATGTTTTTCCCACTGAAATGTTAAATGAACATATTTACCCCTAAAATAACTATTTCATTTATTTTTCTTCTCCAACAAATTATGACCACAATTTGGTTCAAACCAAACAGACACTATAGCAACCAAACCGAAATATTCTAATTAAAATTTAGGTCGAAACCCGATATTTAGAGTTTATTAAAATCGCGAACTAGGACTGCCAGTTCATGTTCCGAACTGAAAAAAATAAAATACATTTATTGTTGAATTTAGACTATTTTAAAATAAAGAATAAAATTTTAAAATAAAGATGGTTCAAAATTGCGAACCGGATCCGGAACCGCCGGTTCACGGTTCAGGATCCAGTTTTTTCGATTCATAATTTTAATAAACTAAAATCCAAATATTGGGTTCTGGATCTAAATCATAACCGGAAACTTTTAATTCGATTGTTATAGTGTCCGGTTCCGGTTCAATTCGAATCGAACCGTGGTCATCCCTACGTATCCACAATAATTTGTTAGAGAAGAAAAATAAATAAAATGTTTATTTTAAGGGTAGAAATGTCAATTTAATATATCAGGGGGGGAAAATCAGCGCAGCCCACAGCGCCCGTGCGGCGTCCCGAGGCCCCTCATGCCCCGCGGACTAGCCTTACCCACATACGCACCACACTGGTTTCGCCCTGCCATGGGCTCATCAGGGAAGCGGCAACAGCTCCCAACCAGTTGTGCCTTTCGATCGCATCAGGTCCCCTTCATAGTCATGTCCAAGACAAGCGATAGGCTCCCCAAACTCAACCGGGTCGGCGTGCCTAACTCGGCCAGACCTTCGCGTCTAAGGCAGAACAACCCTTAACGCTATTGACACCTCCCTTCACCCGCATGGCATTGCTAACCAGTTGGCCGTTTCCTCCTACTTTTGGGTCTTCGCACGGTCACGGAAAAACGTCCGTGACACACACACACACTCTCTCTCTCTCTCTCTCTCTCTCTCTATATATATATATATATATATATATATATAGTCGAGTTCAGGTGCGGTGGCACCAATAATTTTGCAAATATACACCATCAACGTTAGGAAATGCACTACAAAGACACATTAGGTATGACTATAAGCACCCGTGTTCGGAAATACACCATTAGTGGTAGGGAGTTGTATGATGTATTTTTGAGGTGTATTGTGTATTTTTCGGTGTATTTTATCATTTCATTGTTGTGTGTTTCTGTTACACTATTGATGAATATTGTTAACACTATAGGTGTATTCTGAAAATCGCCGCACGGGAGGGTGCCGCCACATTTGAACTTTTTCCTATATATATATATATATATATATATATATATATATATATATATATATATATATAGAGAGAGAGAGAGAGAGAGAGAGGAGTGATCACATGTGGCCTATACATTAGGTGTGGCAGTGTGGTTAAATGAGGACCATCAGATCATTTCAATCCAACGGACAAGTTAGTAATTAAATGGCGCGCCTATTTAACTAGAACTCAGCAGGTAGGGTAGAACTGTCATTTCATTCTATTCAAACACTGTGTAAGACCTCCTTCTACAAGTCATATCGAGTCATATCGATTCATAATCCCAAAGCACACAAAGAGAACCGCTCCACTTCTCTCCCCCCCTCCCGGCGAACGTATTCTCTTTACTCCACGAACGACGTCGAACAATGGTGAAAAAAGGCAAGGAACCGGGGCGCATGGGTATGAACTCAGTGTATTTTGTATTATAGACTCGGAATAAACCTTTTTGTGTTTTTTTTTTTATGATCAGTGTATACTAAATAGGTATTAGAGTATTTACAGTGCCCTACATGCTTCCACTCGTCCATATCATTTTGTTCTGTGCATTGTCATCGGCATCGTATAATTTATTTCAATAAATACTGGTGTAATGGTGTATTTTACCTTGTGTTTGTGTTGTTGACTGTATTGTATATTTCATTAACTACTGGTGTATTCTGAACTACGTCACTTGAATAGAGTAAGAAACATTGTTGTGTGTTTAATTTTGATTTTGGTGTATTTTACCTTGTGATTGTGTTGTTGAATGTAGTGTATATATCAATACCTACTGGTGTATTCTGACTGTCATCACTTGAATAGGGTAAACAACATTGTTCTGTGTTTTATTTTGATATTGGTGTATTTTACATTGTGATTGTGTTGTTGAATGTAGTGTATATTTCAATACCTACTGGTGTATTCTGACTGTTATCACTTGAATAGGGTAAACAACATTGTTGTGTGTTTTATTTTGATATTGGTGTATTTTACATTGTGATTGTGTTGTTGAATGTAGTGTATATATCAATACCTACTGGTGTATTCTGACTGTCATCACTTGAATAGGGTAAACAACATTGTTGTGTGTTTTATTTTGATATTGGTGTATTTTAAATTGTGTTTGTGTTATTGACTGTAGTGTATATTTCAATAAGTAATGGTGTATTCTGAACTACGTCACTTGAATAGAGTTAACAACATTGTTGTGTGTTTTATTTTGATATTGGTGTATTTTTCAACATTGAACTTATGTCATGCAGACACCAAGAGGAAGGCATTAGAACTAGAAGACCCCCCAGCAGCAAAACATATAAGGAAGCAGCAAGCCCTTGAATTCATTGATAGAATCCAGAATGAGCTGCAAAGTGAGGATACTGAGCAACAAAATCAAGATGAGTCTAGCTCAAATGATGAGGCAGACGTACTGGATGATGAAGACAAAGAAACTGGCCTAAAGATACGACCCCTTCCCACACAATTAATGAACCCAATTGCAGATCTAACTGATGAGCATCGCAAAAGTGTAGAGGAAATTGGACTAGGGAGACTTCTTGACCTGAATATTACCAATGTGCCAAGGAAGTTGGGGCTCTGGCTTGTTCAAAACTATGATGCTAGGAGCAACACATTAAACCTACCCACTGGTGAACGACTCCCCATCACAGAACATGATGTTGCTGCCACAATGGGGCTGCCGATGGGAGGCATAGAAATTGTGAAGAGGGCATCCAAGGAGGTATCTAAACTCTTGACTGGCTGGAGAGCAATTCTTCGAAAGAATAACGGCCACATCACCCCCCACGTTATGTCTGAGCATATGTTGACACTAAAAGCTACTGACCCTTGGTTCAAAAGGCACTTTGCACTTCTTGTTATGAGTGTATTGGTTGAGCCCCAAGTCAATGGTTATGTCAACCAAAGCTACATTGACAACTTCCAAAATGTTGACAACATCAAGAATCTAAATTGGTGTAGAATACTCATCAATTCGCTCATCACCAGCAAGCAGGCATGGCTGGACAGTGTTGATGGAAGATACGGAGGACCAATTATTTTCCTGATGGTAAATATACTACCAGCAAGATGCATCTAATTTATTACCCACTGATCGATTAATAATCTAAAATGCAAAATGCAGATATTCTATGTTGACCGTGTGGTGCTCTACCGGAGGACAGTCCCAAGAAGCTTCCCTGCCATGAAGAGCTGGACATTTAAGCTACTCCGTCAACGAGAACAAGCTGAGATAAAATCTGGCGGCTTTGGATATGGTCGTCTTGATGATGCCTTGCCATTGGACA
This sequence comes from Ipomoea nil, assembly GCF_001879475.1. NCBI lineage: Eukaryota > Viridiplantae > Streptophyta > Magnoliopsida > Solanales > Convolvulaceae > Ipomoea > Ipomoea nil. The sequence continues at coordinate 839,009 of NW_017617100.1, read as the reverse complement.
GCACACCATTCAAAGAAGGAAGTCCCCCATTAATACAATCTGATGTTCCACCCCAACCACTGCCTACTGAAACTAATGCACCACTTCCCACTGTGTTACAGGTAAAATAGACCACTTGAATCATATTCATGGTGTACTCCTTATATCTCTTTTACTGTTTTAAAACCTATAGACTGTTGAGCATCTTACAATGAGGTACCTTAATCAGTTTGTGTGAATAATATAATGTACTCTAGTGGTGTGCTTTTTAAGAGTATTTAGTGCATATTTTGATATACATTGGTGTGTTTATATTATATCCTTGTGGTGCATACGCAGGAGTTTGTTGATGAGATTACTAGCAACACAAGGACAATTGCAACAAGTTTACTGAGAATATCCAGACTGATTGAAAATGCACCTGTTGCCGTTTTTCAACATCATACATTCAAGCAAGTTTTTGAGTCTGCTAGACAGATGCTAGGATTCAAAGCACAAGAAGATGGACAACTGACATTTACCCAAAGAGAAGACGCCTACTGGAGTGACCCTGAGTTTCTGAAAGCAGTTGATGAGATTGTACGTGCGGTAAACAAAAGGAATTTCCTAAATGATATACCCTCTTTCAGCCTGGGATTGTCACAGGATGAACCAAACAAAGGCTGGGCAGATGTGAGTGATATTGCACGTGACTACCAGGATGTTAACGAAGCTGATGAGCCTGCTGAAGTTCAGTTGGGTGTAGATGAGGATCAAGTAGCAGACAGACCTCAAGAATGCACTGAGACAGCTCAACAAGAACCCCTATCTGACCAACATAAACAGGCTTTGCATGAGACTCGCGTGGATGACACCAATACTGAGGTAATGAACTATAATAAATCCAACATTAACACACTATAAAAACTGATGCTCTCACCTTTAAATATTACAGATCACACCAGAATGCCAAGGGCAGCCAGCCCCTGCATCAAGTCCACCCCCCCCCCCCACCCCAGCCAGCAGACAAGGGGAAAGGCCCAGCTAGAGTGCATAGCCCAATTGCACGAAGACCCATCACATACGTGCTTGACATTGACACACCATTAACTGCAACAGAGGAAGCTATCAGGCAGTGGGTATTGGAAAACCCTAATCCAGATCTGTAAGCACAACACATTCTAGAAACAATGGTGTGCTGTTTATATATATTTGGTGCATTATATAATGATGTTGGTGCATAAATATCCTATGCACATTGATGTGTTATTCTATGTGATATTAGTGTATACTATGTTAACTGTTGGTGTGTTTATACTAAATGATAAGTGACTGATTGTGTTTTATACCTAACATATTTATTTTGTTTCAATAGGACCCAAGAACTATTCAAGTATGAAGGAAGGGTAATCCACTGGAAAGATATGCTATCAATGAGGCCAGATTCACAGATCCCAGTCTCTATAATTGATGCTTGGGCAGCCATAATCAACATCCGTGAGTTGAACATATAAACCTAGCTTCAACTTTAACAAGCTTACAGTTCTAACAAAAATACCCTTACAATTTGCAGTTGTTCACAGTTGTGGACCCACAAGAAGATGAGGACGTTAGATTTGAAAGATTCAAATCAAAGTACCTTGCAGACAAACTCATCGCAGGCGACGTTAGGTGGAACACCATTCTATACGTAAGATATTAATATACATTTGGTGCATGCTATTGTTTATCTATTTGTGGTGCATTACTAACCATCTTTGGATTCATACTAACCCCCGTAAAAAACATATCTTTTTTTTATAACAGTTTTTGTTTCCAATTATATCATGCAACCACTACTACCTGCTTTCCATTAGCCCAATAATGGAAAGATTTGACATTATTGACAACTCTTCTGTCACTATGAAGAAAGAAAACAAGTATGGGACTGTGCTTGCAAATTTGGTAACACACTAAGCCCTGACTGATTACATATGTTTAATGCACAACTACAACAAAAAATGACCAGATTTGTATTACTTGATGCAGCAAAAATTCTTGTCAAGGTTCTTGTCTGACATGAAATCCTCATACAAGGCTGAGAAAGTGAACAAGGTGAAATCTAAGATAATGAAAATGCCTTGGAGAGATGCACACAACAAGGTGGATTGTGGAATCTTTCTCATGCGCCATTTAGAGACTTTCCGCGGGCAGACATTAGATCAGTGGCAGTGTGGACTTCAGAAGGACAACAAGGATCAGTTGAACAAGCTACGAGTGCGATACATGGCTGCCCTAATCATGTCAGACTTAAATGAACACAAACAGAGGAACATTCAGCAGGCAGCAGAGTTCCGGGTTTGAGTAGGACGTTAATCTGAATGAAAGACAATGTGAATATCTCTGACTTGACAGGTTTTTTTTGTGGTTTGTGATGACCAGTAGTAATTTTTTGTGATGCCAGACATCTAATGTGACATCTACATGTGTTCTTTTTGCGCTATAACAATGCACCATATGATATAGTAAAACGCACCATGATCTATTCTAAAATGCACAAATATTTATGTATTATAAAATGTCTACTTACCTGTAAAATACACCAATCACACAAGTAAAACACACACCACTGTTATTTATTATAATCAAAGTGACATTGTTCAGAATACACTATTCTGAATGTAATATACACTACATTTAACCCCATGAATGCATGGTTGAATATACATAAATATGCACCACGATATGCGTGAAAACGCACCACTATCTATTATAAAATGCACAATACCAAACACATTTCAAAAAACGTGATTCTCTGGTATGAAATACCTGCATACCTTTAAAATACACCGATCACACAACTAAACACATATCAATGTTATTTATTATAATCATGTTACATGATTCAGAATACACCATTCTGAAATAAATATACACTATATTCAACACCAGGAATAAAGCGTAGAATATACACTAAAAATGCATCACGATATATCTGAAAACGCACCATTATCTCTTATAAAATGCACATGTCCAAATACATGTACCGTGATCTATTGTAAAACGCACAAATTCAACAATGTCTACAAAATCCGGATTCTATGTGTTATAAAATGTCTACACAACTGTAAAAACATCAAATTCCACAGTACAGACCAACTAAGAAAACAACACACAACTCTAGCCATTTAATGGGCACGTCCTACTATTATGACCATATTCATCACAAGTATGGCATTTCCTTGATTGCTTTACACACTTATTCACAGCTTTCTCCCTTGCACTCTTCATCCGCTTCCCGCCGCCCTTGTTCTTAACTTTAATTGGATCACGAACCTCCATTGTTGACCCCTGAGACACATCACCACAAAATGATTTAATCACACTTTCTTTGCTGCTACCAGCTACCCCATTGTCATCCTCACACCCATCTTTGATAAAAAAACTCTCTTTGCTCACAAATAACACGTCTTAGTTGTTCCAACCGTTCTACATTACCATCAGCCAATCCCACGCAAGCATAAATTTCAGACCACATTAGATTAGTAATCACCCTAACATTATCCACTTTAGCCGATTGATCAACAACCGTATCATCAATATAAAAAATTGGCTTCAAACAAGCAGCCTTTGTCCACCGAGACACCAAATACATAGAAGGAATTCTCTCAAGTCCGCGATCTTTAAACACAAAAAAAATATGCCTACACACCAACCCCATCCGCTCAAACATCTTGCATGAACATATAGCAGTACAGTCAGCCAACAAAAACTCCACACACCATGCCTTCTTGTCACCATCTTTTATCCCATAGCACACCTTACCATCGCACTCACACAAAGACACCACTCGACAAGAAAAACAACCTTCACAAATCTCTACTTGCACATCATAAAATACAGAAATGGTATAGACATCCATTGCATGTTTCTCCAGCGCCAATGGAGTCTTCAAAACAGGAAAGCATGATTTAGAATCAGCAGTCAATTTTGCTTGGGCATGTCGTTGTGCACTAATAGCACTATCAAAATACACCAAAAACTAAACCAAACTGGAATGACCATTGGAGAAACTGCCAAAAAAACTATTTTGAGACTCTGATCGAGATGTTGTCCTAACAAATCCCGACATAAACTCATCATGAAAGTATGGAGATGCCCAAAATGTACGAGACTTGAACAAGTAACGAAACCAACCATTATCAACCAAACCATATTCCTCTATGATACGACTCCATGAATCCTCAAACGCTTTGGAATCTATAGATTTGTTCCAAACAATGCCATTCAACTTCCTCCTAAACACCTCGTCCTTAGCTAAGACCGGTCCAACCTTCTCACCAACCTTGCACATTATATGCCACATGCAGAATCTATGTTTTGATGTACCAAACACACGGGCAACTGCAATCTTAACAGCTGGATCTTGGTCAGTAACGACGCAAATAGGTTCATGACGCATGGTTTTCTTAAATCTCTCCAGAAGCCAAACATATGAGTCTACGTCTTCCCTCGTAAGTAAACCAGCACCAAATGTGATGGATCTCTTATGGTTATTGATTCCAGTAAATAGGACAAACACCAATTTATACCTACAGAATGCACAACCCAACAACTACTGAATACATTAAATATAACAAAACACACTATATGAAATAAAAATATGCACCATACTATTATACAGAATACACAATAACTATAAATTACTAACCTGTTAGATCGGTATGTAGCATCGAATAAAACAGCATCACCAAACAATGCAAAATTCTTCCTTGATACTGCATCTGCCCAAAAAACCCTTGTAAGCTGATCAACGTCATCAACATCATATTCAAACTCAAAAGCCTCGCACAATTCACGCCTTTTAAAAAGCGTATCTATGAATAGTTGAGCATCACCATTCAATATGTATGCCATCAAATCACGCTTGAAATTCTTAAAATCCACCCTAGTAGCACCAACATTGGAATACTCACCAACAATCTCCTTAAACAGCTTATAGGACCGAACATACCCAATATTTGCCCGAACACAACTTGCAATGAACATTTGATGGCCAGCATCAAGACTACGATTCTCCTTTAAAAACTTCTTAGCAATGATTGAACACATCACATGAGTGTGTCGTTCCTCCAAAAAATGCACAACAAATAGTCCATTAGACTTACGCTTAAACACCACTTTAGCCTTGCACCCAACCCTATTTATCACCCTCCGTCTCTTCACAACAATGGGCTTACCATCACCAACACACGTAGATTGCGTACTATAAATACTCTTTTTAAACCCCTCTCGACTACAGAATACCTGTCTCTCCACCACAACACCATCCCTCCTCCTCCGAATTGTACCCTGTCTACAATCAAAACCAACATACCCAGCATACCGTTTATAAAAAACAATAGCACAATCCAAGGAATCAAACGTTTGCCCCACAACAGGCTTCAAACTATCACTGCAAACTAGACGCCAATACTTAGTCAACCCAGGAGACATTTCCAAAACAAATGCATTGTCTTCTGCCTCAACGTCAGTCAAACAGTGTTCACTGGCGCCCTGACCACTAGTCTCTACAGCAATATCGGTTGAATTCCCTTCATCACACTGACCCCCACTTCCTTCTACACAACCATCAATATGATCACCATCAGTGGAATGCTCTGTATTGCAGACACCACCACTGCCTTCTACACCAGCATCAATTGACGTATCTTTATCACAAATGAAACCCACCGGGTCCAAATTAATAGCTGCACACCATGTATATATAATAACACACTAAATAACCAATGCATGACATCTAGTAACTACAAAACACATACAATACTATACTAACTTAATATGCACCACGAAGATGCAACTTTCACACTATATTCAGACAATAACACACAACATCGTAACAACAACAGTGACTTATCTCACCACCAGAAAAATATCAAACCAGATAAAAAAACGATATAAAAACATCCATTACATAACAAACGCATATTATTATGAACAAATTAAAACTACAAACATCAAATAAATCAACACATACCATGATAACCTTCATCACAAACACCGCCACTGCGATCCAGCCCATCATCATTGGAATGCCCTGTATTGCAGACACCACCACTGCCTTCTACAACAACATCAATGGACGTACCTTTAACACAAACAAGCCCAACAGAGTCCAAATTAACAGCTGCACACTATATATATATATATATATATATATATATTAATGCACTAAATAACTCATGCATAACATCTGATACCTACAAAACACACACAACACTATACTACCTTAATATGCACCACGACGATTCAAATTTCGCACTGTAATCACACAGTAACATACAACGTCGTACAACAACAGGGACTTATCTCACCCCCAAGAAAAAATATCAATCCAGATAAAACCGATATAAAACATCCATGACATTACAAACGCATATTATTATGATCAAAATAAAACTACAAACGTCAATAAATTAACACATAGTATTCTCCATCGCACAAAAAATCCCTTATTGCGATATCTCAAACTGCCCGGTATACTCAAATTGCCCTATCAACTGATCTCCGGCGACCTTCTCCCACTTGCGATGCGATCGCGACCGTGATCTTCCCGAAATTGCGATCGCGACCGTGATCGCTATCTTGATCTTCTCTTCACCAAGTTGCCGATTCTCTCTGAGTTTAAATATATATAACAGAACAGAATACAAATTACCTTATATACATTCACGTAACCATGTAAACAAAATTACATAACTACCCCCACTTACCAAAACGCGAACAAATCTTCCTTGTTTAAAAAAATAAGCCTCTCCCGTTAGATTGCCTTGATCCAATGGTTCAAATATAACCACACTGCCACACCTAATTACACTGCCACATTTGAGCGCTTTTCTATATATATATATATATATATATATATATACATACATACATAACATATAACTAATATCCTAATTATATATGTATACATACATCCTGTAACATATAAGATGATATAGCAAATTAAATTGAATTGAATTTTTGTACAGAAAAATGTACTGAATTACAGCGAGTATTTTTTTGATGCCGTAGATGCGAGCACTAGCCAATTCCTTGCTTGTTTCACCATCGTTTTAGTGTATCTATTCATTTATCTGCGGTTTAATGAAATGAAGATGGCTTAATATTTTATTACAAGTTACTTGTGCCGTGTTTTATGGGTATTGTATTCATATATGTTAGTTTGTAAATGTAACACCCCCTAAAAACATGCTATTTTAAAGCTTTAAACATGCAGATAACTAAACCAAACAACAATACAGCGAAAGACTGAAAGATAGATGTATATAAATAAATTAGAATACGGGGTGCTATGCCACGTTCGTCAAAGAGATGAACGTACAGGCAACATCTGCAATGTTTAAATCTAAACCAAATGTCTCATTGTTCCACATCTAAGCTGGCACACAGGCCACAAAACGAAAGGGAGAAGCTATACTAGCAAGCACTAGACCGCGCACTCGTCTAGACATCACCTGAAAGAATACAATAAACATGGGACGACGCCCGGTCAGCGAATAATGCTGGTAACCCACCAATACATGTGAAATAACATACATAGGTAAGATATAAGTTGTAAAGCTATTTTCGAAACAGAATACATATATATAAGTACAAAACCAAGAGTAATAGTCAACACAAGACTTAACACCCTCAACAAGAACACGGGTACACATCCCAAGACCACAAGGACAACAACAACTCAAAAGGATAAAGACAAGACCAACGACAACACATGCCTAGGCAACACATGCCTTTGTGACTACACACGTCACAAGAAGAGAACTCACAATAACGGCTACACAAGCCCTCGTGACATCACCCATCACGAGTTGATATGCCTTCCTTATGCCCGGTTCCAACCTTATGGCTACCTCCAACCTTATATCTAGTTCCAACCTTTACCTCCAGGACCCCTGTACACCAAGTCCAACCTTTTCCCTCCGAGGACCGTCGTCCCCTCTCCAACAGATCCACCGATTTCATAGTACACGAGGGTACCGATTTCACACAGGGCAACACATGCCACCCAAGAATCACGTGAACCTTACACAAAGGTCACAACTCCATAATCACGTCATGGCCACCACGAGGACCACTGCAATACCTTGGTGACTAGTGTCCCATACCACTAATCGTGCAATCCAGGTAAAGCCACACACACATCACACCTCAACAGGAATCAATCAACGGATCACAACGAAGATATGAAACCATACTCAAGTTATCACAGTCCAACAACAACAACGATGAATAACACAAGTTATCATTAACCCATAAGAAGGTACAAACAACACACACGCTAGCATTTAAACACCAAACTAGCATGCTTATCAAACGGGTAAACCAAAAGTAGTTCCGAAGAACACACAAGACTCATCACGGTTCAACGAAACACAATGTTGAACACTTAGCACGATTCAAGACACCAAAACCTAAATGGATTCCTACCATATAGTTCTAGACATACGAAACATCAAGAAGACACTCAAATAGTTTCACAAAAGAACAACGTGAAGTCAAAAGACCAAATACCGAGTCAAAAGAATCACAGGGAACAAATCCCGATCCAACACCAAAGTGTTCCCCGCGGGTGGACCCACGGGTAGGCTCCCACCCGTGGTTCCGCCCGCGGGTACACTACCCACCGGCCATATGTTCCCCGCAGGTGGGCGGCGGGTTGGAGCTCTACCCGTCGTTCCGCCCGTGGGTACGTATACCTGCACAAATAATCCCTTAGGGGATTTTCAACTCCAAGCTCAAATTCAAGTCCAAAACATGCCAAATCTCACCCAATACAACAAAATGACTTGAATCAAAGGAATAGCCAAGCAATGGCATACAAGAACCCTAAACACAAGCTCTAGATATGCATTTTCACAAGACAATGCATAAACACTCACATTTCATAGCAAAACACATGTAGAATCCAAGAAATATTCATATAGGTAAGCAAAATAGATTTTGTAGAGCATGGTTTACCTCTTGTAGACTAAAGACTTCATTTAACACCTCAGCAAGCTCCTCACAAGGCTCACCTTCCAAACCCACTTCAAGAACATACCAAAAGATTATAAAGATCCTATCTTTAAGAAAAGACACCTTAGATAATACTAAAAACACAAGATGAACTTAGATCTTACCCTCATAGATGCCCAAATATATGAAAGGTTGAATCTTGGAAGCAACTCTTGAAATTTTGGCAAGGCTCCAACTTGGCTTAGAAGATAAGCTATCTACCTTTTTAGAGAGAAGGTGGAGCTAGATTTTTAGAAAGTGTAAGGAAAGAATGAAGGTGGTCTACTAGGTTAGGTTACAATACTAACACCAAGTGAAAGGTCAAGAATACCCTTACTAACTTAAGGAAGTGCAAGGGAACAAGGGAACTCCTTACAAAGCTTAAGGTACAACTTTGACTATGGGGTTGACTAGTCAATTACTAGTCCCCGACTATTGAATTTTCAGGATTTTAGGAATTAATTCACCAACTGAAATAGGATTAATTACTCAATTAGTCCCTTAATTGAATTTGGATTTCGGGGTGTCACAGTAAATATATAAATAATAATAATAAAATATAAAACATGGCATTCAGGAAGATGATCAAATCTTAGTAAGATGATGATGATGATGATGATGATGATGATGATGATGATGATGATGATGATGATGATGATGATGACGATGACGATGACGATGACGATGACGATGACGATGACGATGACGATGATGCATTTTACCTGCACTTGTAATACATTTTACGGAAAATGTACAAATAGGCCATTGAACTATTTGGGGTTAGCAATTAAACCATCAAATTCGAATAAGCTCCAAATTCATCCATGAACCTGGAAAACTACAATTAGTATTTTTAGCAGGTTAACAACAGATTTACACTGAGTATCAAAACTAAGTGCACCTAATGTTATAACTAGGTGCACACATAGTTATAAATAGTTGCACCTAGGTGCATGATTGTTAACAAGGTAAAATTACAAGCACTTGTAAGTGAAAGTAGGTGCACTTGTAAGAGATTTTACCTGCACTTTTTACTTGCAAAGGTGCACCCGCTACTTGCATTTATAACACATTTACATGCACCAAAGTTTAAGTTATTTACGAAAATGTCACCACATTGTTTTTTTAAAATTACATCTAATTCATTCATCTGGACATGTGGACGGCGCTGAATGGTTCTCATTCATCTCCTGGGCGACCTTTCGCATGAGAGCGTACCCCTATATATATATATATATATATATATATATATATATATATATATATATATATATATATATATATATATATATATACTAGTCACAGGCACGCGCTTTGCGCGAAACGACATGTCCAACGATAAATTAATGTATTCTAATTTTTTAATGATAATATATAAATTTGAGGAATTGTTATGTGATAAAATAAAAGTATACATAAATACAGAATTTAGGTAGTAAACAAGTATATTTCTTCATCGGTACTCCACATCAGCATCTTTAAACGTGTAACAAAAATAATTCCAACGGTGATAAACATGGAGACCCATAACCATAATAAACACGTTAGGTTAGGTTAAGCATATATATAATTGTAAAGTAGTGGATGAACATGAGAAAAGCTTGCAAAAAAATCTCGGTGGTGATAAACATGGAGACCCATAACCATAATATAAAAGACTAAAAATCTTCTATGGAAGCAGTTAACAGCTTTATGCCTCCTTAGAGACAAACTAACCATCATGGATGATAGGCCATCTTTAAGGTTTATTCGGTTGCCTTAACATTAAAACATGTTTATGTCACATGACAACTGAAGTAAAAACCAAAACCAACCCATTACAGTATTCCAACAAATCCAATGTATTCCAACATAAACACACTATAAAGTATAAAGTATAAATCAAATCACGTGGCTTAAATTTTTTGATTTAATTTTTAATCTATTTTTATTTTTAATTGACTTATATTTTTTTATAACAGTGTCCAATTCTCACAAAAAGCCATGGGAACTAAACCAAATATGAGGAAACAAAAAGCAAATCAGAATCACAAGAGCAACAAGATCAAGATATTTCAGTCTACAGGAATAGCTATCAACAACGGGATGGTGATGAATTGATGATGATGATGATGATGCTCAGTTTGAAGAAAGAAACCAGCTTTACCAAAAATTAGTGATTTGAAGAAAAGCAATAGCCCAGATCATGGTTCCTCCATTTTGTTCTTGCCCGATCGAAACCCCTTTCCCAACTTCACACTCAATCAATATGGATGAAATCTTGTGTGGAACCTTATTAAAAGGTAATTGCTTGTCAAACTTACTTTACCCCACATATTTTGAGGTAAATCCTAACTAATCAACATCTTTATTTTTATGTTCGGCAACACCGTTCGAATGAGGTGAATATCGTGTCGTACGCTCGAGTACGATACCAATGCTTGCGGAGAGTCCGAGACCTCCACAGTGCATCAACGTGCTAGCCTCGTGCAGGAGTCACTGTTTCTAACGAGGAGTGGCAGGGAGTCCGAGACCCCACAGTGACACGCTCCGTTCTATAATTTAGTTGTCCCATTGAACCTAGGTGCTAGCTAGGTTGGGTATCCACTATAGAACTTTTAGTCCAAGGGCTTTAGACCCATTCCTCGTTCCAAATTCTCCACAACCATTTGCTTACCCTCGGGTTAGCAAGTTAGAGGCCGCTACGTTATCTTTTGACGTCACGTAGTCAATAGAGATAATCCAGTTGTGAGAAATTATTTAATGGTATTATGTCTACGACTTATAAGTCTAGACTTACCATTCCACATCTAACTCTGTACTTAACCAATTTTGGCTTGACTATCGCAACACACACAAATTGGAGGTACGAGTTTACTTCTAGGAACATTCCTGAAAAATGGCATAGCCATTCGGCCTACTCGCTTGCAACACAAGTCTAAGGCTCTTAGCTTAGATTCTATCATGGATGTTAGCTATCACAAATCGTTTTGAGAATTTCTATACAACCAACTGCATTGGCCTACGTAAACACGTAGCCTTTAATGGACTTAGCGTCCTTTGATATCCTGTACTATACTTTCCAAGCATAGCTAGATATCCCACGTAGTGCAGTCCAACGTCACGAGCATATACCTTAAGTATCTCATAACTTTCACTATTGTCTTCTAGTGCGTATCACTAGGGTTACTCGTATGTCTACCGAGTTCGTTAACCGCAAGGCAATATCCGGCCTAGTACAACCCATTAGATACAATTAAACTACCAATAATCCATGAGAAGTACAATCTTCGTGATTATTGACTAGTTGTACATTAGTATCTAACGGTGTCCAGGTCACTTGATTAACATCCTTTGCAAGGATTCAATCAACACAATGAGATTGGCTTAACACGAGACCGTACGGTCTTCTCACGTTTTCAATCTCGAAGATTAAATCTGCCAAACTCACATTTCTCATGTCAAATCTTAAATTTAACATGATCCTGGTAGATTTGATCATTTGATCGTTACCACTCACGTTGAATTTATCGTGTATAAACAAACAGTGATATCACCGTCTATTGTAGACATTACGTAGACCCACTTGTCACTTTTATTTATACTAAACTCGTTAGTCATCATTGTATGATCAAACCTACGTGCCAAATACTAAGGCACTTGTTTCGAACCATACAATGATCTTACCAATTACACATTTTCTTTTCACAGCGTGGAACCACAAACCCTTAGGTCGTTCCATGTCTAATAAGAAAGTGATACATCCATTTCGATGAACTTCCAAGTCTCGCTAAACGGCTATGGCAAGTATCATCCTTAATGGATTTCATTCCCGTCATAAGAGAATATGTATCGAAGTAGCTGTGGCACTCGCGTTGCATGTAATCTACAATTACAAGCCCGGCCATTTTACTTCAATATAACCAACCGGTTTTATCTTCTGACTAGTGATCCACTTAGGATCCAAAGATTTTACAACCTGGAGGAAGAACAACCAGTTCCAAGTATGATTTTCTAAGATAGAATCTATTTCATTCTCGGTAGCCTCTCTCGTGTTGGTCCATCTGTAGAAGTCACAACTTCTACATATGTTCGAGACTCATTTTCTAACAACCATGTCAGAAAATCCATTTTATTTTCTGGTAAACAAGTTAAGATATGCGCATCACATTTCAACATGTACGTCAGAAAATATGGACCAAAGGATTTTTCAATCCTAGCTCTCTTGCTACGTCTAGCTTTGAGCTCGGGTTCTCTTTCATACCCTTCAACCATAGCTACGTTGAACGTTCATTTCAATGTGCTAGTTCATTTTATTGAACAATCACAGAAATACATCTTCAAAGAACGATGAATTTCTTGATTCAATTTACCGTGTTCTTATGTACATCCAAACTATAGGACTCGTGTACTAAGAACCAAAACATCTTTGGTAAGACACCCCCACATTTCAGGCATTAGTAAGAAAACTTCCTCTGTACCCACAACCCATAAGAAGCCTTATCGAGTTTCATGCGGGTAACCTTATTTAAAAGGTACTTACTTGTCCAAAGTATTGTCTCACCCCACATACTTTGAGGTAGCTCCGAACTTATCAATGTCTTGATATTTATGTTCGGCAACAACGTTCGATTGAGGTGAATACCGTGTCGTACGCTCGAGTACGATACCAAAGCTTGCGCAGAAATCACCAATAGGTGTTTCATATTCACCACATCGATTGTTCGTAACCGCATTAATCCACGATTAATTTGATTTTCTCTTAATTATTATAAAGAATAAACATGTGTTACACGTTAACACATCTCGTAGGTGCTAACAAATTAGCCCTACGAATCCATTCAGGATTGACCAAAGCCAAAACCTCGAATCAATGCTTCCGAAATTGAACCATGAATCAGTGCTTAGGAATGAAGCACGAATCATGCTACCAAACTAACGCACCGATTCCAAAGCAATCTCTATTGCTTTAAATTATAAACTCACAGCAACATTCGGTTGCTTAATTTATAATTTCAGTGCTACCTAGCACTAAGATTATTAGCTAATTACACAATTAGCCAAACCTCCTTAAGTGTTAGTCACAACGCACTTTACAACGCTAAATTTAATTAGCCCCTTACACAGTGCTAATTCAACATTTTGGACGTCTAGTGCTATTTAGTACTACAATTAGCACTTCAACAAAGATAAATTCAATTAGCATTTTTCGTTAAGCTCAAGCTTAATTTTGATGCCCCAACAATTTGTCTCAAATTACATTTCATACTAGTATAATTTGGATTTTTGATCAAGTTAATTTTAACATAATTAACATTATCAAATCAACCAAAATTCCGACTAGTTGAATCAAACTCATATAATCGTTCTCAAAATATTATTTAAAATATTCAACACTTGAGCTGTGACGCTCACGATTATATAGTTACCCCAATTTTTGACAAATTGATCCTTGAAATCCTTATCGTTCTATATGAACCAGAACCAAAGTTCTTTACGGGATTTCAACATGTAACACTGTTGTTACATTTCGTTCCTGCCTTTAAGCCATTTTAGCATTTTCCAAATAATGCTATTTGATTCACTAGGCATCCATATTGAATCATTTCATACATTTGACATTATTTCATCAAATAATTCGTATGTACTATGATTCAATAACTCAATGGAACAATTCATTTTTATTCAACAGTAAAAATGTATCACAAGGATACTACAACATTTATTTAAAAAATAAATAAATATGAAAGTACATTGGAAACAAATTTCCTTATTCCTATCTCGTAGTAGTCCTTCAAACCCGTGCGCCTTGTTCCATTTTTCAATTGTCCACTCCACGGAGGGTGGTCCCTAGCGCACATCGGGGGTACCTTGGTTGTGACCTCACTCGTCCAACCATCTACATTCTTTAACACTAGCGAAATTGTCCGCAACCTTTTCACCAGGATGACGGTTCGCTTCATAGTGGCTGCTCACTTCTTCTTCATAATCATTTTCAGGCCTAAACTTCCGTTTGCCTTTCCTTTGATTATGGTTGAAGTCGTTGGTCAACTACAATAGTCCTTAGACTATGTAGTGATCACACCATCATTGGATTCTTCGTGGCTTTTAGCCGATCCAGTAGGCAACACAATAGGTACCAATTGTGTGCCACCAGCCACAGGTTTACCGGTTCGTGAACCAATGTTCTCCGGAGCACCATCGTGTGATTTAGCAACTCCCATGGAAACATCATTTCCAACGTTGCTGCCATCCACTAGCAGCTCAGAATGTGCAACATCGTTGCCGTTCCGACCATTTGAATGTGCACCACAAGCAACATTCACGGTTCCAATACTCTTGGAATCCATCGACTTGTTCATACATAAATAAGGTTTTAAGATTGTTGGAGATAATGAACCAAAGTCAATTGAATATTGCAAAATAATATTTATATATACACACAAAAGTATACAAAATATTATTCGATATATATCCGAAATATATATATACACACACAAATATATATAAATCAGACCCTCACGGTTATATACATCTATATCTACGAAAAAGATATATGTATATCAACCAAAATGGAATTTATAATCCCCTGATTATAATTCCAACCAAAGGAAAACAAAGTGTAGTACAAGGATTTTAGCTTAGAAGCATAATCCCAAAATCGGAGAAGAAAGAAGAGTGACTTGTATTTGGTGTAGGGTTTTTAGCACGAGTTGAGCGATCACTCTTCTCCTTAAAACCTTATTTGCCACCTTCCAAAAGTGCTAGGAGCGTTGTGGCTTAGGCTTCCCAGGATAAAACATGCTACGATTCGACGTTTGAGCACCCAAACGAACGAACCCGGCGAACTAGAGCAAAGATTAGAACACAGTTAGGCAAAGAAAGGAGTATGAGCAGAGTTTTGAGAAGAAAATAATTCATGTGTTGTGTGTTCTTATCGTGCTTCACTTGTAAATCTGCTGCTCCAACAACAAACTTATATAGGAGATTGAGATGTAAATAGCATTCAACAATAGCATTAAATCCGATTTAAAAATCAGATTATAACCTTCAAAACTGAATATTTAATATGGAGATTAATTCTGTAACAGGTGGAATTAATCCTCCAAACAGGCAGGTGAATAGTACAGACGTACCGTACCGACCGCGTACTGTACCGATAGACCCACGGTTTACCGCTGCACACGCACCGATCGGTAGACGACCGCGCTGCGCACTGGAGTCAGCGGCTCATCAGTAGCTGTTGAGTTGGAAAAATGTTTCGGAAAGAACCGGTAGACCCGCGGTTTACCGCTGCACACGCACTGGAGTCAGCGGCTCATCAGTAGCTGTTGAGTCGGAAAAATGTTCCAGAAAGTTGCATAACTTAGTCCGCAAGGCCTGCCAAATTCCGGACGACACTCACACCCGCAGGCGTACACGAGTTTAAGCTTAGATCAAGCCTTTTCGAACTCAGTTTGGGATTTGATTTGCACCCCCCTTTTTGCTTGCGAGAGAGAGTCTCTATGCTATACAATTCAATAAGCCTTAAAAATGCTCTTATATAAATAATGGGGCAAATCCTCCTCTCGAACCAATGTGGAACAAAAGCTTCACTTTTTCCCTTCATTTTTCCAACTTAATGGGTCTACTTTGAGAATCAATATCTCATTCACCCATTATCCGTTTTGAGCGTACAGTATATCAATCACTTCGTCTCACTACGAAGAACCCGAATTCCACTTTGACCCAACCCAAATCGGAAGTGAACCCCACTGATAATTGTAACACAAAATAGCTACTTAAAAAGCCATTTTAATGCTATTTTTTCAACACTTCATTCTTCTAAAGAATGAATTTATCAACGATATCATTTTTGCTCTTAAGCAAATTAACTTAGCACTACCGAGTGTTATCGTTGATATTCCGAGAGGTTACTCGAAAGGTGCCCGAAAGGTTACGTACGGGAAGTGGAAGCCATTTCTCGGTATCACCTAAAAAGACTTTTTAGTGACTCCGAGAAGTCAACTTACTTCTCAACTACGCCGAAAAGTAGACTCTCACCTGTGATCGAAAGGTACGTTTACTTCTCGGACAAATGACCGAGATGTGCTTCTAGAACTTCTGAGACCCGAGATGTGCCTTCACTTCTCGGTGGTTTTGTCACACCGCAGATATCATATTTGTGCTTATCATTAATTTGAAATATTGATCATGCTAATTAATCTAGTATAGATTAAAAATTACCATAACCTAGTCTACCGTGTCACAAACATGAAGACTCAACAATGCAAGTTCAAGTAATAATACTTATTAATTGCAGTTATTACACCGAGCTTATAGCTCATTTTAGAAATTAACCATTGCCTTCGTACATTCCAAACTTTAGACAAAATCTTGTCTTAATCCACAATAGTGACAACTTTATAAATCATTTACACCACTACTCGAAAAATCAAATGGTTTAAGATTTATTTGTTGTCCCAATATTTCCATCATATGTATGTCTCAATTTCAAGTTCCATACTAGTACAATTTGGTATCATCTAATCAAGTTAATTTTAACATAATTAACAAGATCATATCAACCAAATTTCAAGACTAGTTAAATCAAGCTTATATAATCGTATTAAGAATATTATTTAAAATATTCAATATACTTGAGCTATAACGTTCATAATTGTATAGCTATCCCAATTTCGACAATGATTAAGTTTGAAATCTATATCGTTCAACATGAACTAAAATCGAAGTTCTTTACGAGATTTCAACATGCAACACATTTGTTACATTTCGTTTCGACTGTTAAGCCATTTTAGCATTTTTCACATAATGCTACATAATGCACGAGGCATCAACATTGAATCTTTTATACATTCAGAAATTATTTCATCAAATAATTTGCATGCAACCAAATTCAATTAACATAATGGAACATTTTGTTTTATTCAGTAATAAAAAACATATTACAAGGATACTACAACATTTGTTTAAAAATAAAAAGAAATACATAGGAAACTAATTTCTATTATTCCTCTCGTAATAGTCCTTCAACCCGTGTGCCATGTTTCATTTTCCAACCGTCCACTCCTCGAAGGGTTGTCCCTATTCGAAAGTGATACACAATTAGCACCTAAACTTAAGCTTAAGTTTTGACTTCTCTCAAATAGGTTCACTTTGAGAATCAATTTCTCATTTACCTATTACCCATTTTGAGCATACAATATATCAATTTTTTCGTCTCACTACGAAGAGTACAAATCCATTTTGACCTAACCCAAATCAGAAGTGCACCTCATATATATATATATATATATATATATATATATATATATATATATATATATATATATATATATATATATATATATATATATATATATATATGTATATATATATATATGTGTGTGTGTTGGAAAATTCTGAGAGAGTGAAAGATTTGTGTGGTCCAAATTAAACCACAAACATTCATCCTTTGCCATGTGTCCTTACTACACTATATCTTAGCCAAATATAAAGCCACTAATCCCATTCTTAAGTTAATTGTGGTTGTTGTGCTTTGAGAAGGCGTGAAGCAGCGCAAATCATGGATGACATTGCGGTTGTAATAATATGCGACCTTACTATATAAAGACCATACACATTGTTAATAAGTGCTCAATATTCATCCTTAAACCTTCGGTTTCTTTAATCCCTTTGAGTCGTAGTCTGAGCAATAGTGAGGTTCGCCTACGTGATTGTTAGTGCAAGCTGTCCGTAGTAGGCCTGTGTAGCCTGTCGAAAGCGTGCCAGGGTTTTAACTGCACCGTTACCGGGCAAATAACGCTTTTAAGGTAGTGTTATTGTAACACGGCACAGATTTCCTTTCAACCATACACCAATAGTGTCCGTGCTTCTTAAAAGGCTTCCAGATCGTGCGTTGACGTTGCTATTTTACCCAACAGTTAAAAGCGTTATTTTGCAACAGTCAACCTTTAGCATTATGGCACCTTCTGTCATACCGAATCTATCAAAAATCACCGCGCTTGATGGGAAAAATTACAGTAGGTGGGCTCAAAGAATGCGTATTCTCTTTGAACAATTAAAGTTGGTTTACGTGTTATATTCAGTTGCACCCTCCAACAGTGTTCTCTCCCTTTGGTGCTACAAATGCTAACCATGGATTTGATTACACTCCGAGTGAAGAATCGAGAGAAAGCAGTCCTGAAATAGATTACATTCCGGGTCAAGAACGAGGTGTAACTCTGATGCAGTTTAGAAATGACAATTTGGCAGCCAGAGGATACATTCTGTCACAAATGAATGACGATTTGTTCGACATCTATGTCAAACAAGACTCGGCAAAAGTCATTTGGGAATCACTGTCAGAAAAGTACGGTGCCAATGAAACTGAAAATCAAAATGTTAGAACCGTCTACAACAAAAGGAGTAGAAAAATCACGAAGTTCAAAGGAAGGTGTTTTGCGTGCAAAAAGCAAGGACACCGAGCACACCAGTGCTACCATCACAAGGGCAAAACTAGCAAAAGTCAATCTAACAGAGCAAGATAAGTATTGAGTCTCTTTAAATAAATAGTTATTTTGAGTAACTATATTTTCTCTAGTTCTAAGGGTTCGCATGAAGTATGATTGTCTTAGTACTGAGTTCTAGTTGAGTTGTCTAAATTTTGATTACTTAGTAGTACTTACTTCTTTAGTATGTTGAATACTAATGACATTGATTGAAATAATTTATGCATTGATATTGCTCAAACTTTTTACTAAGATTATTTGTATAAAAATAAGAGCATATATCACGGGCTTCAATTGTAATTTAATGAGAACATGGAAAAGTCATCATTCTTGAACTGTCTAGGAAGATGGTTTTTAATTAAACTTCAGTTTCACCACTCGACCTGGGAGTACTTAAGAAGTAGGGTGTTGATCATGCAGGCTAGTTAGAGCGCCACTTGATCTTTACCTGAAATGAGGATGACTTTCATATGTTGTTAAACAATCAAAGTCTTGCAATAGAAGTTGTTGAAGTACTACAATAGTAATATTGATCTGCATCCTATGAATGCTTTATATGAGCTTTTTTCTCAAGGGAATGGAAAATTGTGCAAGTGGCAACTCTAAAGTCTCATTGTTGAGAGATATTTCCAAATAAATATGAGCTCGAACATATTCCTTGTGTATGAGATTAATCTCTTATAAGAATATGATGTGAAATTTGTGATTATGTTGTTTAACTTGATGTAGCATGTGGACAACATTATTTCTATGGCTTACTAACAATGAACATTTGGATATATATTATTTAAACTCTTGGTTGAGTCATATTGAAATACCTATAATTCCTAGTTAAAGGGTAATTGTGATCAATTGAGATAACCAAGTTTGTTGAAATATATTCAACTGTTGAGCATATATCAGGTAGAGTGCGAAGCTTCTATAATGCTCCACAAAGCAAATATGCAAAACTCAGTCTACAAAGGAGCTAATGTTGGGCACCAAAGATCAGTCTGGGTAAGAGATCAAATACATTTGACAAAAATATTTGTAAGTGTTGTGTGCCTTGTAGGGTTAATAAACTCCTATATTTTTATCAAAAGTTTCTTTGTGGCATTGAGAATAATGATGAAAGAGGATGTTTCATGTTAAACATGAAAATCTCAAGGGATTATTTACGAGTAAACGAAGTACTCGTCAAAGTGCATGTAAGTTTGATCAAGAGAATCAACTTACTTGAGGGCTAATTATGAGGATTAGTCGCTGACTCATTGGAAGGACTTAAAGTCCAAGTGGTAATGAATTCGTGGTGGATCTCACTTCTGTGGTCAAACGAAGCCATGAAAAGAGTTACAAAATAGTACACTAGTTGGTCATTCCGATAGTGTGTGTACTTGTGAGGTTGAGCTACAGCTCTTAATGAATTCATAACTCTTTGAGAAAGGGTGGTTTTGTTGAGACAAACCTAATGAATTCACCGCATAATGACATGAGTACAAAGTGCTCTTGGTGCCTTATACTCAATTGGGATGGTCTATGTTGAGATAGACCTAAAGAGATCCCTAACTTGAGTGCAAAAGGGCTAACCGCCTCTTATGAAAGATAATGGGGTTATCCCAAGAAGCCGAGTGGCTAAGAAACATGGTGATAATCGTGAAATTGTGGGGGTGTCCAACACCTTCACCACATTGTGATTCACAAACTGTCATTTGCGTTGCCAATAACAGTGCCTATGATAGAAAGAAAAGAGTTACAAGTGATAGGTCTTTGACATAAAAGTCTACAATGCGATAAGACCTGTCAGAGTTAAAAGTCTATGTTGAGATAGACTTCGACAGGGTGGAGGTCTATATTGAGATAAACATAACAGACTTGAATACTAAGGGTATTCATAAGAAGTCAAAGAGTTTGACTTTCGTAGAACCTGCGTTTAGAGTTGGTGTGTGCATTAGAGTTCAAAATTTATCTAACTGGTGAGTTCAAGATTTATATCACTCTCGGGAAGAAAATTACTCAATGTCACTACGTGTCAGTTCAAGTTCTCAAACACTGACATTAAGATCAACTTCTTTGTATTGCTCAGACTTTATCGTCATTTCTTGTGAATAGCTTAGACAAATCTTTTTGTCTCAACTCAGAATTTGTGGGGGATTGTTGGAAAATTCTGAGAGACTGAAAGATTTGTGTGGTCCAAATTAAACCACAAACATTCATCCTTTGCCATGTGTCCTTACTACACTATATCTTAGCCAAATATAAAGCCACTAATCCCATTCTTAAGTTAATTGTGGTTGTTGTGCTTTGAGAAGGAGTGAAGCAGCGCAAATCATGGATGACATTGCGGTTGTAATAATATGCGACCTTACTATATAAAGACCATACACATTGTTAACAAGTGCTCAATATTCATCCTTGAACCTTCGGTTTCTTTAATCCCTTTGAGTCGTAGTCTGAGCAATAGTGAGGTTCGCCTACGTGATTGTTAGTGCAAGTTGTCCGTAGTAGGCCTGTGTAGCCTGTCGAAAGCGTGCCAGGATTTTAACTGCACCGTTACCGGGCAAATAACGCTTTTAAGGTAGTGTTATTGTAACACGGCACAGATTTCCTTTCAACCATACACCAATAGTGTCCGTGCTTCTTAAAAGGCTTTCAGATCGTGCGTTGACGTTGCTATTTTACCCAACAATATATATATATATATATATATATATATATATATATATATATATATATATATATATATAGTTAATTCCAGCAATAGTCCTCCGACTATTGTGATTTTCCAAATTTGATCCTCGTCTTTTAATTTGGACGAAATAAACTCTTGACTATCAAAATTGTTCCACCATTAGTCCTTCCGTTAACCAAGAGTTAAATAGAAGTTAAGTTAAGGGGTAAAATAGTCCTTTCCATAGCTAGATCTCTCATTTCCGAAACTAGCTCTCTTCTTCTCCTTCCAAGGATAAAAGACGACGGCAGAACAGAGGGCAATTAGAAATCGCAATGGTGTGGAGTGAGATAGTGAGGTGGGATGGACTGACCCTCTTTTGATTGAAGTAATGATGAGTAAATCCACTCATCACACAACAGGCCAATTATATTTTGCCCTAAATAGTGCATGGTCATGGCCACACAAAATAGGGGGCCAGCTTTCAAAAAATCAATGGTGTGTACATATCTTATATTTTAATTATTTCAAAAAGTATATATAAAACATGTGTCCTAGCCGGTCTGCTTTGCTTTATTATTTCGAAATCACCGCCGCAGAAGGCGGAAGAGAGAGACAACGTCAAGACACTAGTGCCGCCAGAAATTTTTCAATGGCCAGAATGGAGGCTTCTTCCCCTTCTCCACTGCAGCGCCGATGAAGAAGAAACATTAGCAGCTTGATCAGGATGCGACCATGGAAGCCAGCGAACAACATCCTGAGGCGAGTGATACCCTTCCATCTCTGTGTCCCAAGGAAACCGCCCATGATGGTCCATTCATGAAAATGCATTTTTAACAAGGGACCTGCAAGGCTTGGTGCGCGAGATATGAAACTAGCCATCATGTGTTTAACAATGTCCTCCGTTTTCGGGCATTGTTTCTTGTAAAAGTTCAGAGTCAGGTTTTGTGCACTGCCAACTTCAACCACGAAAAGGACGAAGACCAAATGAAGAAGAAAAATTGAGAGAGTTATGGGATTAACCATTTTATGATTCAGAAGGGTATGATGGAATGGGTTTTGCTTTGTTTGGTGCAGGTTGGAAGTGGTGGAGAAGATGGCAGGTACTGGTCCTTTAAATATGAGTGGAAGCCATGCAGGAATCCTTTGAATTTGTCATCATAGACCTGGCATTAATGGAGGAATCATCCTATATTTTGGGCTAAGCTAGTAGAGAAAGAAACTCAGTGAAGAAGCGACATAAGCCTAAGCTAGACGTGCAAGAAGAGAAACAATGGAGTTTTGAGTTGTTCACTGCGTGTAAATGGTGTAATGTATACATATACTCTACCCAAATCAGGAAGAAGAAACCCAGCAAAGAAAATGACCATTTTAGCCCTTCACTAACAGTTATTTACCTCTCGATTAACGGAAGGACCAATGGTGGAATAATTTTGATAGTCAAGTGTTTATTTCGTCCAAATTAAAAGACGAGGATCAAATTTGAAAAATCACAATAATCGGAGAACTATTGCTGGAATTAACTATCTCTCTCTCTCTCTCTCTCTATATATATATATATATATATATATATATATATATACCACAAAATAGCCATTCAAAAATTGTCATTTTTTTCTAAAATTTCCAACAATCATAATGTTTTCTTTTCCATTGATAGTGTCATTTGAGTTTTCTTGATCAATTTTGTATAGAGATTTTTTTAGACACGTAAATTTTTATACCTTTATGTACAAATATTTGGAATTTTCATACATACTTAAAAAAAAAATGTGGAAAGAATAATATTTTATAAATGTGCTTTAATTTTTTTATTTTCTCCATTCTCTAATTTTTTTTATTCTTTATTTTTTTAAATGATTATTAGCACTCTGTTTTTCAATTTCTTTTCTTCTTTCATTTTTTTAAATAAAAAAATTTCAACTGCACATCAAGATTTGTTTTATTGACCTCTTGATAAACAATCAATCTTAAACTGTCCAAATATACAATTATGCATGAAGTTATTGACTTATTGTAGTAGTAAATTTTTTTAAATATCTTTTTCACCAAATTTTTATAATTTATACTATAGAATTCTCTTTAAAACTCTCGTAGATAGAGAGATTGAGATATGGTGAAATATCATCGACATTATTGCTTCTGTAATGGTTTTTATAGTCAAAATCAAAACTCAGAACCCAATCTTTAAGACTCTTTTCTTATACTTTTTCTAAAAAATTTGCTCCATTTGTTTATTTATTTATTTATTTATTTTTTTTTTTTTTGTAAAATCAAGCAATGCCGGTGTCTAGAGACAATGATGGCTTTTCTAGTCAAAATCGAATACCATATTTTCACTAAACTATTAACTGAAATAAAATATTTTGATTAAAAATGATTAATCAAAATTTATCAATTTGATTGATTAACCAATTTTTCACCGAAAGTTGTTCTTTATGATACAAACTTTTTGTGCAGCTCAATGCCTCAATCCTGTGCTTGTCTCATACTATACGGTGTGTTTACTAATAGTGAACTATATATTTTTAATAGTGAAAAGGTATTTTAGATTGGAAAAAATTTCAATTTTGGTCCACTGACTATTGAGGTTGTGTTAATTGTAACACTTGACTTTTAAAAATGTTAATTTAGTACTTTGACTATGCAATTCTTATTAATTTTGGTCACGCCGGCCAAATGTGACCGGAAAATTTTAATTCATTAAATACAAGGGGCAAAAATGTCATTTCAGGTTATTCTAATCTTTGTTGTTGAAGCACGCATGAAGCCGGCCGCCGATGATGCAGATGCATGAAGCCGCCGACGAGCAACGAATAACAAATGTCAGTGCTTGAAAGAAAGAGGGGAAAATACTGACTCGAGTTACGTTCTTGGCGAAGTGCATCAAAAAGCTCTCTTTTGGTCTGCTTCTCGGCCCCATGAGTGTTCAGAACCTTGCTCTGTTCCACTATTTTTATGGTTGTATTCTTCAACTCTTCCTTAATCAGATTAACAGAATAGTATTATCATCAACAAATTATAAAATAATCATAATACTCCCCACTAACGATTGAAAAAACAAGAATGAAAATAATCATTTCCTTGCGATAACATATGTGAAGCAGCAAAGCATAAAAAACCACAAACTAAAGAATTGAGAACGTTGAGAAAAAAAGGAGATTACATTGGCTTTGAGCTGAGTGATGATTTTCATCCGGATAGCGTCGATTGTACCGTCGTTCATCAGGGTCCCCAACACATCTTCGGGAGTAATCACCGAAGAAGAAGATGAAGATGACGATTCCATTACCCAAATCCCAGATAATCGACTTTAGGAGTATGTATATATCTCGGATTCTCAGATGTGAAAAGGCAAATTCGTATACTCGTATGTGAAAGAAGCAAAAGAGGGAACAGAAAATCTCACAGCTCCATGGCTTTTATAGAACCTCTGACGGGCAGTGTTCTGGGGCACGCCGGCGGTGACGCCGTCAAGGGCGGCACTGTTAAGAAAACCAACAACGTCCGTCGTCCTCGGGTTTCAGGTATTGCCTTGTTAATGGCTTTGCAAACTCCAACAACGCATCCAAACATGGCAGGGAGAATGCCGGGGCATGCTGAATTCCAGTTGGAGACGAAGGTGCAAAGGTGAAGGTGAACACTTTTGCAAATTTTTAATTTAAAAAAAAAAAAAAAAAAAACTTGAAATGACGTTTTTGCCCCCTTTTATTTAATAAGTTTAAACTTTCCGGTCACATTTGGCCGGTAATTTGGCCGGCGTGACCAAAATTGATAAGAATTGCATAGTAAGGTACTAAATTAACTTTTTTGAAAGTCAAGTGTTGCAATTAACACAACCTCAATAGTCGGTGGACCAAAATTGAAATTTTCTCTTTTAGATTGGTTCATGCTAGAGAATTTTATAATTATTACTTCCTATTACCTATACAATTATTACTTCCTATCAATTACGGTAGACCTACTAATTTGCCACACAACCTTTTTTAACATGATAGGAAACCAAACATACACCCAAATCCTTTCAAAAAAAAAAAAAAAAAAAAAAAACACCCAAATGCTCTGTCGAGTTGAGGTATGGGGACCCTTAGGATTGGGAACTCAACTTTTTGGGAAGAACGAAATCAAACATCAAAATAACATATTAGTATTGGGAAAACATTAAAAGAAAAGAGGCTTTTGGCTTTATTAACATCCTACATTCGGAATATTAGGACTCTATGTATTTAGTCATTTTATAACTCCTTATTCCAGTCATCCTGTGACTCTTCCTTGTATATATTCTCATTGTCTGTACTCTTTGTTATCATCTCATTCAATACAATTCATTCAGTTCTTATCTGTTATCAGTTAGTTAGGGTTTTCATCTTAATTTTATTCGAAAAATTCTTGATCCACTACTGAAATTCCACAAGGCAATATATATCAAGATTCCCCTTTGAATCTTGAAAAGTGTTTAAGGATAAAGAAAAAGAAAGACGGCAGCAAATTCATTGTGAAAGAAATTTTAGTTGTGAAATTTCGAAGTGCGTAATTCTGATCATGCCGAAGCCCCACCATCAACGTTATAAATATCACAATCAGTAGCATAGCGGACGTGGCTTTAATGTTCAGTGTCAAATTTGTAAAGGTTTTGGGCACACAGGAGCCACTTGTATTCGACATTATGATGATCAGTGTCAAATTTGTCAAGATTTTGGGCACACGGGAGCCAATTGTTTTCGGTGCTATGATGATCACTGTCAAATTTGTAAAGGTTTTGGGCACACAGGAGCCACTTGTATTCAGCGTTATTCAGGGCTCCCGGTCCTCAGGCTAATTTGGTGTTTCAGAATGGTTTTGGTGCTAACACCTCGTCAAAGTCTCATACTTGGGTTCCAGACACTGGAGCCACAAATCATGCAACTCCAGACATAGCTGCCTTTCTACATCGGAGAAGTACATTGGTAATGACACTTTACGTGTCGGTGATGGTATGGGCCTGTCTATTAGTCGTGTTGGTCATGCTACTTTTCATACCCCTTCTAGGTCTTTTACGATTTTCGATATATTGCATGTTCCTGGTCTGTCTACCTCTTTATTATCTATTCAATGTTTTTCTACAGATAACAATGTGTGTTTTGAGTTTCACCTTTATTTTTTCCTTGTGAAAGATATTACCACCAAGGAAATCCCCCTACGGGGCAGTAGTTCGGGTGGTCTATACAGTTTGCCTGTTCCATGTTCGTCTCCCTCTACGTTCCTCTCCGCGCGTGCTTCCGCTTCGATTTGACATGATCGTCTGGGTCATCCTCATCAGCGTGTCCTGAGTCAAATTCTTCCGTCATGTTTGGTTAGTGGGTCTAGTCGTAGTATTCGTTGCAATTCTAATTTATGTTCAGCGTGTCAATTGGGTAAATCTGCACGTTTCCCTTTGGCACGTGTTGAGTCTAGTACTTCGGACATTCTTGATTTGATATACACCGATATTTGGGGACCAGCTACTTTGCTATCTTCTAATGGTTGTCGTTATTTTTTCATCTTTGTTGATGATTATTCTCGTTATACTTGGTACTTTCCTATGAAGTAGAAATTTGATCTTTATGCCATATTTGATCAATTTCGTGCTTTAGTTGAGCGTTCATTTAATCGTAAAATCAAGTCCATTCAATCTAATCTAGGAGGTGAAATAAGAAATTACATTCCTCGTTTGTGCAACTAGGCATTAATCATTGACAGTCATGTGCATATACTCAGAGCAAAATGTGCGTGTTGAACGGAAACACATGCACATTGTTGAAACTGGGCTCACTCTTATGGCTTCTGCCTCTATTCCATATCGTTTTTGCGATTTTACTTTTGAGACTGCTGTTTATTTGATTAATAAAATGCCTTTCAGTGTCTTAAACAATTCTAGTCCTCATCATGGGTTGCACAAGTCTTCTCCTTCCTATTCTTTTCTTCGTGTCTTTGGCTGTCTGTGTTATCTTCACTTAACCATACAATCGTAAAAAAATGTCATACAGGACTTCTCCTTGTGTGTCTTCCTAGGTTATCTTGAGTCTTTTAGGGGGTATAGGTGCATGGACTTACAAACTAATAATATTTACACATGCAGGCATGTCAGATTTGATGAAGAAGTATTTCCTTTTGCTACTAAATCTTCCTTGCAGGCTACAACACCTATTCAGACTGCTCCCTGGGCGGAATCTATTCTCCACCATGACATCAGCAATGTTGTATCGGATTCCGTGCATCCAGATTCGCCGCCAGAGCCCGTGTTGCCGGACGAGCCCATGCAAGCTGATTCCGTGCAACCTACATCATCCTCGGCCGAACGGCTGCACGGCGTCCGCGTGGCAAGTCGACGAGGCCAACCGTCTACACCCACTCCATAGCGACTCGCAGTAAGTCTCAGGCTCCTCCTATGTCTATGGCTACTCAGGCTTGTCCTACGGAACCTACTTGTTACACTCAAGCTGTTAAATATCCTGAATGGCGTGAAGCTATGGACCAAGGAAGGCTGATGACACTATTGAGAGGCATAAAGCCAGGTTAGTAGCAAAAGGTTTCAATCAAGTTCCAGGTTAGGATTTCTTTGATACATTCAGTCCAGTGGTGAAACCCACAACTATAAGGCTTCTATTATCCTTAGCTTTATCATCTGGATGGGTTATCAGGCAACTAGATGTTCATAACGCTTTTTTAAATGGAAATGTGGATGAAATTGTTTATATGAAGCAACCCCCTGGTTATATTGATGCTAATTTTCCACACCATGTTTGCTTATTAAAACATTCCCTGTATGGATTAAAACAAACTCATAGAGCTTGGTTTAATCGTTTACACACGTTTTTAATATCCGTTGGTTTTCAAGCATCAAAGACAGATGTCTATTCATTTTCTCTCAAGATTTTGCTCGGGTTTATTTGTTGGTCTATGTGGATGATATTTTTGTAATGGGAAGTGATCAGGCCCTAGTTACACACTTACTCTCAAAATTGTCTACCACTTTCAAGATTAGAGATCTTGGTGAACCAAATTTTTTCCTTGGCATTGAAACTATTAAATGTGATGATGGAATCCTATTGTCTCAACAGCGATATATGAATGATATTTTGAAACGTGCTGGAATGGCGGAATGCAAACCTCTTTCTACTCCTATATCTGTTTCGAAAACTGTTCCCTTTAGTACAGACTTATAAGATGATCCTACGCAGTACAGGATCCTGGCTAGAGCACTACAATATCTCACTGTTACACGACTTGATTTATCCTTTGCGGTTAATCAGCTTTGTCAACACATGCATGCTCTTACCACATCACATTGGGAGCAACTGAAACGTGTCTTGAGGTATGTTAAGGGACAATTGGTTTTGGGTTGTGTATACGAAAATCAATGTCAAAGGAAATTCATGCTTTTTCTGATTCTGATTGGGCTGGTTGTCCTAAAGATCGTAAGTCCACTAGTGATTTTGCTGTTTTTTTGGGAACTAATCTTTTATCTTGGGTCTGTAAGAAGCAAAGAACTATTGCTAGGCCTTCCACTGAGGTAGAATACAAAGCCCGGCAGATGTCTGTGCAGAGGTATTATGGATTATTTCATTGCTACGCGAAATAAATGTGCTAGGTATTTCTGTTCCAAAGTTATGGTGCGACAATGTGTGCCAATCCAATCTTTCATGCACGCACCAAGCACGTAGAAATTGATTATCACTTTGTATGAGATATTATGGCTTCTGGAGATATTCAAGTCAACTTCATCTCAACCAAAGATCATCTTGCAGATATATTTATGAAAGTTCTACCTGGCCCTAGATTTTCTTTCCTTAGAGACAAGCTACATGTTACTAGTATACCATGTGCTTGAGAGGGAGTATTAGGACTCTATGTATTTGAGTCAGTTTATAACTCCTTATCACAGTCATCCTCTGACTCTTCCTTATATATATATATATTATCATTATCTGTACTCTTTGTTATCATCTCATTCAATACAATTCATTCAATTTTCATTGGAAAAACATCCTACATTGATTTCAAAACCCACTTTTTCCCTCCTTTTAAAGACTAACACTTCCTAGAAGACTTCAAGCATTATGGAGAGGAAATAAAGTCGCTTGCCCGTTTGGTTCGCATACCTGCGAGGTGTGGTGTGACAACTTTTTGGTATATAAAAACAGCTTTCCCCTCCCTCTCTGAACATTAAACTTCAACTTCTGCTTCTGCATGTCGAAAGCATAGATATACCTTCGTATAGAAGCAATTTCTTTCCTTCATCCTAACCCTGCCTACATAAACACGTACATAGATTTACGACATTGTTCGCATTTCATATTTTCCAA
Source organism: Ipomoea nil (assembly GCF_001879475.1). Taxonomy (NCBI): domain Eukaryota; kingdom Viridiplantae; phylum Streptophyta; class Magnoliopsida; order Solanales; family Convolvulaceae; genus Ipomoea; species Ipomoea nil. Next base: position 808,569 of record NW_017617100.1, on the reverse strand, counting down.
CAATTAATGCTTACCCTTAACGTGTTTCAGACACCAGACATAAAAATAATGAGTTAGTGTCTACCCATAATGCTTCTCGGATCATTAATGGGTTGACCCGTTAAGAACCCATTAAACTTTGTGTCCAGAATCCATTTAACCGGTTAATATTATCATTAATTATAATTTTTAAATATTATTTTATCATTTTATAAATAATATCGTATGTTATGAATGAAATATTTTTACTATTTTGTTTTTTTAATAAAAAAAGATTTCTAAAGTTTTATTTCTAAAAAGAAAATTATAATAACATACCTAACATGTTTTTAACAAGTTATGTTGTCATATGTTGTCGTGTAGACCCAAAACCTGACAACATATTAATTAAACGTGTTTATCGCCCGTTTAACCCATTTAAAAATTGTATATGTTTAGAACTTTAACTCATTAACCCTAACAGGTTATGTTCGTGTTTAGTTTTATTGTGTTTTTATTATTATCATGTCAACCCGTTTACACGAATTACCAGGTCTAAACCATGTACCACTAGCTAGCCAAGAGAACAGGTCTAACACTCACAGAATTTGTTAAGTTGCCAAACAATATTCCAATTAATATTGACTTAACCATGCCTTATTGAGTCTAACCCAATATGTTTTGATATGTATAATCATTCAGGCTCAAGCAAGTCATTTGCCATTGCTAGGTCATTCAATCATCCAGGTCCAAACTTTCGATTGGGATTACTAAGAAACAAAATAAATGGTGATCTACAATTCCAAAATTGTTTGTAACAAGATCAAAATTACCAATTAGTTGTTATACCCCATGTGTTTAGCTGGCATTGACTTTGCTATAGTTGTTAAATTCTCTTGCTACTGAAAAAGGGTCCACACTTCATTTGTACTTAATATACTTGAGTTCCCGAATCTCCCCAAATGATCTTTCTTCTTCATCCAAAACACTCTACATGTGCATCTTTACTTGCAGATTTTTAATCCGTGTTCTTATTATTTGCTTGTTTATGCTAGTACAGTAAGACATAAACACAAGCAATATCAATAAACAGTTGTTGGTAAATAATTAATGTGAACCTGTATGTGAAGCAAACCATAAAGGAAGAAGTTAATTCAAATCTAGTAACATATACGCACAAAAATAAAAAATAAAAAATAAAAAATAAATCTAGTAACATATCTCATGTTTAAAAATGGAAACCTCGTACATCAAACATTGAAAACTTATGAGGTTAGGAAAAACAACAGACAAATCCACAACCACAAAACACAAAACCACCGACTCTTAAAGGATGTTACTTCTTGTCTTTACTCCCTGCCTTGCTACCCCCTGCTTCTTGAGCAGCTTTCTTAGCTGCCTTCTCCTGAAGTGCTTTTGCATCCCTACAGATTGGCGATTGCAGACCAAAACCAACTTCATGACATGAACATATACTAACCAATTCTTTAATAACTATGAATTAAATTCAGGATTCGAAAATAACTACTCTAAGAGCAACCCCAAGAGTGGGGTTTTTTTGCCGGCCAACTAGGAGTGAGAAAGGGGGAGGAAAAAAAATAACTTTTCTTAAGTTTTCGTGGGGCACACAAAAAAACAATGCTTAGGGCATCCTCAATAGTGTAGAATTTTGAGGAGATTTTGCAGGTGTGATTAAGAAAGAGAAAATGGAAAGAGATGAAAAAAAGGAAAAAAAAAAGTAAAACAAAATATAAAAAAGGAAAATTAATTAAAAAAGAAAAATAGACTTGCAGAGTTACGTGCCCGCGGGCGCGGAATGCACGCGCCCGCTGGGCGTTGATTTTGCTTTTCACGCGGATGAAGCAGTATGTTTTAAATTTTTGTGGGTCCCACTCATCTGATAAAATCCCATTGCTTGCAGGAAGACTTGGAGCATTCTCTCTCTTCCTCATCTCTCTTCCAACTCAGCATAACTTTTCTTAAAATCCGTGAAAAATCAACTAATGGTGATAGCCTTATTGCAAATAAATTTGTTTCTCTCTCTTCCCTCTTCTCTCTCCTCCAACTCAACCTCTCTCCCTCTCCTCCCTATGTGTAAAAAAAAAAACCCAAACAAATTCTTGATGGGGTTGCTCTAAAATATTGAAATCGACCTCTTCTAAAGAATACCGCACCAAGGCCACTAGACTTAAAGTTCCTAGCTAGCATGTTAGTATTGAACATAGTATTATGTCCATTCATAAGACTTAAGTTCTAGTAGTAATCACCCAAAAGACTTATCATCCAATGAACTTGTGAATCACTGCAAAGCCCTAAATCATGAACAGTAGAAAGCTAGAACAAAATTTTTGCGGATTGTCACCTGGAACCAATTGAGCTATCCGTGCAAGCAATGGAACAAAATTCTAACTTTACTATGTGAGCAAAACTATAATTCCATAACTAAATCAAGAAAGACTAATAGATAAAACCTAAACCCAAAATCATCAAGCATTACACATGCCATACCTAAATCAAACACAACAACAAACAAGAATGCATTGCAAGAACAAATAAATCCAAAATCCACAGGCATTACAACAAACACTATGACTAAATCAGAAAAAGAAATAAACAAAACCCTAAATCCAAATCAACAAGCATACAATTTGGATAAATATTAAAGTAATTGGGTAAACGATAAATTCCTGAAGTTAAAGTTCTGGCGAAAGTATAATGCATCAAATATAGATCGGAAAGGGCAAAGGCTAATGTACCTTTCACGGCGCTGCTCGGGAGTCAAACCGTCATCTTTGCCTTTGGTCTTGCCCTTACCCGCACGAGCCTGAGCCTTTTCCCGATCTTTCTCCCTCTGATTTCCGCGTTGAATTTCGTCAAGGAAAACGAAAGCATACATACAAACGGGTTGTGTTACATAATTCAAAGAAATTCTAATTAAATTGCACTGAGTTCAGAAAAAACATTGAATTTATAAAATAAATTAAAAATATTTTTTTTTTAAAAAAAAAAAAAAGACGAAAAGGATTATGATTGAGAAAAATAGAAATCTGTTGTACGGAAAGAGGGGAGCTTTGGGAAGGATATGAGTCATGGTGAAGCCGCCGGAGAAGAGAGTGTGCGGAATGAAATCAATGAATACAGAAACGGCGAGATTTGTGAGCGGAGAGATACGGTTATACGAATTGGCGGGTTTGACTTTGTGTAGGGAAGACTTCAGTTACAACCGTTGGATCGAGGGGGCAGATCAACAACTGTTCAAGCACAACCTATACCAGCATAGCCAAGCCAAAGTCAGCTTTCTTTTGACTTTCGAGTAGTTTCCACCAATTCTTTCTTCTTTTTTTTTTTTTTTTTTTTTTTTTTGTTCGCGATTAGATGTTTTTGGGTAGACTAATTTGCCTTTGGCCATATATTTTGCAAATTATATTGTGCAGCGCGGTGCATAATTATTATGCATCGAGCTTCTAAACGACGTCGTTTTGGTTAATGCAAAGAAACGGCTCCCGTTTCGTGTCGTTTTGCAAAAAATAACTCTGTTATTCAGTTTCATTTTGTATACACTGCAGTTTTATTTCAACACAACTACAGTTTCATTCGATATTTATACACTCAAATATGTGAAAATGTAATTTAATTTTATTTTATATACACTATAGTTTCATTAAGACACAACTACATTATCATTTTGATATAACTACAGTTTCATTGCACAATATACACTCAAATATGTGAAATGTTATTCAGTTTCATTTTATATACACTGCAGTTTCATTTCAACACAATTACAGTTTCATTTCAATTCAATTGCAGTTTCATTTCATAATATAAAAATAATACGTGAGGCAGTTTCAGTTTAGATACACTGTAGTTTTAGTTGGTAATTAATCACTAAACATGCGCACTCTGTTAACTGTAACAGCGCGCCGTTTCTTTACTTAAAGAAACGACACTGTTTTTGGACCTCGTGCCACAAAGCTTTGTGGACTGCGGTCCATAGTATAATTGCTGCATATATTTCCTATTACATTATGCTAATAATATTCTTAATTTTAGCAGATAGATTGTAGATTACAATAGTGCATCTCCTGATTTTAATGGTTTAGATTAGACCACAGTTCTCACCCGAGGCATGATTCTCATGGGAATCAGACCCCTTACTCAATTCCTAAACGAAATTGCGGGCCAGTCTGATGAACCGAAAAATAAGATCAATGACGCTTTGCTTTCAACCGGCCCTAGAGCTTGATCACAGAGCGAAAGGCCTAAAAATAGAAAATAGAATATAAAAAGACAAAGAACTACCGTTCTGCTCCTGGAGTAAGAATCCTCCTTTTTAATCCTTGGCGTAAGGCGTAAATTTATTTACTTTTGGAACTGAAAGTCTTAACTATCAACTACGGATTGGTTGAAATTGAAACCGTTTAGGTTGAATGTCATAGTGCTGATACAACCCTTTCAAAGATATCTAAATTTCATTCCTTATGAGTGGAAATCCAATCCCGTTTTGTCTTTTTTTTTTTTTTTTTTTTTTTTTTTTTTTTTTTGCAGTGGGAATACGCCTAGCTCGTTTAGTAAAAAGGTCAGGCTTGAGCTAATTTTAAAGTCTATTAAACTAAACAGGCTAGGCCTATAAAATATATATATATATATATATATATATATATATATATATATATATATATATATATATATATATATATATATTCAATTTTATACCTAATATATTTTTATATTTACAATATAACCTCCTCAAGTATATATAATTACCAAATCCTAATTCTCCACCTCCAAAATCTCATTCTAAATTATGATTCAACTATAAATATTGCTGCTGATGGGGTAAGGACCCCGGCCCAAGAGATAGGGGCCCAAAGAAAATAAAAGTGTGCTAGCATCGAGAGGAGCCCAAAGAGCAATCGGGCCGAGTCCAGGAGTCGGCCGAGGCCCAAGCCCAGGAAAAGACTCGGCTCGAGGAGCCGTTGAGGGCATTAAAGGGGTTCCTTTAAAAGAGAGCCGTTGAGGCATTGAAGGCAGGACCCGGTCGGGCTGTTACAAGCCTAGGAGAGCCGTTGGTCGACCGAGTAATGGCGTCCAACGGCTCCATATCTTAATTAGCCTTGAAGTCGGCCATTAAGGGCCATTAATGGCGTCCAAAGGCTCCTCCATTCTTGTAAAAGGTAGACATTTTCGGACACCCGGGAGGGGTAAATAACAAAGAAACTCCGAGCACTAGCATTACCTCTGAGTTAGACGTACATTTTATTGAGAGGTGTATCCTCCGACCAAAGGTTGTGTTGGACCTCCTTGGGCCCGAAAACCCTAAAACCATCACTGGCACCGTCTGTGGGGATCGAAACGAAGAGTCACGTGTCCTCTTGAGTGAGGCGAGTCCGAGGAACGACAACTAGAACCTCAGTCGAATTAGGAAAACTCCAGACATGGCAGGAAGCGAGGAACAGTCGAGCCGCCATGACAACGGACGGGAGGCTGACCTGAGAAGCCAGCTGAATCGGAGAAACGCTCGGAGCCAAGAAAACGAGAAGACACCGCCCCAACGCCGCAGATAAACCGGCAATTGCCTCAGGTGCTGCTCACCCCGGAGCAGTTACGCGCAATCGGACGCGCCTGCGCCGAAGCGAGCCTAGGAGTGAGAGAACAGTCCGTCACTCGCCAGCCGCAACGCGAGTTGCAACCGCCTCAGAGGCCCGACAACCGGCAATGGAGCCGACGGGCTGAAAGCCAACCGGTACAATCCGTTCATTCCCGGCTGGGTCCCAGCGTTGGGCGTCGGTCGGCAAGAGAACGATTAGGTCGGAAGGAGCCCAGTCGTGCCCCACTAGCCGCCCGCGATCGACAAGCTGCACGAGAGAAGAGCCGAACCAAAAGAGCCAGGACTGAGACTCGTCGCGTGGAGCAACACCCCCCCCCCCCCCCCCCCGCAACCCCGTCCAACCGGCTGAGTCTGAAGTCGGCGAGAGCACGGAATCCACGGGAAATCGCACCCGGGAGAGGGTCGAAGTGGCAAACTTAGTACAGGAGGTGCGAAATCTGAAAGAACGGATGGAGGGAAAAGCCAAATCCCCAGGACGTACGTTACTGACCGCCTTACCCTTCTCAGACGAGGTTATGGCTTTTAAGATACCGAGTGACTTCAAGTTCCCGGAACAAGCCACGTTCGATGGAACCGACGATCCCCGTGAGCATTTGTTGAGCTATCAGGCTAAGATGCAGGTTTTGGGGGTACGAGATCCGGTCATGTGTCGCTCTTTCTTACCCACGTTGAAGGGGTCGGCACAAAGGTGGCTGGTGGCGCAGCCCTCAGGGTCGATTCACAACTTTGAAGAGCTGGCAGACCGCTTCATGAGCCATTACGCCGCTAATATCAAGCCACAAAAGGACCTAACTCACTTGGGTGACATCCGTCAAGACGAAGGCGAATCTTTGAAAACCTATCTAGCCCGCTGGCAGAGAGAAATCCAGTCCATAGAGGAGGTCGAGGACCAGACGGCGCTCACCTTCTTCATCGAGTCGCTGCGGTCCGGCCAGCTGTACCGAGACTTGAGGGACAATCGTCCGGCCACCTACGCGGAAGCCATTCATATGGCCAACAAGAGGGCCAATACGGAGCAGGCTATGAAGTACAAGCGACAGCGCGAAGTCGGCGGATCCGCCAGCGGAAAGAGAACGCGAGCGGAAGCCAAAGAAAGGCGCCCGGACGTGGCTCGGCGACCCGAAGTTAGACGGCCGTACGACCGACCAGTGGTCCACGCCTATCGGCCGATTCCCGAGCGTCCGGTCCACGAGGTACAAGCGGTTGCCCCGCCTCCGCCTCCGCCGACCGACGATCGCGCGACAAACGAAGAGATGGGTAAGAACTCTAAGTATTGTCGTTATCATAAATCTTATACTCACAGTACGGAGGAGTGCCTCTACCTGAAGAAGATCATGGAGGGTATCATCCAGCAAGGAACCCCGCCTCCTAACCAATGGAGGCGGAGGCCGGGCAGTCGAGGGGATGAGGAACCCGCCGCCGTTGCCGAAAGCAGTCGAGGCAAGCAGCCGGTTCCCGAGGAGGAGGAGGCTCAGTGGCGCCAGAAACCGGTTATCAACATGATAGTCGGCGGGCCGGAAGGTGGTGATTCAGCGAACACCGGAAAAGCTTGGGCCCGGCAGTTGTACGTCGGGACAGTGTACGGGCGTGAGGAGAACTCTAAAAAGGTGTGTCGAGAGCCCATCGTGTTCACCGACAGAGACTTACCAGCCGGAGAAATACCGCATCGAGATGCGTTGGTTATAGCCATGGACGTCAACGGCATCGTCGTTCGGCGAATCCTGGTGGACACCGGGAGCAGCGTCAACGTGCTATATCTAGAAACCTTCACCAAAATGGGGCTGACTCGAGAACAGCTGAACCCCGTCAAAACTCCCCTCGCCGGCTTCACAGGGGACTCGGTGGAGGCGGAGGGGTCAATCACACTTCCAGTTGAGATTGGCACGTACCCGGACGTACAGAGACTCATCATGAAATTTATTGTGGTAAACCTGGCCTGCTCGCATAACGCTATACTCGGCCGACCGGGTCTTGAGGATTTAGGAGCTTTGATCTCAATTGAGCATCTCTGCCTGAAATTCCGCACACCAAATGGAGTAGGTACGGTGCGCTGTGACCGAAAGGTCGCCCGCGACTGCTATCTGCAGGCATGCAGAGGGATGGGCAAACGCGAGATGCAGATCCATGAGATCATTGAGAGGCCCCCGAAGAAGACGATACTACCTCGCCCAGAGCCTGCTGTCCAGTTGGAGGAAGTCGAGATCGACTCTACGCAATCGGACCGACGGGTCCGAATTGGAGTCGGCCTCTCTGAGACATTGAAAAAAGAAATTGTAAAGGTGCTCCGGGAGCACCGGACGGTTTTCGCCTGGGGCCCAGAGGACATGCCTGGCGTCGACCGATCAATCATATCGCACAGACTCGCCGTGGATCCGGAGCACCGACTGGTCGTACAGAAGAAACGAAACCTGGCCAACGACCGGAGGGAATTTGTGAAGAAGGAAGTTGGCACGCTACTAGCGGCCGGGCACGTCCGCGAGGTTAAGTACCCGGAGTGGTTGGCAAATGTGGTCCTCGTACCCAAGCCCCCGACGTGGCGAATGTGCGTGGATTACACCGATCTTAATAAGGCTTGCCCGAAAGACCCGTTTCCCCTACCTCGGATCGACCAGTTAGTCGACGAAACGGCCGGGTCGGCGCTACTGAGTTTCATGGACGCCTTCAGAGGGTACCACCAAATATTTATGCACCCGGCGGATGAGGAGAAGACCGCCTTCCTGACACCGGACGGAGTTTACTGTTACCGAGTCATGCCCTTCGGACTTAAAAATGCCGGGGCTACGTACACCCGAATGGTCGCCCGGTTGTTCCAACACCTGCTTGGGAAATCGATGGCCGCGTACGTCGACGATATGCTCGTCAAGAGCCGGGAGGAGGACAAGCATGCGGAGGACCTGGCCGACTGCTTCAAGGTAATGATGAAATACAACCTTCGGCTGAACCCCAAAAAGTGCGCGTTCGCCGTCCAAGGTGGCAAATTCTTGGGCTACATGGTCACCAAACGAGGCATCGAGCCTAATCCGGAGAAAGTATAGGCCATCATCGACATGCAGCCTCCTACCACCGTCAGGGACCTACAACGGTTGACTGGCCGATTGGCCGCCCTTAGCCGCTTCTTGAGCAAAGCGGCGGATAAGACCGTGCCTTTCTTCGAAGCCATGAAGAAGAAGGAGGGATTCGTATGGACTGCCGAATGCCAACAATCGTTCGAGGAGTTGAAACAGTACCTCTCAACGCCCCCAGTGCTGTCTACCCCCCAGGTGGGCGAGCCCTTATTCTTGTACCTCGCCGCCTCAGCCAAAGCAGTGAGTTCGGTGTTGGTCCGAGAGGAGGACCGAGTCCAGCACCCGGTTTATTACGTAAGTCGCTCGCTGAAGGCCGCTGAGACGCAGTACACCGCTCTGGAAAAGATTGTGTATGCATTGGTAGTCACCGTGCGCAAGCTGGCACCCTATTTCCAAGCCCATACCGTTCGAGTTTTGACAGACCAGCCGCTCGGAAGCGTGCTAAGAAACCCCTTGTCCTCCGGCCGACTTGTAAAATGGGCCGTAGAGTTGACTCAGTATGGGATTGAGTACCAACCCCGGCCTTCCATTAAGGGTCAAGCCTTGGCTGACTTCCTGGTCGAATGCACAGCAAGAGAGGAAGAAAAGGAACACGCCTCGGAGAGCTGCCCAGGCGAGTGGTGGGAAATGCACGCGGATGGAGCATCGAGTCGACAGCACTGTGGAGGCGGTGTCATGCTCATTACTCCGGAAGGATTCCGGCTATATTACGCTCTGAGATACTTGTTCTCGACATCAAATAATGAAGCCGAGTACGAAGCGGTATTAAACGGCCTCCGACTCGCCAAGGCCCTGGGAGTCGAGCGGCTGCGAATCAAGACTGACTCCAGACTGGTAGTCGGACAGATCTCGGGTACGTGTGAAACTAAGAATGCAAGGATGGTACTATACAAAGAGCGTGCGGTCGAGATGTTAAAAGGGTTCGGGGCTTACGAGATAGAGTACATACCCCGAGCGGACAACATGGAAGCCGACCTATTGTCCAAAATTGCCCTGGAAGGGGTACCGGACCACCTGATAAAAATTTGCCAGAAGGAGGAGCTAAATCGGCCGAGTGTTGAAGAGACACCACTGGAAGTCCAGCGAGTAGATATCGAGGAATGGGATCGAGGAAAAAATCCCGAAATGTTCTGGATAGAGGATATCCGGCGATTCATAGAAAAAGGCGAGTTACCGGAAGACCCGGGAGTCGCCGCGAGAGTTCGGCGGAAAGTCCCTTCCTTCCAGATCATTGACGGACAGCTATACAAACAGTCGTTCGGAGGACCCTTACTAAAGTGCCTGCTTAGACCTGAGGCCGAGAAAATAATGGACGAAGCTCATAGAGGCATTTGTGCCGCGCACCAGGGCGCCCATACACTCGCCCGGAAGTTAGTCGTTCAAGGGTATTATTGGCCGACCATGATGCGAGACTGCATCGAATGGATGTCCAGGTGCGGCGTTTGTCAAGCATTCGCCAGGAAAGACACCCGGCCGGCCACCTTTTATACACCGGTCACCACTGCCATCCCCTTCGCCAAGTGGGGAATAGACTTGTTGGGGCCATTGCCCGTCGCCCCGGGAGGTCTGAAGTTTTGCGTCGTGGCTATCGACTATTTCACCAAATGGATCGAAGCAGAACCATTGGCTACCATCACTGAGTACCAATGTCGACGTTTTTTGTGGAAAAGGGTGATATGTCGCTTCGGCCTGCCCGAGCACATCGTCAGCGACAACGGGCGACAGTTTGACTGCCAGGCCTTCGCTGACTTCTGCCGCCGACACGATATCAAGCATACCAAGGTATCAGTGGCGTACCCACAAGCCAATGGGCAGGTCGAGAATGTAAATCGAAGGTTGGTCGATGGGATCCGGAAGAAGCTCAAAGACATCCGAGGAAGTTGGGCGGACGAGCTTGACCGAGTCCTATGGGCTTATCGCACTACCCAGCGGCGAGCGACGGGGGAGAGCCCGTTCTCGCTCGCATACGGCTTCGAGGCCAAGGTTCCAGTCGAAGTAGTCGAGCCCACCCACAGGGTTCGCACCTACTCGGATGCAGCGAACGAAGAGAATCTGCGGATCGAGAAAAATTTCCTAGAAGAAAGGAGGGAAGCCGCGAGTGCACGGATGGTTGAGTACCAGCAGGCGGTGAAAAGATATCGCGACCGGAGGACTCGCCCGCGAACCTTCCAGGTCAGCGACCTCGTGTTACGCGATCGATAGGCCAGTCAGCCCACCGAAGGGGGCAAGTTTGCGGTTAAGTGGGAGGGGCCATACCGTATTGCAGCGGTGGTCCAAGCCGGAACCTATAAGTTAGAGACTATGGGAGGTAAGCCCATAGATCGCATATGGAATGTCACTCATTTGAAAAGGTTCTATCAGTAGAAAAGGATAGGCTGTATACGGGCTCGAGGATTCCAAAAATCTAAATAAAACACATGGGTTACAGCTAATCGTCCCAGGGACTCGGCAAGAAAAGATAGGAAACAAGGGCCCAGACCCTTAGACGTTTCCGAGAAAAAGCCTACAGGAGTCGCCTCGACTGAGGGACTCGGCGAGTATTGAGAGAAACGACGGGGCACTGACCCTAAACTGTTTCTGAGATAGAAAAAGCCTAATGGGTCGCCATGACCGAGGGACTCGGCAAGAAATGATAAGAAACAAGGGCCCAGACCCATAGACGTTTCCGAGAAAAGCCTACAGGAGTCGCCTCGACTGAGGGACTCGGCGAGTATTGAGAGAAACGACGGGGCACTGACCCTAAACTGTTTCTGAGATAGAAAAAGCCTAATGGGTCGCCTTGACCGAGGGACTCGGCAAGAAAAGATAGGAAACAATGGCCCAGACCCTTAGACGTTTCCGAGAAAAAGCCTACAGGAGTCGCCTCGACTGAGGGACTCGGCAAGTATTGAGAGAAACGACGGGGCACTGACCCTAAACTGTTTCTGAGATAGAAAAAGCCTAATGGGTCGCCTTGACCGAGGGACTTGGCAAGAAAAGATAGGAAACAAGGGCCCAGACCCTTAGACGTTTCCGAGAAAAAAAGCCTACAGGAGTCGCCTCGACTGAGGGACTCGGCGAGTATTGAGAGAAACGATGGGGCACTGACCCTAAACTTTTTCTGAGATAGAAAAAGCCTAATGGGTCGCCTTGACCGAGGGACTCGGCAAGAAAAGATAGGAAACAAGGGCCCAGACCCTTAGACGTTTCTGAGAAAAAGCCTACAGGAGTCGCCTCGACTGAGGGACTCGGCGAGTATTGAGAGAAACGACGGGGCACTGACCCTAAACTGTTTCTGAGATAGAAAAAGCCTAATGGGTCGCCTTGACCGAGGGACTCGGCAAGAAAAGATAAGAAACAAGGGCCCAGACCCTTAGACGTTTCCGAGAAAAAAACCTACAGGAGTCGCCTCGACTGAGGGACTCGGCGAGTATTGAGAGAAACGACGGGGCACTGACCCCAAACTATTTCTGAGATAGAAAAAGCCTAATGGGTCGCCTCGACCGAGGGACTCGGCAAGAAAAGATAGGAAACAAGGGCCCAGACCCTTAGACGTTTCCGAGAAAAAGCCTACAGGAGTCGCCTCGACTGAGGGACTCGACGAGTATTGAGAGAAACGACGGGGCACTGACCCTAAACTGTTTCTGAGATAGAGAAAGCCTAATGGGTCGCCTCGACCGAGGGACTCGGCAAGAAAAGATAGGAAACAAGGGCCCAGACCCTTAGACGTTTCCGAGGAAAAGCCTACAGGAGTCGCCTCGACTGAGGGACTCGGCGAGTATTGAGAGAAACGACGGGGCACTGACCCTAAACTGTTTCTGAGATAGAGAAAGCCTAATGGGTCGCCTCGACCGAGGGACTCGGCAAGAAAAGATAGGAAACAAGGGCCCAGACCCTTAGACGTTTCCGAGAAAAAGCCTACAGGAGTCGCCTCGACTGAGGGACTCGGCGAGTATTGAGAGAAACGACGGGGCACTGACCCTAAACTGTTTCTGAGATAGAAAAAGCCTACAGGGGTTGCCTCGACAGAGGGACTCGGCAAGAAAGAGTTAGGAAACAAGGGCCCGGACCCTTAATCGTTCCTGTGGAAAAGCCTTGAAGAGTCGCCTCGACAGAAGGACTCGGTGAGCAGTTAAAAGAGACTAGGTTAAAGAGAAAAGCGTCGAGCTCAAGATAATACGAAAGGGAAGAGAAAAGGGGAATTTCATTAAAAGAGGCCCGAAAAGGAGGCCAGCCTTTACAAAAAGGGGGCTATCCCAAACAGAATAGCCCTAAACGACTGGGGAGGGGGTGTCGACATCAATCCCTTCGACTTGGGCCCCTGCCGTTGATCCAGTCAGGGGAACAAAAGAAGGGTCCTCGGCCTGAAGAGAGGACTCGGCGAGCTCAGGAGGTGTTGCTGAAGGAAGAGTCGTTGGGTCAGAGGCTGCCGGAAGAGCTGCCGGGTCCCCAGCCGCCGACTGTCCTTCAGTCGCCGGAAGAGCATCTATCACGGGCTTGAGGCCCCAGCTCTCGGGAGTGAAAGAGGAGTCGCGGACCAGCAAGGCAGAATGGATCTCTGTCTGCGCCTCGCGAAAGCCGAGGCGATAGTCGCGCTCGCCCAAGTCCAGGAGGAACTCGTCACCATCCGGCGTCGACAGCCACTCCTTAGCAATCTCTTTTTGGCGAGCCTCTATCGCCGCCTTCACCTCTGCCTCGAAGGCAGCCGACTTCTTGTACTCCTCAACAGAGGTCGCAGCAATCGTCGCCACCTTGTCTCGCTCTTCCTCCCACTGACGGCTTGAGGGCCAGAGACCGCATGTCGGTCCTGTAGTTCTGCAGCCGCTTACTCATCTCCATCTGGAAGGTGAGGTTCTGCGAAACAGACACGAGTCAGATAAGGAAAGGGAAGGACGAAGGGAAAAAGTTAAGTGGAGAACACTTACGCGGTACGACTGGCGCAGTGAGGCCTCGAGGATGTACGCGTCCCCCAGAGCATGAGTCGCCTCCACGTCCTTAGGCAGAAGGACGCTAGCACACCACTTACGGACGGAGGAGGTGCCCATCCAGATCTGGGCATCCTCCTCTACCTCATGGCACAGCCGGATCCTTTTTGGAGCCGGTTCATCAGTTTGACCAGCCGGGCGCTTCGAGCCGGGACTCTCTGTCTGAGGAGGAGGTGGCTGTCGAGTGGGCGACACCACTGGCGACGGGGTCAAATCCACCACGTTTCGAGGTGGAGGAGGAGTCGGCCTGGGAGCCGGAGACGGTAGGGAGGAAGAGGCAGCAACAGTACCGGAAGTGCGTTGGATCAGCCGACGCCTCATCTTTTCGGCTTTATCTTCCATCTCGGGAGTCGGTTCAACCGCCTCGTCGGAGCTGGAGGAGTTGGAGTCGTATGGACCTGTAAAAAGGAAAGAGAAATCATGAGGTGTTTCGAGTCGGAATATGGCAAGACAGGAAAAGAAGAAGAATGAGGGGTAACGAAGACTACCTACGGTGGCCGCACCCTCCGGTAGCAAGCCACGCTTAGCCATGGCCCGGACTCGGGACCAGTACTTAACAGAGTACGGCCCAAAGCCCTTCAAGAACTCGCCGCCCAGGACCGCATCATCAGAAGGAACGGCATGTCGAGAGCAAGGCTTGAATAGAGCGGCCGGCCACAAGGTCGGAAAAGTGAAGGAAGAAAAAGCAGGGCGAACGAAGAAATAGAGGAGCTTCCAATCCTTAATGGAATCAGACAGTCCCTCGAAAAGCTGCCGCCCGGGGCGAGCGGCGACTTGGACGAAGCCCGGCGAGTGCGAGCCGACCTTGTTCACGGTAAAAAGATACCGGAACAGGTCAAGGTCAAGCTCGCACAACCACCAGTGGCAGAGGTTGACGAAGCAAGTGAGGAGTCGGTGAGAATTTGGCACCAGCTGGCCCGGAACTAGGTTGTAATGGCGGTAAAAAAGGGAAAGAAAAGAACACGGGGGAACTCGGAAGCCAAAAGCGACCGAGTGTAAATGAATACCGACATAACCCTCGGGAGGGTCGTAAATTTGCCGGCCCTCCGAGGCGAGGACTACGGCAGAAGGCCCAAGAAGATATCGGGCCATTTCCAGGTCCACCGCATTAACGACGGATGATGACCCAGAAGGGCGGACGATGGAATCGAACTTGCCTCGCGGCCGTCCGACGCCACCCGGCAGAGCCGCCACCGTCGTTAGAGGAGCGGGGCTCAGCGGAGTAACCGCCCCCGAAGAAGAGGGGGTCGGTGGAAGAGAAGATGTCGATGGAACGTCCGCCGGAAGTTCCATACGACGAGGAGAGGACGTCGATGGAATGTCCGCCGGAAGTTCCATACGACGGGGAGGAGAAGAGGAAGACGAAGAAGGAGAAGACAAAGAGGGAGAGGTCGTCTCAAGGTTATCGACCGAGTAACGACGAGAAGAAGAAGAATGTGAGGAAGAAGACATTACCTAAGTTAGGAGAGAGATCGGAGGAAATACTGAGTGGCCGGAGAAGCTCAAAGTTGAAGCTGAGAAGAAAGACTGGAGAAGAAAAGGGAAGGAGAGACGAAATGGCTATTTAAAGGGGAGGAATTTCAAAGGACGGCCACGTGCCGCCTTCTCGTTGGAGGAAGAAGAGGTGACGAGACGTGAAGGGACGCCGCATTTAATGCCTCAAAAGGCGGGGCGACGGTTCAGGACTAGGGTTAGCCTACAGACGGCGCGTCTGTCATAGGTTAAGGGTCGAACGTCAAGCGACCCGGCCTGCTAAGCCGGAAGCCCGTAGTGGGCCATGGCCTCCGGGCCCATGTGATACGAGCTGGAAGCTTCCAGAAGGACCCGATAGAACCCGGCTCATCGAATGATATCAGCCGAGTTCACGAAGAGACTCCTGTAACTAGGTCGGCGATCGGACTCGGCGACTCCCCAGCAGGAGGACCTCTCCATAACAAGACTAGGCGTCGGTCTCATAGATCCAAGGTCGGGCGACAAAATAGTAAGAAATTGCGGGGTCAGATAGAAAAGCACACAGTTTATTTAGTTAGTACGAAGATTACAAGGCCCAAAGCTCGGCCGATGCAAACTACAAAAGAAAAACAGAGTCATGGCTTGGCTTCCTTCTCTGTCGACGAGCGGGCAGCCGGAGGACCCTCTAGAAAGTACTGGGGGCGGAATGGTAGAGGACTCGGCTCAGGCTCTGGCATCTCGTCCAAATACACGGCCGGCTTCCCATCGTCAATCATTTGCAGAGGCCTCTCCAAAGCGCTCGGCGACATGGCAACACCAAAGAGGGGAGGAGCCTCCCACTTCTCTTCCACTATTGGTTCTGGATCCTCCACCACAGGCTCCATCTCCACATCGATAGGCTCCCTACACATCAGGTCCAGCATGTCTGGAGGCACCACGATGGGGTCTGAAGCCGAGTCGCCCACCAAACGACCTCCGTTAGCCAGCCTCTTCTGCCTCAACTACTCCAGTCGAGCATGCTCCTTGTTGCGAATGGACCAGCGGCGATCACCATCCCTGTAACTCATAGCGCCGTGCTTTCGCAAAATGAAGAGTGTTGCGATTTGCATCAACTGTGAAGGGTCTTTATATAGCCCAGGGAAGGCGAATATCTAGGCGATAATCACGGAGGAGACTGACGTAACTGAGCCTGGTTGGACGGATGACGCGAATCTTTGTCAGAGATTAGTTCCATCAGATCCGCCCGGGAAGAGCAAGATTCGCATGCCAACATAGAGAAGATTGGATTTACCCGAGCTATGGGGAATCTTGCAGGTGTCAGACTGAAAAGAACCTGATGATGTGACCGACTCCTTGACCAGTCGTCCGGATGGGTACGCAACAAAACACGACAAAACATAAGGCAAGACGAAAATAGCGCTTTTATTATTATTATGGAAAAGGAGGGTACAAGCAGCAAGGAGCTTATTACAATAAGGAATATGAAAATGCTCCTAAAAGAGATTCCTCCGAGCTATGACCGACTCCGGTACATAAGATCGCTCGCCAGGCGAGGAAGAGTCGCCCCCAAAGAATCCCCCCGATGGTCCAGGGGGAGAGGGGCAGAACGAGTCCCAGAAAGCTAGCATGAGCGGTGGCGCAATGGGTTCCTCATCATCCGGATACGCCTCCAGGTAGCGGGCGTAATCCTCGTCATCCATTAGGCCCGTGACCGGCCCGTTCAGGTCGTCCAGCGGGATGGAGAAAGTCATTTTGAAGGTAAGTTGTTCTGGAACCGCCACCTCGACGAAGGACCCGTCTGGGGAAGTCACTCGGGCAGTTGTGGGCGTAGACGTATGGCGTGAAGGTGGAGCGACCTCTCGTGGAGGAGGGGTCGGCGGCCGAGAAGCCGAAGAAGCAGCGCCAACTGGGGACCTCTGGGAAGCCGGGCGAGGAGCCTTCTTTTTATGTTCCCTTTCAGGCCGGGTCCGCTTAGAAGGCAGCGGACGCCAAGGAGACCCGAAGTCAATTCGCTTTCATTTCAAAGGAGAGCGACCCATGATGAACTTGTGAAGATAAGAGAGAAGGGAGGAGGCCATTTATAGGTACCAAGCCTAGACGGAAGAATCCCAACGGCTCCGCGAGATCCGGGGAGAATGGCTGACGATCCGGACGTTACAAGGGGCTATTCAGGGCACGGATACGGTAATTAAAGGAGACGAGCGGTTGCTACTTTTCCAAACCCAGGTTGGAGGACCGGGTATGGAAAAGTGAGGGACCAGTTGATGGGGTAAGGACCCCGGCCCAAGAGATAGGGGCCCAAAGAAAATAGAAGTGGGCCAGCATCGAGAGGAGCCCAAAGAGCAATCGGGCCGAGTCCAGGAGTCGGCCGAGGCCCAAGCCCAGGAAAAGACTCGGTTCGAGGAGCCGTTGAGGGCATTAAAGGGGTTCCTTTAAAAGAGAGCCGTTGAGGCATTGAAGGCAGGACCCGGTCGGGCTGTTACAAGCCTAGGAGAGCCGTTGGTCGACCGAGTAATGGCGTCCAACGGCTCCATATCTTAATTAGCCTTGAAGTCGGCCATTAAGGGCCTTCAAGTCGGCAGAGGAGGAGCCACTATATAAAGGCTCCTCCATTCTTGTAAAAGGTAGACATTTTCGGACACCCGGGAGAGGGGTAAATAACAAAGAAACTCCGAGCACTAGCATTACCTCTGAGTTAGACGTACATTTTATTGAGAGGTGTATCCTCCGACCAAAGGTTGTGTTGGACCTCCTTGGGCCCGAAAACCCTAAAACCATCATCTGCTAATCCTGCTATAAGTGTTCTTATTATTTAATTTTTTTTATTAACTTTTCTTACTGTCATAATATTTAATAAAATGTCGCAACTTAATTAATTATGTGAATTGATTGTTAATTATTTATGCGATTATATAGGATAACAAACAATAATACAATTGAATTTATTTCTAAGTGTTTGGTTCGCACATGGAAATCGGAATTGGAAGGGGTATCAAATACTTGGTAATGGTAATGGGTTTTAGTGAAAGTATTTTGCATGTTTGGTAGTAGGGTGGAATGTGAATGATTATCAATAGTGTTTTTTGGTTATGTATGATCCTATCATGGGAATAAATATTTTAAATACAAGAATACAAAATCAAGACAATTGATTCTAATATAAAGACATCCAAAACACTAATATGAACAAAAAAAAAAAATAAAAACAAAAGTCTAAAAAAACTAATCAAAAGGGATGAGAAGGAATAAGGAAATGAAAGGGGATGATACTCTTATTTTATTTGGGTATGGATTTTTTAATTAAAAGGCTATTTGAAACCCATAGTAGTGTTCTAAAAACCTATCAATCAAATAATATCAATCACTTTGATACTCATTCCTTAGAGCTAAACCTGTCAACCAAACACACCCTAAATAAGTTAACGAGCATGCTGAAGTCGTGACTTGTTTTATTTTATTCTATATTTTAATGCTATTATGTTTGCATTGTGGTGATGTATGTAATTATGTACTCCGTATTAGTTTTGTATTAGGTATATTTCTTAAAAATTATTTAGATATACTTTTTTTAAAAAGCATTTAGATATACTTATTAAAGTTTTTAAAAAGTCTTAACATGTAGGCTTTAAATAGGGTCAAAGTATGACTTACTTTGAAGCCTTTTTAATGGCCTAAATATGGAACGTTATACTGTGCAATCGTGTGCACCATGCAAGGTGCGCACGGTTCCATTCATAATTTCTATATTGTTTATTCATAATTTCTATACTGTAGATTCATAAAATCTATACTGTAGATTCATAATTTCTAAACCTTAGATTAATAATTTAAATACAGTAGATTCATAATTTATATATAGTAGATTCATAATTTCTATATTGCAGATTCATAATAACTGTAGCGTAGATTCATAATTTCTGTACTATAGATTCATAATTTCTAAACCGTGCGATTGTGAAGATAGGATGGAATGTTTGAATGTGAAAGGAAACCGCCCAACACCATTAACGACAATGAAAAAGGAAATTTTTTTTTTTTCGTTTTGCAACAGTGTGCACCATGCACATCATAATTTGCCCCTAAATATTAATAGGTTATTAAAAAGGCTTCAGGTCAGGCCAAGCCAATTGTAGGCTCATGCTTGAGCCTAACAAAAAACCTACATACAGGCGCAGACCCAGGTTGTAACACCCCCTTTTTCTTAACTTTAAAACTTAGATTTAAGCCGTCTAAAAAGACAAAAACAGGGAACATAACGATAAGCTAGGATATATAAAAATCCCAAAATCAACAAACTAAGATAGTGTCACCGCCACAGTTACCCACCCTCGAGTAACTGCACAGGCTAAAACTACAATCATAATAGAGTCACAACTCAAAACATTATCATCATCAAGGGGTATACGAACCCCAGTGTTTATGCACCAAACATAAGGGGGTAGTCTAGCTACACCAGAACTACAACAATCACCAAAAATAAGGAAGGATAACTAAGGCTAGCATCTACTAAGTCCTAGAGCTACACGCTATCACTACAAAAGCACGCTCTCGTCATGCATCAAGTCCACTTGAAAGGAGTTATAAAAGCACATAGAAAAATAAACCCGTTAGCATAAAATGCTAAGTATAAAGTCACTCAACCCTATAACATAACTATAGATATATGTTTTGGAAAACGGTTGGCATACAAGTACATAACAAGTATGCATATAGACAATGTGGCAATCAGGCAATAAATCCTAAGTAAGGATATTATACATATAAGCATGTATACTCATCAACATATGCTATAATAACATATTTCCAAGATAAACCATATACGAGAAATATAAGTGTCAAGTAAGACCATACTATCATGCTAGTACACATAAAACCATAAAACCTACTTTACTTCTCATGTAGTCATCACAAGGCATATGCTATGCAACCATGGAATCCCATGGATGTATATATATATATATATATATATATATATATATATATATATATATATATATATATATATATATATATATATATATATATATATATATACACACACACACACACACACACACACACACATATATAGATTTAGGATCATATGAGAACACTTGCTTAGGTGAGAACGTGAGAACAAACTGTGACACCCCGAAATCTAAATTCGATTAGGGATTAATTAAGTAATTAATCCTATTTCAATTTGTAATTTAATTACTTAAATTCCTGAAATTCAATAGTTGGGGACTAGTAATTGACTAGTCAACCCCAAAGTCAAAGTTGTACCTTGAGCTTTGTAAGGAGTTCGCTTGTTCCTTACACCTTTTCATGTTAGTAAGGGTATTCTTGACCTTTCACCTTGTGTTAGTATTGTAAGCTAACCTGGTAAGAACACCCTCATTTCTTTCCTTACACTTTCCAAATTCTAGCTCCACCTTCTCTCTAATAAGGTGGATAGCTTTTCTTCCAAGCCAAGATGAAGCTTTGTCAAATCTTCAAGAGTTGTCTCCAAGATTCTACCTTTCATACATTTGGGCATCTAGGAGGGTAAGATCCATGTTCATCTTGTGTTTTTAGTGTTTTCTTAGGTGTCTTTTCTTAAAGATAGAATCTTTATGATCTTTTTGGTGTGTCCTTGAAGTGGGTTTGGAAGGTGAGCTTTGTTAGGAGCTTGGTGAGGTGTTAAGTGAAGGTTTTTGGTCTACAAGAGGTAACCCATGCTCTACAAAATCTATTTTGCTTACCTATATGAATATTTCTTGGATTTTACATGTGTTTTGCTATGAAATGTGAGTGTTTATGAATTGTCTTGTGAAAATGCATATCTAGAGCTTGTGTTTAGGGTTCTTGTGTGCCATTGCTTGGCTATTCCTTTGATTCAAGTCATTTTGTTGTATTTGGTGAGATTTGGCATGTTTTGGACTTGAATTTGAGTTTGGAGATGAAAATCCTCGAAGGGATTTGTTTTGGTACATGTGTGTACCCACGGGCGGAACGGCAGGTAGGAGGTCCACCCGCCGCCCGCCCGCGGGGAATGTTGGTTTTGGGGAATGGTTCCCGCGGGCGGAACCACGGGTGGGTGTCCACCCGTGGCCCCACCCGCGGGTACATGTTTTGATGATGGTTGGGGATTTGTTCCCCGTGATTCTTTTGACTCGGTATTTGGTCTTTTGACTTCCCGATGTTCTTTTGTGGAACTATTTGAGTGTCTTCTTGATGTTTCGTATGTCTAGAACTATATGGTAGGAATTCATGTAAGTTTTGGTGTCTTGAATCGTGCTAAGTGTTCAACATTGTGTTTCGTTGAACCGTGATGAGTCTTGTGTGTTCTTCGGAACTACGTTTGGTTTACCCGTTTGATAAGCATGCTAGTTCGGTGTTTAAATGTTAGCGTGTGCGTTGTTTGTACCTTCTTATTGGTTGATGATAACTTGTGTTTGTTGGGCTGTGACCCATCCCTTGATTGAGTATGGTTTCATATCTTCGTTGTGATCCGTTGATTGATTCCTGTTGAGGTGTGGTGTGTGTGGCTTTACCTGGATTGCACGATTAGTGGTATGGGACACTAGTCACCAAGGTATTGCAGTGGTCCTCGTGGTGGCCATGACGTGATTATGGAGCTGTGGCCTTTGTGTAAGGTTCACGTGTTTATGGGAGAGGCATGTGTTGCCGAAGCATGTGTTACCGTGTGTGAAATTGGTACCCTCGTGTACTATGAAATCGGTGGTTCTGTTGGAGATCTGTTGGAGAGGGGACGACGGTCCTCGGAGGGAAAAGGTTGGACTTGGAGTACAGGGGTCGTGGAGGTAAAGGTTGGAACTAGATATAAGGTTGGGGGTAGCCATAAGGTTGGAATCGGGCATAAGGAAGGCATATCAACTCGTGATGGGTGATGTCACGAGGGCTTGTGTAGCTGTTGTTGTGAGTCCTCTTCTTGTGACGTGTGTAGTCACAAAGGCATGTGTTGCCTTGGCATGCGTTGCCGTTTGTTGTGTCTTTATCCTTTGAGTCATGCATGTCGGGTACTAATCTATTGTGTGATGATAGATTATACCTTGAGACTTCTTGTGAGTCGTTGTTGTTCTTTGTAGTCTTGGGATGTGTTCCCGTGTTCTTGTTGAGAGTGTTTGAGTCTTGTGTTGACTATTACTCTTGGGTTTTGACTTATATATATGTATTCCGTTTTAAAAATGGCTTTACAAACTTATATCTTACTTATGTATGATATTTCACATGTATTGGTGGGTTACCAGCATTATTCGCTGACCGGGCTTCGTCCCATGTTTTATATGCTTCTTTCAGGTGATGCTTAGACGAGTGCGCGGTTTAGTGCCAGCTAGTATAGCTCCCCTCTTATGTTTTGTGGCCTGCGTGCCAATCTAGACTTAGTACTTTGTTTTGATGGTTTAGATTTTGAACAATGCAGATTTAGCCTGTGCGTTCACCTTTGGGTGAGCGTGGCATAGCACCCCGTTTCCTTGTTTTATATATTTCCTCTTTCAGTCTTCCGCTGTGTTTGATGTTTTGGTTTAAGTTATCTGCGTGTTTTAAGGCTTTAAATAGCATGGTTTTAGGGGGTGTTACACAAACCGTGTGCATCCATCTAATATTTTTTAATGGTCTAGATTAGATTAAGTGTGTGCGAACGCGAATTAATTGTGTGCAAAGGCGATTAAGTGTGTTTGCACACATTTAATTCGCGTTCGCACACACTTAATCTAATCTAGACTATTAAAAAATATTAGATGGATGCACACGATTTGTTCTCACGTTCTCACCTAAGCAAGTGTTCTCATTGGAACCCTACTCTACACACACACACACACACACACACACACACACACACACACACACACACACACACACACACACACACACACACACACACACACACACACATATATATATATATATATATATATATATATATATATATATATATATATATATATATATATATATATACTCATACTCTCGATAATAATTGTAACACCCCGTGTCACGGCCGCCGAATCCGGACTAATTATGAAATTAATTCCGTTAATGTATAATTAAAAAGAATTTAACTGGACTAGAATTCCCATTAATTAAGTAGTGTGGTCCACAATGGATCGTGGACCCTTATCCTTAATCAAGCCTTTAATCCGTTAGGAATAGGGAAAGTGGGCCTTTACTATTCAGACTCTAGTTAGGACTCCTGAATCTATATATATGAGATTAGAAAGCATTTTGAAACCCTACCACAGTTAATTCTACCACGCGAGACATTCCCCGAGGAAACTAGCAAAGGAATTCCCCACCACCGAACCTAGGAAGATCAATTGGAGGAGGATCTTAGAGAAGAACCTCAGTAGCAAAGGATATTGATTAGGGCTAAGAGGTAACCCATGTCTTACAAAACCTATTTTCCTTGCAAAGGATGTGTGATTTTGTGATTGAGTCTTAATAGAGTTTTGCCTAGGGTTTATGTTGTGTTTATTTGATAATCTTGGTGATCTTGATGTCGTGATTAATTATATGTGTGATCTTGTATTTAATTATGTCTAGAGCTTGTCCCTAGGGTTTATATCGTGAATCTCGTGTTATGATATTCTTGGTGTTATTGGGTGGGTTTATGCATGCTCGGGTGTTGAGTCTAGCATATGACTTGTCTTTAGGGCGTTGCATATAGATTCCTTGATGTTCTTGAGGTTCCGGATACTCCCGAACCGTTATGTGATTGATGTTGGGTCTTGGCATGTTTAGGAATCGTGCTAGAACATAATTAGAATGATTCTTGGTTTAATCTTCGTTAACTGAATCCGTGATGTTGTTGTTACGTGTCAGAATGTGTTTGGACATGGGTTTGGGTTCCACGAACGAACCCCGAGCCGAAAATCTACCTTCGTACCAGTGGGGGTAGGCGGTGGGACGAATCCCCACCGCCTACCCGCTACCCGGCGTGCCCAGTTCCAGCGGGCAGCCGACGGGCAGTGGTCTGCCCGCCGGGCACCCGCTGGAACCACCGCTGGAAATTGGTGGTGTGGCGGGATGTTTTCCCCCGTTTGATATTTCCCGGTGTCCCGTTGTGCCCCGTTGTACCCCGTTTGATGTTTTTGAGTCTCGTGTGGTGTTTTGAGTACCGTTCTAGGAATTTATGTGTAGTGCGTATCGTTGCTATCATTCCTTGATTGTTATTGTTGCTTATATGTTGATTGATTGAATGATGATGAGTGTTGTGATCATTGCGCAATGATCAATGTGACTGATGAGAATGAGATTGTGATTGGTGGAAATGAATTGTTGGCAGAAAGCACAACGAGTGCTCGGTTATCGTGCTAAAGGCACGAACCATCCCTTAGACTTGCTGGCTAAAGGCTTTGGTCATGGTATAAGCGCCGCAGTGTCTTGTCAGAGCTATACGCACTGACCCCTTAGTAGTGGTGCTAGAGGCACGGACCATGCGAATGACACTTTGGTGCTACCATGTTGGTGGACTTGTTGGTGGTTACGGAGTGGGGCATGTAGTTGCTCCGGAGGAATAAGGGAGGCGATATATGGGTGGCCTGGAGGTACAGGTTGGAACTGATATAAGGATGGAGATGAGTAAAGGTTGGAACTTGGTATAAGGTTGGAAGATGGATTGTGTGCTTTGATGATTACTTGCTAATTGATTTTCTTTGAATCCCATTGTTGCCTCTATTTGTTATTTATGAGCTTACTTGTCTATTATGCCTAGTCTTGTGTTCTTAGGATGCATGCTAGTCTTTATGATTGTTCTATAGTGTCAAGTCTGTTGTTGTGTCTTGAGTCTTGATCTTGGTTTAAAGTTAGAGTTACTTAAGTTATTTATGTATTCTGGTTTCAAAATGATTTTCGTATATCTACTTATATTTTACTCAACGCGTGGGAGTGGGTTACTTAGCATTATTTACTGATGGTTGCTATACCATATGTTTTACAAGTGCAGATCGTTAGCTATGGAGCGCGCTAGTCGGACCCGAGGGCTTAGCTTAGTTAGTCCTAGCGTTAATGATTGGCTTGCGTGCCGTGGATTGTATTTGAATATTGACTCATGGATTACTTATGTTTCGATAGTTGTAGCCTGTGCATCTAGGTTCTCAAACCTAGGTGTGGCATAACACCCCGACTCATATGGATAGTTTATACCCTGTTTGGATTATTATCATTAGTCTGCCTTTATTTTATAAGTCTTTAAACGCTTTAAAAATTTAGGGGTGTTACAATAATAATAATACTTTTCTGCGGAGGACCTCAATCATATCTCATGATTCTCATTTCTCTTCTTTCTTTCATAACTGGGTCTTAAGAGGCAGGTACTTCTCCGTGGCGAAGCCCTAGCGAACGGTGTTTCCCACACAACCGCCACATCCGTACCAACGGAAACTCAAACCCGTGGGGGAGGTAGGAACTTCACGAATCATGAACGGGCTTATCCGGGCTCGGCGAATATCGGCTGGTCTAATACTCATCTCGCACACAGAACCGATACTCGTGGTTCTTAATCTCTTGGTGAAATCAATTATCGTACTTTCAGTGTGCACACCCCCTATCTAGGATTACAAGCCCAGCGGGTAGTATCCAACCTAGCAACTCAGGATTTTTCTACCAAGTTACTTCTAAAATCGGCCTTCTCTGACCGTATCATCTGAAAGGATATAGTCCAACCGGGAGCCTCCAAAACAAAGGTTTTCCTCAGTTCATATAGATAGCATATAAATGTAGTTCATGCAACCTCTCTTTTTCATGATGGGAATTTAATATGACATGTAAGCTTTTCAAATGCATATAGATATAGGTTTTCCGAATACATATACGGGTTATGAAAATAACCTAAAGCATTAGTATAAGACATCTAATGTATACAAAAGCTTTCAATATGCAAACATAGGTTTTATATAAAAAAGTTTATGAAATAGTAGCTCATGCAAATGCTACCATATAGCATGTCCATCCCACTACTCATGAACTAGATAATGCATAGAGCATTTGATCAACTCATCTAATAACTCAAGTCCAAAACATGGTACTCAACTTTCATGCTCAAAGGTACTCAACAGCCATTTAGGAAAATCATAAATCATGCTTGGTTTGGAAAAGTGAATTTTACTCACAAATCACATAGGCACATTTCATACTAGCGTCTAGTTACGAGCCCGAGTCTCCGAGTCTCAAGGGGCCACGATTCCCGGTTCGAAACAACAAAGTGGGCTAAGCCTCAAGGGCCCGACCCTTTCCAGAATAACCTAACGGAGCTAGGTGGCAGACCATGAGAGGCCCCGCCACTTAGCTCCGCCAGTTCACGGCCCTGAGTGGCAGATCCCCTCGTGGTCCGCCACTCGGGTCCGCAAGGCAACGGAGCTTACCAACGAATCCCTCTGGGGTTCGTTGGTAGGCTCCTCAAGGCCAAAACAGAGAACTCGGCAGTGAGCTCGGGAGATTTGCATCAAATGAACAAAATCCCACTTCTAAGTCACAAAACACTTCCAACACTTCTCCAATCATCCAAGAACTCAAGATAACAATATCAAAACATGATAAACACATCAACATGCATTTTTCATCATTTCTAAGCACTAAAACATCAAAAACATATCCATAACACATCTATATCATCAACAACAATCACAAGGCTAAAATGATAGGTTTTGAGAGTCCATGGTTTATACCTTGAGCTTGCTAAACCCTAGTAGGAATCCCTCCTCTTCTTCAACCAAGGTTTCCACCTTCACCTCCTATTATCCTCAACAATAACACATAAAGCATACATCATACACACATACACAAATATATATTATATTCTAAAAGAGATGAGTTAGATGAAGATGGGAGAGGAGAATACTTGAAGAAAGATGAAGGAAGTGAAATAAAAATAAAAGATGGAGATTTAGCTTACAAAGTTCTTCTTCTTCTTCTTGGAGAAATTCCTAAAGCTTGGAGAGATAAAGGCAAATGGGAGGGATTGAGTTCAAGACAATGGAATAGTGAAGAATATATAGGTAGGGCTCAAAACCCTAGGCAAGGAGGGCTAAAATTTTCGGCCAAGTGAGGGTTAAAAGGATCTTTTCGCAATTAAAATCTCAAGTAATAATTTTGGGTCAAAAGTTGGGTCGAGTTCGGATGAAAATAGATTTCTAAATTTTTAGTAATAAAATAGGTTCATTTATAAGAATATTCTTAATGCCAAAATAATTGAATCAGTTTCACAAGTTCCTCTCAGGTTCCACTCAAATTGACTTTGTGGGTCAAAACTTTTGTAAATAATTATACCCATTAAATAGGACTTTTAAAATATATGAATATTTGGTGTTGAATTATTTGAAATAAGAAATTTTAAAATATTTAATTCATACACCCTTTTAGAAAATTATTGTAAGAGTAAAAATAATTTATTTGGAATTTTATAAAATAGAATTTGAGGAAATATATTTTGGGTTGTCACACAGGCCTAGCTTTAAATTTTCGTAACAGGCCCAAGCCTAATTTTCTAAAGCTCGGCTCGGCTCGGCCAATTTCCACCCCTACCGACAGACCCAATATAAATATACACACACCAAACTGATGTAAGGTTGGAGAAGTAGCTAGAATTGGAAATTTGGAATCCAAAAATTTGCTACTTCAAAGGCAAAAGTTCCTATTAGACCGTCTCATAGATCCTCATCTGTGAGACGAATGAAGTTTTTTTTTCTTTTTATAAGTATTATACTTTCCTTCATAAATCATAAGTATTATATTTTTCCTCATAAGTAAATATTCAACCCCTAATATTACATTTTGATTTAAAATTATTACATTTTCATCAAAAGTGTAACAATTTTCCTCATATGTATTATAATTTCTCTCATAAATAACAATCAATCATTTTATCCATTATTAGTATTAAACTTTTTCTCATAAATAATTGTTAAATCCCTAAGTATTATATTTTAAAAGTGTTACATTTTTTTTATTAAAAAGTATTACATTTTTCCTTATAAGTAACAAATCATTTATTCTTGATTAGTATTACATATTTTCACATTGACCTGACCCGACTCACGTATAAAGATCCGTGAGACGGTCTCACAAGAGACTCATCCTAATGCATTACTCATGACCCTTGGAAGATGATACTTAATTAATGCCAAAGCCACGCGCATGCATGGACTCAAACTACTCAAAACATTTAACCAGCTTGGTTGGCGTGAGTGGACGTGCACTCTCATCCCTTAAGAGAGGTCGGGAGTTCGAACCCCCTTCGCATGAAAAAACCAATCTGGCCAACACTTTACCCCTTAATTAAGCCTGCCCGGTGCGAATGAGGATTAGTCTGAATATGGTACTCAGGACATCTCATGACCTGACAAAAAAAAAACTACTCAAAACATTTTATCAAACACCTTGTGTTCGCATTTTCTTCTGGACTTCGTCTCTCAATGTAAGGTGGGTAATGCAAGTGCAAAAGGCTATAGTGTAGTCTAATCTCTTTACAACTACACTCCTCCTAGTCCTCTTGCACAATATTACCGTCACCATACAAGAGTCTATACAAATTTTCACTCCTGACAAGAATTAAGTTAATGCATTAGGTCACTCACTGATTGCAATACAAATCATTCAAGTACCCTAACAAGCAAAGCTAATCCAATTCCTTAATTGATCTAGCCACACATGATCACAATTGAAGAAAAAAAAAAAAAAAACAAGAATTGCAAATGAGCACATTCTAGGAATCAATTGAAGAATTGAAATTGAAATTAAGAAGAACAAACTTAGCTCAATTTCAAATTTGCAATTCAATTCAAAGCTAGCCTTCAACAATTGGTGAATGGATTATCTTACAAAGATCCTTGGATGTTTCCTAGAACCCTAGAGAGAGAATTTCTCCCTAAAAGTCAAAATACATAATTGGAAGTGAAAAAGTGTCAACAGTCCCCTAAGCCTCCTTCAACTTCCCCCTTTTGTAGTAGGAAAATACAGAGCCCATCGTGCACGGGGGATTTTATGTGGCTTGATCGTGTACTCATCGTGCAACTCACGGGAATTGTGCTGCACGAGCGTGCACTCCCTCGTGTAACTCACTAGAATGTCTTGTTTCTGCTTGCACAATCATGTAGCCAGGAGTGAAACTCACTAGATTGTCCTGCACAACCTCTACACAATCGTGCGTCCCTTGTGCACGAACATAATGAGCTCCATCTCCATTTTTTGCACAAAATTAACCAAAATGCCCTCGAAATGGTCATGTTTGCCTATAAGGAAATTACTGGGCCTTCTAATTTCAGGGGAAAATCAGTTTGCAAAATCACACTCATAGTTTTAGACATGAAATCTTTTTCATTATACTCACACTTTCTAGTATTCAACTCTTTTAAAAACTTATCATAGGCAGACATATTTTTAATCATAAATTTCAGAAAAAGATTTATCAAATTTTGAATTTTTTAATATGCTTGGAAATGGAACCGGGGGAACATACAACTTAAGAAAAACATAAGGATTATTGAATTTATGCAATTTAGGCTCATCTTTATCAACAATAACATCATCATCAATATTCAGTTTTTTGACTATGTGACTCCTTGCACGCTCGTACATGGCTTGTTGTGCATTCGACCCATGTTTGTACGAAGCATGTACGAGCGTGCTTGTCCTTGTGGAACTTTCTACATGTCCATACATGTCCTTCGATGAACATACAAGGGTTGTAG
This sequence comes from Ipomoea nil, assembly GCF_001879475.1. Classification (NCBI taxonomy): domain Eukaryota; kingdom Viridiplantae; phylum Streptophyta; class Magnoliopsida; order Solanales; family Convolvulaceae; genus Ipomoea; species Ipomoea nil. Next base: position 778,850 of record NW_017617100.1, on the reverse strand, counting down.
AATTTTCTGCCTACTCATTTATGAGCTGCGTACAAGCGTACATGGATCGTACAGTTCCCTCTTACCTGACCTCCTATTTCATCTCCAAAATGACCTAATTGTCCTCCAATTTCCTATCATGAACAAGTGCACCCACAATTATCCCTCATTTTACAATTTAAGCCCCTTGAAGCATAATATCCATGAAATACGCCTAAGAAAGCACAATAAGATTAAAATAGGCTAGGTCGGGCTGAGCTATGAAAAATTAGGTCTGGTCTTTCTATGAGAACTTGAGGCCTGAGCCTGTATACAAGTTTTTTTTTTTAGGCTCAAGCCTAAGCCTACAATATGCCTAGTCTAGTCTGAAGCCTTTTTAAATGCCGATGTAATACCTAGGTCATTAAAGATACTATATTATAGGCTTTGGATATGCTTGGAGTCAATTTAAGATCTACAAGATATACACTTTATAAGGCTTACATATTTCTAAAAAAAAAAAATAAACAACAATAATAAATGAACAATTGCAATCGTAAGACACAACAAGTGTGAAGATAGTGACAGCAATAAACATGCTTAACCTCAATCAAATTTTTTTTTTGAGGGACTCTATGAAATTTTTTTAAAAATAAAAACTTAAGATCAAGTGTTGAATCAAACATTTCACTCCACCACCTCCACAACTATTATGCAATATTCAAGGATGAGTCTACTACTTTGCTAGGAGCGAAACAAGGAGAAACGAAAAAAAATGTAAATATTGAAAATTGAGAATTTAGGTTTTAGGGTTTGATATATATATAATTGGTTTCATTTTATATTTATAAAACATATTAAGTAAATGTGAAGTGTGTGTGTGTATATATATATATATATATATATATATATATATATATATATATATATATATATATATATATATATATATATATAATGAAAAAATTTTGCAAGGTCGACTAAGCTTACTCGGCCGAATTGGATGAGTTAACTCGTCCAATTCGACCGAGTAAACCTAGAGAGGAAATCGCCATGGTCTAAGGGCACCTAGCGCCTAGGCGGCCACCTAGGTATATATATAGGGGCGACTTATGTGAGAACGAGAGCCCAGGAGAGAACTAAGAACTAATTGCAGCCTTCTACGTGTCGAGATTCAACGAATCAGGTGTAATTTTAAAAAACGACCCTGTGAAATTTTCATAAATAACTCAAATTTTGGTGCCAGTAAAATGTGTTACAAGTGCAAGTAACTGGTGCAAGTTTGCAAGTAAAATGTGTAAGTAAAATCACTTACAAGTGCAACTATTTTCACTTACTACAAGTGCAAGTAATTTACCTTGTTAACATTCTTGCACCTAATGATAAAGTCTTTTACATAGGTGCACTTAATGATAACGTTTGGTGCAACTGATAATAGCGTTAGGTGCACTTAATATTGATGCACAGTGTACATTTTACTTGTACTTATAATACATTTTACTTGCACTTTGATTTCAATTATTTATTAAAATGTCACTGCATTTTTTTTTTAAATCAATGTTTCTGATTCGTTTGATCTGGACATGTGGACGGCTGTGAGTGGTTCTTTGTTTTCTCCTGAGCAACTCGTCACCCGAACGGCTTCCTCTCTATATATATATATATATATATATATATATATATATATATATATATATATATATATATATATATATATATATATATAAATAATTAGGATCGGGTGTAGTTATGGTGCCCAGGTGCGGTTGTGCGGTTTAATCTGGGCCATTCACTCGCTTAAATCAACGTTCAGGATTACCAAAATTTAAAAAAAAAAAAAACGCGGTGGCAATTTTGTAATTTTTACGTATAGGTCAAAATTAAGGTGAGCGGTGCTGTGATTAATGTGCGTGAGTTTTGTATATAAGATGCGTGAGTCTTGTGCGTAAGGTGCGTGAGTTTTGTGCTTAATGTGCGTGGGGTTGTGCTTAATGTGAGTAGTTGTTAAAACTTAAAGTGTGGGCTTTTGTGCTTAAGGTGCGTGAGATTTGTTCTTAATATGAGTGGAGTTTGTGCTTAATGTGCGTAGGGTTTGTGCTTAATGTGTGTGAGGTTAGTGATTAATGTCAGTAGTTGTTGAAACTTAAGGTCTGTGAGTTAATATTTAAAGTGCGTGGGTTTTGTGCTTAATGCGCGTGAGGTTGTGCTTAATGTGCGTGAGTTTTGTACTTAATGTGCGTGAGTTTGTGCTTAATGTCAATAATTGTTGAAACTTAAGGTCTGTGAGTTGATACTTAAAGTGCATGGGTTTTGTGCTTAATGTGCGTGAGGTTGTGCTTAATGTGCGTGTGTTTTGTACTTAATGTGCGTGAGTTTGTGCTTAAGATCTAACACTTAAGGTGTTTCTTACTCCAGACACGCATTTTTTTTTTAATTTTTATTAATTTGAGCCGTTGATCTAGATTTGATCAACGGCTCAGATCTAACCGAACAACCGCACGAGAAGCTATACCCACACCTAAACCCTTCCCTATACACGGTGCGCTGCTTGCGCGAGACCCAAGAGACTAGATTGTCACCTAAGAACACAGCGTAGCCACTGGTAGACTTACGATCTATCGGGCACCCAGCCCAATCTGAGTCAGAATAGGCTTGCAGATCTGAGGAAGCCGAAGGTGTAAGCCATAACCCTAGGTCATGTGTGCCCTTTATGTACCGTAGGACCCGTTTAAGCAAAGTCCAGTGTTCAGTAGTCGGTGTGTGCGTAAACTGACATAACCTGTTGACCGAGTAGGCAAGATCTGGCCTGGTGATAGTCAAATACTGCAGGGCCCCTACAATCCTGCGGTATTGTGTGGGATTCTCAAACGGATCAGACGAGGGAGCTACAGTTTCGTGACTGCTGCTGGAGTGGCCAAAGCTTTACAGTCCATCATTCCGGAGCGTATGAGAATGTCCTTCATGTATCTACGTTGAGAAAGAACCAGGGAGTCCCCAACTGGCAGTGTTTCAATACCTAGGAAGAACCGGGGTTGTCCAAGATCTCTAATCTTGAATGTCATGGAGAGCCGGTGCAGCAATGCGGTGACTAGATCCGTGTCGTTGCCCAGCATGATGATGTCATCTACGTACACTAGGAGAAAGACACGTGATGTACCCGTAGTGTAGTGAAAAAGTGAGACATCCGTTTTAGAGGCTCGGAACCCAGTGGTGATGAGAAAGTCGTGGAGCCGTTTGAACCATGCACGCGGAGCCTGCTTTAACCCGTATAGTGAGCGCTGGAGTCGGCACACATGATTAGGTTGCGTTGGATCTTCGTAGCCGGGGGGTTGTTTCATGTATACTGTTTCTGAAAGATGGCCATTGAGGAAGGCATTGTGTACGTCAAGTTGTCGCATAGTCCACCTGTGGGAGAGAACAAGGGAAAATAATATGCGAACAGTGGTTGGCTTAACCACCGGGCTAAATGTGTCAAAGAAGTCTTCGCCTACAACTTGATTGAACCCCTTAGCAACAAGACGTGTTTTATAGCGTTCTATCGAGCCATCGGCTTTACGCTTTGTGTGAAAAACCCACTTGCAGCCGATGATGTTCATATCCGGTGTGGCCGGTATGAGCTCCCAGGTGCTATTGTGTAGGAGGGCATTGAACTCTTGGTCCATGGCCTCACGCCACTCTGGGTGACCCACAGCTTGTGAGTAACAAGTTGGGTCGGTGGATGCAGTTAGGGCGTAGAACTCTTCGTCCAGGCCTTGTGTTTGGCGCCTCGTGCGCATGACATGTGGTATAATAGCCTGGCCCCGCCTTCGGGTGCCTCTGGCCCGCCTAGCCACTGGTTCTGTCCTGGCATTGGTGGGTGAAGTTGGTGGAGCCGCAATAGCTAACGGCCTCGGCTCTTGTGCTAAAGGCAACTCCACAGCAGTGGGCACGGACTGTGAACCCACAACTATTGGCCCGGACCCCCAAGGTGGAGTTGATGGGCTAGCTGCAACCTGTTCATCAACTGCATAGCAAAGGGAAATATGGACTCGTCAAATCGGACATGCCGACAAATAAAGACTTTTCCCGTAATTGGATCAAGACAACGGTATCGCCTATAGGAGATTGGGTAACCTAAGAAGACACAGGGCATCGACCGGTATTCCATCTTATGCCGATTATAAGGCCGTAGATAGGGATAGCAGCGACACCCGAATACACGAAAGAAAGTGTATTGTGGTTGAGTTTTATATAGACGAAAGTAAGGACTTTGATTGTTTATAGCGGAAGATGGTAGGGAATTAATCAAGTACGTTGCAGTTTCAAACGCACAGTCCCAGTAGATTGAAGGAGTTGAGCTTTCAGCAAGAAGTGCTAAGCCGGTTTCGACGATGTGTCTATTCCGGCGCTCAACTCGCCCGTTTTGCTCATGTGTGTAGGCACACGATTGACGGTGGATAATCCCGAGAGACTCAAAGACTTTGTGATGGCGGCGGTATTCACCCCCTAGATCAGACTGGATGGCGATGATAGAACGGGAAAATTGACGTTCTACCATCGCCCGGAACACTTCAAAAATTTTATATATATCCGATTTTAGCCTTAACGGATAAAACCAGGAAAAACGGGAGTGGTCATCCACAAACAGTACAAAGTAGCGGTATCCTGAAGCACTAATTACAGGAGATGGACCCCATATGTCCGTATAAATCAGATCCAATATATTATTACTAGTGCTCAAAACTCTATTTAAAGGAAATCGTGAGGATTTTCCTAATTGACACGAAGTACAAACTTTTCACAAACTAGTTTTATTGTTGACCACCGGACAGTGTTTTAGGACTCTTTGCAAGACTTGATTGTGAGGATGACCAAGGCGTTGGTGCCAGACTTCGGTGGACGCACGCGCAGACAGGAAAGCACATGGTGATGACTGGGGAACCAATAACTTGTACAGTCCTCCCGAGGTAGACCCTTTAAGAAGAACCACCTGAGTTTTGCAATCCTTCACATAAAACAGATTTTTGTGAAACTCAAAGTAAACATCGTTTTCATTTGTAAAACGATACACGGATAATAACGGTAACGTTAAATTGGGAACACATAGAATATTGGACATTGACAAAGACTTAGAATTAGATGGGATAACCGTGTGTCCAATACGAGAAACGTCCAAACCTGTACCGTTGCCAATTTTTAGAACATCCCCGCCGGTATACGTGTCGGAGTGATTCAACATCTGCTCGTCCGGAGTTGCATGCGATGAGGCTCCGGTGTCCGGATACCACACATCCGCACCATGCACGGTGGACTCGCCGGAAACAGCAACGTTTGCATGACCAGCAGGGTGATCCGCGTAGCATTTGTAGCAGTAAAGTGCAGTGTGGTCGTGCGACCTGCATATTTGGCACCTCGATCCGCCACCATGGCCCTACCTTCCGCCACCTCCTCTGCCACCACGGTTCTGCCTCCCTCTCCCGCGGTTGTTATGCGACTGATCGCCGCTGTTACGCCCACGCCCAGCGAAGAATGCGGCCGGTGCACCACCTCCTCCAGAAGAGTCACCCACTGCAAAATCATCTTCGTGGATGAACTCCTGGGCTTGGAGAAAGTCGGAGAGTTGCGTCAGAGTCACGGGTGCGCCGGTTGTAGTGAGGGAATTCGCCATGGTTCGGAACTCCAGGCGTAGGCCGCGAAGAACATATAGAATCTGTTCTTCATTCGACAGAGGTCTGTCGGCAAGCGAGAGGGACTCAGCGATCACCTTGCAACGGCCTAGATAGTCGGCCGGTGAACCTGGGCCTTGACGAAGGGTTTGAAACTGCCCCAGCAAACTTAGGCACCTCGCTCTCGTCGTGGAAGCTAGCGTAGACGCAAGGGAGTCCCACACCTCACCGGAGGTGTCTCGTCCAACGGCTAGATGCATCACCTCGTCGGAGAGGGACGATATGATCGTGGATAGGATAACTTGATCCTGTTGTATCCACGCTTCATAATCAGGATTCGGGGCGGTGGTTGTCGTGGTCACGGAGGAGCCGCCGGATTCCGGAGCAATGGTGATGGTAGCAGCCGGACATGGCTTGGAGCCATCAACAAAATCGAGTAGTCCCTGCCCACGCAAGAATGGAACTACCTGGGTGCGCCAAAACAAGTAATTCCGCATGGTGAGCCGAGTAGAAACGAAATGGTGCCCCGCCGTGAGAGTGTTGACCGACGGCGAAGCACCGACAGGGACGGTGGTGATGGTCCGTTCTGAGGAGTTAGTCGACATCTCAATTGTCGGGATTGTTTGAAAGAAAACAGGCTAACCTATCGCAATTGATACCAGATGAGATAACAGTGATCTGAATTGATTGAATTGAATTACAGAGAGAGTCTAAACTATATTAAAGTCTACACATTATTCTCCTATCCTGTAGGCTAGACAATTAGACTAAATCTCAACCACTAGAAATACAATCATATAGTATAAGATAAAGCAGCAATTAATCATATTACTAACACAGGCAAAAGAGAAAGGCAACTTGGGCAAGGGCAATAGTTATTGTGTAGAACGTGGTCCACACAGTTGTGTGGACCACTGTTCAAAAACGACGTTGTTTTGCTTCTTTTTTTTTTTTTTTTTTTTTTTTTTTACACGACCTGTTGCAATATATATTTTTATAACTCATAATGTATATTATTGTAACACATAAAATATATTATTCTAACACATTATGTATATTATCTTACCCAGAAATTTTATTATTCTAATAATGTACATTATTCTAAGTCATAATTTACATTATATTCTAACTCATAAATATTGTTAAGGTAATTGGTTGGCAAAATTTAATAACAATACTTACTCAATAGTAAAAATACAACCCCATTTTTAATAATTTAACAAAACTAATTAAGAATAAAAGAAGATACATAATTGATTAAATATTACCTATTGATTATCAAAAAGTTTTATTTAAATTAATGTTCATTATGCTTTTTAAGTTTGAGTTGGTCAGCAATGGACATTGTAAGCTGATTTATGTCCTTGTGGTCCTTTACTAACTACGGTCACAAGACCTACTTTATCCAGAGTTCATATTTGGATAGCAGCTACGGAATTTGGGTAAATGAAAGGAGTAACCAATTAAATATTATTAGCAACTAAATACTTGTGTTATAAGTTTAGTGGGTGTATGATATCATAAAAATGGGGCTTCAATTCCAGTGGTAAAACGAAAAAGCAAAAGCAAAAGCAAAAGATGGAGAAGAATGAGAAGAGAGGACAGACAACAAACCCCACAAAACAGAAAAGATAGAAGACAAGATCAGGACATACTGCACTGCTGCAATATCATATCATACAAAATCTGGACAGTCAGCTCCCACACTGTTTTAATTAATTTTCTCTCCGATCCGATCCGGCCTCAACTTGAATAGCCATGGCGGTGGTGCTAGCAGCGCTGATTTTGACGTTGACATTTGTTGTGTTGAGAGTGGAGTCGAGTTGGTGCGTGGCGAGGAGTGATGCTAGCGACCAGGCCCTCCAGTCAGCTCTAGACTACGCTTGCGGGTTTGGTGCAGACTGTGCTCCCATACTTTCCGACGGGCTATGTTATCTCCCCAACACCTTGTTGGCTCACGCTTCCTACGCCTACAATAGCTACTACCAGCGCAAGGGCAGGGCTCCTGGCTCTTGTGACTTTGCCGGCACCGCCAACATCGCCAGAACTGACCCAAGTACGTTGGTCTAGCTCCATCATAATAATGTCTGTTCATCCAGATTAAATAATACATGTTTTTAGTAAAACTATCATATATATATATACATATATATGTCTTTTTTTGTTGGAGTGACTTGAAAAATTCCAAGTTATTAGTCAAGTGTGTACTTATAAACTCTGTTTTCTGACTTTAGTATGTAAAGTGCTACAAGGGGTTAAACCTTAAAGACTTTGAGTTATTTTTTTTTTTTTTTTACTAATAGGGTTCATCAAGTTGTCATTATTAAAATTACAAAAATTACATTTTTTGCGGGTAAAATTAGAGTTTATTATGCAAGGTCGGAAAGACAAACTAAAATAACTAAACCTGCATAATTAAAAGACCAAACTCGATTTGCTTTTTAAAATGAAGGAACATGTGTATATTTATGATAAGGATTTTTTTTTTTAAATATATAGTTTAAATCTTATATATAATTTCAGCTTATAAATATTAGAAAGAAGCATATTTTGTTAGATGCAAATTGCATTTTTTTTTAGTTTCTGACTGCTGCATATATTAATTTAATTTGGATTTTTCCTTGTGTATAAATAGGCTATGGATCTTGCATTTATCCATCCAAACCAAGGTATGATTACCATTCTGTTTTATAATTTATGGCTGCTTTAATTAATTTATTATTATTATCTTTAAGCTTTTTCTTTTGTTTAATTTTTTAATCGAAATAATACTGTAGAATACAACTAATTATATATTCACTAATTCCTTAAAATAAAAATTTCATTTAAAAGTTTCTTTAATTTGAAGATATCAAACGAAGAAAATGGTACATTAAAAACTGAAAAGAATCGTCAAACCCAGATTTGTGTAAGCTTTTGTTTTACCAATGAAAATGTGTTGGTGCTGTAGTGTACAACCAACATATGATTTCGGTGGGACCTTAGTTTACTCGTCTCCTCCCTTTTGGCTGCTGGCGGTGGAGATGAAGTATAGTTTGTGTCAAATAGTTATTGTGTTCTTTTGTCAATTAAAATCATAAAATTACACATTTTACTCCTAACTTGAATAAAAAGAAAATATGAGTTTTAACTACTTGGCCAGTTGGCCCCACATGACTGGACTACACCTCTACCTTACCTCCTCTTTCATCCACTGCACAGAAAAAGAATTGTTTATAGATGATAATAAAGTTGTGAATATTTAAAGTTAGTCTCTCATCTATGCCATGTCATAAATTTTCAATGTTTGGAATTTATGAGAATTAAAAGGAAATAAGTAGAATAAAGATTAAAATGTCTACTATTATTATTATTATTATTATTATTATTATTATTATTATTATTAAATACCAAGTAAATTTGTGTAAAACCATAATGCAATGTAGTTGTTATTTGGACACTTTGAATATAAATTTATATCACTATAACATATTTAATAGCTACCAAAATTTACTCAATCATGTAATGTTAAGCTTCATAAGCTTACACCAAAAAATTTCATATAAATAAAAGTACACAAGTTAGTTAAACATCTACCTACAAATCTAATAAGAGCCAATAATGTTAGACCCTTAAATGGAACAAAAAAATATCGGTGTAATTGTTTCTTAAAATGAATAAGTTTCAAATTGGCCACTGAACGTAACCTGAAAATGCGATTAGGTCACTCAACGGAAAAAAAAAAAAAAAAAAAAAAGTGCATTTAGGTCACTAAACACTCCAAATGTATGCAATTTCACCTCATAGCAGGTTACCATCAATTTTAGCAGGTTACTTGCTTACATGGCAGCTGAGTTGGCATTTTTAATAATTTTAAATAAATTTTAGGGATAATCAACGATTTGGTCCCTCAATTGTTAGTGAAATATCAATGTAGTCCCTTAATCGCGTAATCATCGATTTAGTCCCTGAAAATAACTGTTTTTAGTTGATTTAGCCCCTCCGGCCGTAGGCCGTCAACAATCCGGCGATAGCTCCGATTTGCCATGGATAATTTAGTCATTTCGTTTCTTTAGTCTTCTTCCACCGAGAAATTTCTATGGTATCCCATTCTAGTCTTCTCCTTCACTTCCTTGATGATCTCTTCGGTCCAATGGCAGCGCCCGGAATCCGGCTCTCTGCGTCGTCATCTGCCACTGCTTGAACGTCTCTGGCCGCTCAACTCTCTCTCTCCCTTCGCACGCGATCACGTTCATAACGTCGTGTCCCAACAGTTCCTGCTCCGCCAGCAACCGCCCTTCGTCTTCTCGCAGCATCGTTGCTTCGAATAGCGACGAGAAGTGGAAGTAGGCTTCTCTGAATCGCGTTGTGAAGAACGGTGCGTTGTTCATCCCGTTGACGATCCTGTGCACGAAGAATTGGGGATTTATTTTCTTGATTAGCTTGATAACGTCATCTCTGGGGCTGTTGTTCTTCATTAATGTCTCGTCAGGCACAATTCTTCATCCTGTATAAGCAGTTCGCGACTAGGGTTTCGTCTTCCTCGATCTTCAGATCTTCTGTGGTGATTTCTTCCCATTTCTTGGCTATGGTGGTGTACTGGAAGGGGACGTTGAATCTCCTGGCGAAATTCTCCAGCCGCCGCCTGTTTCCTCTCTTCTCTCCACCGGGCGGAACACTGGCTGGAGAAAGTCGATTCCGATGATGCGGAGCTTCGGCGGCCCGCCGGGGCGGAGGGAAATGCCGTGAATGATGCACGGAAACCATAGAGAATCCCAAAGTCGATGATGTGGATCTTCTCGGCTTCTCTGGTTAGTTTCGCGATTGATTTGTTAGCGTATATGTTGGACATCCGCTTGAAGGGACATGTAGTTATGTATGTCTGATAAGCTTTGAGATACTCCGCCGCTGACATTCTCCTCCTGGTTATGCTGGCGTACAATGAAACAAGATGCTTTACCAGATTTCTGCGAAACAGATGGTGGCGCTTCTCTCTGCTTTCCATCATTCATTTCTTTCTTTATGTGTGACAACCGCAACCGCCTCTTAGTTGAGACGAGAGTCTGATAAGCTTTGAGATACTCCACTGCTGACATTCTCCTCTTGGTTATGCTGGCGTACAATGATGTTCAGGTGCCGGTGGCGCGTGCCTCCAAGGCGTTCGCGAAGCATTGGGTGAGTCGTTTGGTGGCGTCGTCGTACTGGGAGGAGTGTTACCGGATAGCTGCGAGGCGGTGGTCGAAGTTCTTCTTGTCGTGCAGTGGGTGGCCTCGGCTTGGGCGCAACAACCGAGAAGATCGGTAAAGTCGACGATCTGCTTGGGCTTAGGTGCAGCGAGCGAGAAATGACTAAATTACTCATGGAAAATCGGAGCTATCGCCGGATTGTTGACGGACTATGGCCGGAGGGGCTAAATCAACTAAAAACAGTTATTTTCAGGGACTAAATCAATGATTACGCGATTAAGGGACTACATTGATATTTCGCTAACAATTGAGGGACCAAATCGTTGATTTTCCCTAAATTTTAATAATAATTTTTAAATAAAAAAAAAACGACGGGGTGGCCGCCGTCGTTTTATTTATTTTATTTATTTAATTATTTTTTCAATTTTTTATTTTAAATTTATTATTAAAATTTATTAATATGAATGATTCATATTATTTTAATTTTAGTATTTTTTTAATGATTTTTTTATTTACCCTCTATTATATTATTTTTTTCCCTTAAATAACCCTAAATTCCGTTACTATAAACTTTAGTAACGAAATATTCCGTTAAATATTTTTTATTCTTAACTTCTTAATTTCTATAAGAAAGCTCTTAGGTTCGAACCTCATCCCAATTAGAGTTGGTATAATTATTAAACATATACTACGAATATGTTAAAATGTATTAAAATATATAATATAAAATTTAACATAAAATTTGGTCAAAATAATTAGCCTGACTAATCGCATTCAAAGTTGAGCATCAAATATTATAAATTATGAACTTTGAAAATCATTTGATTTTCTTGCATTAACAAAAAACAAATTTAGGTTTAATTTTTTTCGTTTAATTAATATTTTTTAATTATTTAGAACAAAACTTAATATTTCAATTATGTTTTTGCATTATTGAATGATTTAGATTATTATGGTATTAATATTTTTTGTATGTATTTTTATAATGGTACAATTGTACTTACTTTGCAAATATTATACTTTTATTTTTTTTATCGAACAAAATTGTTCTTACATCATCGTCAGACATGCGCGACATAACTATAAAGTTGTTGATCATAAATATAATTGCACATGAACTCTAAAACGGTAGGACCATTTTCCTAGTGCACATGACAAATCACCAATAAAAAAAAAAGGACATGCATTGAAGATAAAGACATTAATGACAATGCTACCCAAAATAGAACTAATAAGAATTAGAGAAATTATCCAAAAGAGAATTAAGAAGAATTAGAGATATTTAAACCAAAAGTAATATTGATTTAGACTATCACTTTTAGACTAAGTATTTAGACTAGCGTTATTACAAAGTTGCAAACATTTATTTTAGTGACATTATAATCAATCTCTCATATATTATCTTGTATTTATATATACTTTAAATTACCGATTTAAATAAACAAATTCAATATTTATTTATCTATGCATGAATATCTCATATATAATATTACATTGATATACTTTGAAATACTTATTTAAAAATAATCATTGGTCATTATCTCTTCGTGCAAAGCGCGTAAAAAAACTAGTAATAAAATAATGTTAGCTTTTTAAATGCTTACATCTAAAAAATATCATAGAAGGGTAATTTTGTCTTAAAGGGTATTTTTCTAGGTTAGAAAAGAGAAGGATAATTTTGACGTAATGTTAAATTTTTTTTTTTCCAATCAATGCAAAATTAAAATACCAGGATGGACATAAGATTCTAATTCAATGAAAAAAATGAGAGAATTGTAACTTTACCAATTAAACGAAGAAATTTGCTTGTCTTCAGAAGAATTATGTAAAAATTAAATGGGCATAAAATTATAATTGATCTCTCCGACCAGGCTGTTATATTTAGGTGGTGATGAGATAAACTTTTCAACTTATTCATGAAGCTAATGTGAATTGCGTTTTTGAAAAAAATTTAGTGCTGCCGGGGGGACGGTTTCACCAGGAAGACCCATCACGCCGCTCGCAACACAACCAACTCTTTATCAGCCGCCGCCTGGGGCTACACACCAGCGCTCTGGCGAACTATCACCGAGCATCGGAGTTAGACCGGTGGTTCCGAACAAGACGACAAACAACACCAGACCTCCACCCAAGTTTTCAACTGTCATAACAACCTTAATTCTTGTCTCTTCTGTGTTTCTTATTCTACATGTGTTTCCACGACAACTCTAGTCCTGGAAGATTATAAGCAGTAATAGAGTTTAATTAGTGTGAAGATGGAGTAGGTTAGTCCATTTTTGCTAGACATTGATTAACGGATCGAAGATTTCTATTCGCTACTAATATTGGCATGTGGTTATTGGAGTGGATATTGACCCTGTATTTAAAATTGAAAAGTGAAAACATGCAATCTATCCCCGGTAAGATTATGCCAACAATTTCTCAATCAGGAATACGACACAATCAAGCTAATATATCTAGGGATCGGATGACAAAATATTGAATAACCACACACACACACACACATATATATATATATATATATATATATATATATATATGTGTGTGTGTGTGTGTGTGTGTGTGTATAGTCATTAATGTGCAATCCAACTATCAGCTTAGACTTTTAGTTGAGACGGAGCACATGCTTCAATTTGATATTAGAGCCAAATCAAAGGTGTGAGCATCTAGCCATTAATGTGCAATCCAACTATCAGCTTAGACTTTTAGTTGAGATGGAGCACATACTTCAATTCACACACACACACACACACACACACATATATATATATATAGAAGAGCGTTCACATGTGGTCATATCATTAGGTGTGGTCGTGTGGTCGTATCTGTGTCGTTGAATCAGTTTAATATAACGACAGTGGTAAGTGGGGGTGTTATGGTAATTACAGTGGTCATTTATAGCGGGCGGGTTCCATAATACACCAACAGTGTTAACAACATACACCAACAGTGTAATAAAACACACCACAGTGGAACACACCAATGGTGTATTCTCGTGTTATGGTAATTACAGTGGCTATACCACCAATGGTGTATTCTCGTGTTATGGTAATTACAGTGGTCATTTATAGCGGTCGGGTTCCAGAATACACCAACAGTGTTGACAACATGGACCAATAGTGTAATAAAACACACAACAATGTGATTTTTCCTATTTCGGTGTTTTATGACGAGTTTAGCCATGCAGTTCGCTGGGTAGGAGAATGTGCGCGAAAATACTGGAAAAATCTTAATTAATATGATTCATTGGATCTATCTAATCTAATGGCCTATAATTAACCATATGACCACACCTAACAACATGACCACATGTGATCACCCATATATATATATATATATATATATATATATATATATATATATATATATAATAGAGAGAGAGAGAGAGAGAGAGAGAGAGAGAGAGAGAGAGAGAGGGAATAGGAAAACAATGTTTATTGCACTTGATGATTGAAATGCTTGATAACACAAACTATTTATACTAAAGAAAGTTAATAATGGAAAGCTAGTAATTAGGAAACTAATGCTCCATGTACTGTTATAATCTAGGCCACTTTTCACTTTAATTAACATTCATGATCATACATGACACACCACACCCATGTTTATTTACTGCATTAGTTGACTTGGTTTAATTAATTATAATAATAATATTATTATAACATTGCATCCTTTAAACCAAGTTGGATATATTTGTCATCCCAATTTCCTTCTTCAATTTGAGAAATGTCGCTGTCTTCAACGGCTTCGTAAAGATATCTGCAACTTGACATTCGCTTGAACAATACTCAATGTTGATTTGTTTTTCAGCAACCAACTCTCTGATTTTGTGATGCTTGATATCAATATGTGTTGCTGCGACCATAAAAGACTGGATTTTTGGATAACGAAATTGCTGACTTGTTGTCACAAAAAATAGTTGTAGGTGCTTCCTACTCGTGTTGTAAGAACTCCAAAATTCTCCTCAGCCAAACTGCTTGAGTAGCACAGTTTGCTGCTGCAATATATTCTGCTTCTGCGGTTGAAAGTGCTACAATTTGCTGCTTCTTTGATGACCAAGAAAATATGACTGAACCAAGATAGAACACATATCTTGATGTGTTTTTTCTGGTCTCAACATCTCCAGCCCAATCACTGTATGTGTACCCAACAAGTTTCACAGCTTCATTAGTAGAGTAAAAAATTTCATCATTACTTGTACCTTTGACATATATCAGAATTCGCTTTGCTGCACCCAATGTGATTATTTTGGTTCTTCCATGAATCTGCTAAGTATTCCAACTCCAAAAGAATATCCGGTCTTGTTGCCACCAGATACCTCAAACTCCCAATTAAGCTTTTATAAGTTGTAACATTCACATTCTTACCACACTCATCTTTGGACACCTTTAACTTTTCAGCTAACGGAGTTGAAACTGGTTTGGACTTTTCCATTTTGAAGTTTTTCAAAATATCAGCAGCATACTTCTTTTGTGAAATAAAGATTCCACCATCCATCTGAACAACCTCAAGGCCAAGAAAGTAAGACATAAGGTCCATATCAGTCATTTCAAACCTCTTAATGAGTGCCTCCATGGATTCTGAGATTAGCTTCAAATTGTTTCCAATAAAAACTAGATCATCAACATATAGACATATTATAACAATATCACCAGAATCAATGCATTTGACATACAAAGTATGTTCACGAGGACATCTCATAAAACTACTGTCAGTCAAAGCAACCATACCATGCCCTAGGCACTTGATTTAAGCCATATAAGGCTTTTCTCAACTTGTACACTTTATTTTCCTCCACTTTCTTCAGAAATCATGCAGGTTGCTCAACATATATTTCTTCTTCAAGAAAACCATTCAAAAAAGTAGACTTGACATCCATTTGATGTAATTTCTAATCATTTTGAGCAGCAAGAGAAATAACTATTCAAAATGTATCAAGTCTACTTACAGGAGCAAAAACCTCAAAATAATCAATACCTGGTTTCCGCTTGTAACCCTTTACAGGAATCGGTTGCTCTTTAACAATAACAAATGACCTTTCATCTTTAGCTGACCAATCTCAGGCACCATATTCATCAAAAGTGACATCACGGCTTATCACAACCTTTTTAGTTTCAGGATTGTATAATTTATAAGCCTGTGAACACTACTGAGAGCATATAATTATAGCTTTACACTACACCTCTTAATAAAGGTGTAGTGAATAGTTGAAACAAATAAAAATACACTACACCTTTAGTTTAAAGGTGTAGTGAAAAGTAATTTCTGTTTAAAAAAAAAAGAGAAAAAAAAAGCTTTCCGCGACACCCCTAGAAGCAGATGTCGTAGAAAATTATATAATAAAATATTATTTAACTTTTTGCGGCAACCACTCCCAGAAGGTGCCTCTAAAAATATGATAATAAAATATTTAATAAACTTCCCGCGCGGCACGGAAATTTTATTATTATTTTATTACACATTGCTCTGCTGAGACCATTTCTCTTCCATTCGTCTCTATTTTCGGAGTCATTACCCCGAGGAGGAACAGATTTCAGTTTGGATTCCAAATAGGGAAGGATTTTGAATTTAGGCAAAAGAGGGAATAAAGCATAACAAGGCTTTTTGAATGTCTTTTTATTGTTAACCATAAAAAGGATTTCAGTATGCCTTTTTATTGTTAACCATAAAAAGGATTTCAATAGGCCTTGTTATTGTTATTTCAGTACGCCTCTTTCCGTGATTAATATTTGTGATTAATAATTATTGTGTATTGATTTAATAATGATTAATGAATAATTATTGTGTATTGATTTAACAATGGTGCTGAACCTTGGGAGACGTTTCCTGTGGCGAGAGCAACGGCGTACAAACCAATGGTGTCATTAAATGTTTGAACGGTTGCATTGTTCGCCTGTTGTTCTCTGTAGTAAATTTTTGACTTTTAACATAAATTCTTTCACTTGCAGGCACCATTAAATATCATGGATGAATAATTCATAATTCAACCATGTATTAATGACTGAGTTATTGAGATCAATTTGAAGTATACAATACCATCAATTATTTATACATATGTAATTTTTTCAAAATAGTACATCATCATTATTAAATAATTATAATATTATAATAAATATATCATTACTAATCAATCAATATAATTACACAATAATATAATTCATTAACTAATCATTTTCTTATCATATTATATCACTCATGAACTAATCATTTTCTTATCATCACAAAGCGGATTTTTTAAATAATAACAAGGCAAATATAAATCCTTTTTATACTATTAGAAGGATAACAAGGCAAATCTAAATCCTTTTTATATTATGACATAACAAGGCAAACGGAAATCCTTTTTACGGGTATTCCTTCTTTTGCCACTTTTCAAAAAATGGTACTATTTGGAATCCATTTCAAAGTTTAGTCACCATCCGAGAAAGCACCCTTTTCGCACAACGACGCCTTCAGTTCTCTCAGCCATCAGACCATTTCCTCCATCTCTCAGCTGCCGCTGCCTCCTCCGCGGACGCTGCCCTCTCTCCGACGCCAATGTCGCGAACTACTACGACCTGCAGTAGACGCCACCGCCACTGCTAGCCTCCACCACCGCTGGTAAGTCTCCCTTCGATTTTTTTTTTATTTATTTCTTCTCCTAATCTCTAAAATCAAACTGGATGGCTCAGATCTGGACGGATTCGCTCTCTTGAATGTATATATAATGATCTGTGTCGAATGGTAGAATTTGGGGTTTGATTTTAGGGTTTTGTATTTTTTTGTTTTTGTTTGTTTGTTTGTGAGGATTTAAAAAGGCGTTTGGAGATAAAACATATATTTCGATTGTTCCAATGGCGTCTGCTCAGGTTCAATGGAAGCAAGAGAATTTGGAAGCTGGAAAAAAGAAGGTGTGCATTTGTTTTGAATTCCGGATTTGTTGGGCTCGATTTTTTGTTTTCATTTTAGTTCTATGCTTAAACTCGTTGAAAATTTTATTTGCTTATTGTTGGTTCTATGGACATGAATTTATGAAATAGCATGCATAATCAAAGTATTTGCATTATCATACCTTTTACATATCATTGTGAATATACATACTCAAGTTGTTAAAAACTGTTATTGCTGCATTGCTTGTTGCTTTGTTGTGGTTTTGCTCTAAAATATTTATGGAATAATTCACAATTTGTAATGATTCTGTGTTATACAATACAAATTGTTTACCTAATGGGTTAGTTAGCTTCCATTCATTTAAAAATTGACAATAAAATGCCATATTACTTGGAGCAATTTTGCATGCACATTCTGTATAATTTCTTTAAACTTTTAAACTAGAGTTGATAAAAAATATATTACAATGAAAGGGAAGTGTTTACTGTGCATTGTGCCTATGACTTTGAATTCTAAAAGTACTAATCTTTCTGCATACTTGTATGGTCATGCTTTCTATTTCATTTGCTTGTAATTCAATTTCTAATTGTCTAGTGTGAGCTTTATAATGATGAAGTAACTAGCTTCTTTTTGTTTTTCTTAAGCAAAAGTTTGCACAATGTACTTGTTGACATTTTTTATAGGAAGCTAATATTAAGTGTGTACTTGCATCCTTGTGATCAAGATATGTGTATTTTAAAAAACTGAGCTGTGAATGTAATATATTTGAAAATACTCACACACACACTCACATTACATCATGCATATTATAGTTTTCAGTTACCTATAAAAAGCATATATTAGGTGTCACATCATGACTTGGTTATGATAGTTTTTGTGTAAGATGAGCTTAATAGTCCATCAAATGATAAATAAATGGCACAAGTCCTATAATTTCCATGAACTTTTGTTTGTCTCATCCCAATGCTAACTAATTGTAATGTACAGATCAAAGTTGCAGGGAGCTTTTGTTTTCTTAAGGTATATTGGTCGTGTAGCAAGGATTCTAGAATTCTACCAGCAGGATTCCTTGGAGTCTAGCCAAGTGGAATTTGTAACTCGTTGAATTTCAAACATTGTCTTTTGTCCTATTTTGATCTTCAAGTAATTAAATATTTAATTGAAGCACCCATTAATTAAATATTTTTCCCCTGATCATTTTTTCTTATAAAAGTGTAAATTCATTTACTCTTCCTTTTTCAGGACAATAACCTTGGAATTGTCCAGCAAGTTGTGTCATCCATGTATAAACACAATATTAAGAGATTGACTCAAACATACCTCACCATTTCCCTCGAAGACATTTCTATCATGGTCCAACTAAGTAGTTCGAAGGAGGCTGGAATGCACGTGCTTCAAATGGTATGAATAAGGGTGCTATTCATGATACTTTAATTTGGGGTTTCATAGTATTAAGTATTCTATGCCAACACCTGATTTACATCAACTAGGGGTGTGCAAACCCGAATAAACCGTCGGGTCAACCTGACCCATTCGGGTAAATTAACCATTTCGAACCGAACCGGCACCCGACTTCTTAAAACCGAACCAGCCTAGCCATTTGAACGGTTAAATGAAGTCAGTTTGGGTCTCGTGTTTGCCCACCCGACCCGTCCGACAACCCGATGAAGCCTAGGGTTAGAATGGATGTATATTAAACGGCGTCGTGTCCCTAGTTTATATATATGATCCTTTGTACGCTGCGCAGCCTTCACTCTCTCATAGACCTAATCTCATTCTCTGATTTCTCTCTCGACTCTCAACTTTCAACCTTGGGTTTCTCAGTTCTCCCGTTCTCTCAACTCTCAAGTCTCAATCTTTGAGAGTTGAGACTGAGAATCTCCGATTCTCCGGTGGAAGCTTTTTCTCTGAGTTCTCTCAAGTCTCAATCTCTGAGATTCTGATAGTCCGGTGGAAGTCCTTTCTCTGATTCTGTCTTCGATATTCTCTGGGGTCTCACCGTCTCAGGCTCTCAGCTGTTCTGGTGTTCTCTTTGACTCTTTGTGAGTCTGTGGTGGAAGCTTTGTGGCGGAGGCTTTGTTCAGTTGTTGACTGACTCACTTGTGGACAGCTGGACCGCTGGACGCCTGGACGTTGCTTGAAGGCCCTTGTTCTCCGGGTAATTTGTGTGAGAAAAGAAGTAAATCTCCAACCCTATTTATGATTTGTGATTCTTGTGAACTTGTGAGTTGTGATAATGTGATATATTATGAATATTTGAAACTGTTATGATTTTTGACTTTGTGAGTGGAAGCATTAAAAATATCATCTCTGAAAAATTAAAATATCATCTCTGATTCTCTGTTGTCTTTCTTGTTTATGGATTGAGGACCCTTAAATATTATGATATATATTGCCTCTGAAATGTGGAAGCTATATATAGTGCCTAACTGCCTATGTGTTGTGACTGTTGTCCATACTCCATAGTCCATATGATGAGCATTCAGAGATGAGAGTCCTTTTGTTGTCTTTGATAGTTTGAATGTTTGATGAAATGTGGAAGCTATATATAGTGTCGTGTTGTGACTGTTGTCCATACTCCATATGATGAGCATTCAGAGATGAGAGTCCTTTTGTTGTCTTTTTGATAGTTTGAATGTTTGATGAATGCCTGATGGAAATATTGAGTTGGAAATATGGAACAGTTAAGTGTTAAATGTTAATATGTTATGTGTATTATGATTTCCAATCTCCTACTATGTCTACTGATTATGTTCCACACTTTATAGATGGACAATATCAGTATACCTAGTTCTGGTTGTGAACCTCCCAATTCTTCTGTTCAAGGAGCAACAGCAGTGGAAGTCCAAACTGTTGACACAATTACTCAACAGACTGTGCTTCTTATTGCTGCAGTTCCTGCAAAGAAAAGGAAAGTGGTTGAATCCAGATCAAGAGTTTGGGATCATTTTCAAAAGATTACTAATAGTAATAATGTTACTATAGAATCAAAGTGTATCTACTGTGCAAAGTTGTATCAATGTCAATCAAAAAAACATGGTACTACATCTTTAAGGAACCACATGGTTAGCTGTATGAAAAACCCTCACTCTGAAGATACTAGGCAGTCCCTTCTGACATTTCAAGCTGTTGCTACTAGTGATGCATCTGAACCAACTGTGGGAGAGTTGGGGGCTTGGGTATTTAATCAGGAAACCATTAGGAGGAGAGCCTTGGTAGAAATGATTATCATAGATGAACTTCCCTTTATATTTGTTGAGGGGAAAGGGTTTAGGAGGTTCATTGCAGTGGCTTGTCCTAGGTTTAAAAATTCATCTAGGTGGACAATCAGTAGAGATATCAATGTCATTTATGAAGAAGAAAATTTGAACTTAAAGTGCTTGTTTAGGGGAAACACTCAAAGAGTCAGTATTACAACTGACTCTTGGACATCTATTCAGAGGATAAACTACATGGTTGTAACTGCACATTTTATAGATGAGGAGTGGAAGCTACATAAAAAAAATCTTTTGTCCCTGTTAAATCACATAAGGGTGAGTATATTGCAAACGCACTTGAAAGTTGTTTGATAGAGTGGGGGCTTAGGAATGTGTTTACTGTGACAGTAGATAATGCTTCATCAAATGATGTTGCACTTGGTTTTTTAAAAAGGAAAGTGTTGTCTTGGGGATCATCTAGTGTGAAGAGTAAGTATCTTCACATGAGATGCATTGCTCATATTCTGAACTTGGTGGTACAAGATAGTCTAAAACAATGTGATATTACTGTTAAGAGGGTTAGGGAGGTTGTTAGATATGTCAGAAGTTCTCCTTCAAAGTTGAAGAAATTTAGGGATTTGGCAGAGTATAGTATGGAATTGAGCAAAAAACATCCTTGTGTCTTGATGTGCCAACAAGGTGGAATTCCACATATTTGATGTTACAGTCTGCTTTGATCTACCAGAAAGTATTTGATGACTATGAATACAGTGATAACTCTTTCAAATCTGATCTGGGTGATTCTATTCCTACTTCTCTGGATTGGGAGTCTGTGAACAACTTGGTTAAGCTGTTGAAATGTTTCTATGAGATGACTATCAGAATTTCAGGGTCCCTATATGTGACAGCTAACACATTTTTCTCTGAAATATCTGATCTGTATTGTATCTTGAATGAAATGGTGGAAGCTGATGGGGCTGTGAAACTAATGGGGGCTAACATGAAAGCAAAATTTGAAAAATATTGAGGTGATATTGACAAAATGAATTATATGATTTTCTTTGCAAACATTTTAGACCCCAGGGACAAGTTAGAATATATGCCAACTCAATTAGTTCATATGTATGGTGACAAAAAAGGAAAAGATTACCTTGAGAAATTGTTGGCTGCTTTGAATGAATTGTATGATGATTATGCTGTGAGTTATAGCCCATCTGTTGTCCCAGCTACTGGTTCTGGTTCTGTAGCATCTGTTAATCTTGTTGTTGAGTTTGTTTTTACCCCTGTTGGGAGGCCACAACATCTATTGAAGGCCCAAATTAAGAAACAAAGAATGGAACTGTTGGGAGGAAAAAAATTGAGTTGGAATATTATTTGAGTGAGGCAATAACTGAAGATGAAGGTTCATTTGATATACTGAGATGGTGGAAGGTCAATTCTGCAAGGTTTCCTATCCTTTCTAAGATTGCTAGGGATATCTTAGCTATTCCTATCTCAACTGTTGCCTCAGAATCTGCCTTTAGTATATCTGGGAGGGTTTTAGATCATTTTAGGAGTTCTTTAACTCCTAAAATTGTGGAAGCCTTGGTATGTACCCAGGATTGGCTTAGGCGGCCAAATACTCCCATTTCAATTGAAGAAAATCTAGAAGAATTAGAAAGATTTGAGAAAGGTAAAATAATGTATTATTTCAATCATTCAATTTAAGTTTTTTTTTTTTTTTTTTCATTCAATTGAATTTTAACAAGTTTCTTCTTATTTGATTTAATTGCAGAATTTAGTGTTGATGGTGGAAGTGCATCTGGTGGGAGGACTTGTGGAACTACACTTCCAAGTATTTCTGTAATGGTCTTCTCCAATCTCTATACTTTATATGATATATTAATATCTTAATCTTGTATTCAACTATTCAACTGACTTTATATTCTGATGTTAAGGCAATGAAACTTGGTGACTTTAAGTTGCTTCCCTTGATGAGTTTTTGGCCTCTAACTACTGCTCTTAAATCCTCTAAAGGCTTGGTAGCTTACTAACTTGTAAGAGTAAGTAAAGTTGCTGCCTTTTGCAGTTTTGCATTACTGTAAATCTGTAATTCTGGTAATGTTATCTTTTGAGTTTTTGATATATTATGGCAAATTGGCAATGGTGAAAGCTTCCACCAATGATCTGAAATAAGGATTAAGCTGGTATGTTGCTCAATGTTCAATTGTTGAAGATTTGAAGCAATTTGCCCTTAATCCATACATTGATATGGACAAATATGCTTACTGAGCCAATATTATAATCTCATTTTCTCATTTGCTAAGTAATATATAATTATTATTGACTTATTGTTTTTTTACTTGTTTAGTTGTTTCACTTGTTTGTTTCCTTTACTAAATTGCACTAAATTTTAACAGGAAGAAGAATAGCAGTCTAGAACACTACTACACTAGGATTATTACAGATTTACAGATTTAGAGTTGGATCAAGATTCAGGAATCAGGATGGCTTTTTGTGATCAGGAATCAACATGGCTTTTTATGATCAGGAATCAACAATTCAACATGGCTTTTTATGAATTTGTAAATCTGTAATTCTGGTTTTTTGTGAAGTGTAATCTGCTAAACTATAAAGTGTAAACTGTAAATCATTCAGTTTTGGGGTTTTAAGGTTTTTGTATGGCATTAAGGCATTAAGGCATTTTGTCTTGAATTTACTTGATTTACTTTTATAGTTTTATTATTCTTATATCAATTTTGCTTCACCCTAACACAAGTTGGATATCCGACCAACCTGACTGAAACCGAAAATTAAAGAACCCGAAAGATTTAATACATAAAATGTTAGGACCGATTTTACAATTACCAAACTGAAACCCGAGCGGTTTAGTCAAACCCCACCCCGAACCGAACCGTCCGATGCACACCCCTAACATCAACTGCTTCATGTTTACCCTTTTTGGGTTAGAGGAGATTATTAACTTAAGCTGGCATTATGTTACCATCCCCTCTTCCCCTCTTTAGTTCCTTTGAGACATCCACTTCATTTACTTTGTTTTATTACTCTTCTAATCTCTCTTTTTTTGTAAATTAGCAAAAAGTGTACCGGGAATAGCTTATTGTGTTTGATTGTTATGAGTATATTTTGTTGATAGTTATAAGTATATTTTGTTGATTGCTAATTGTTGTATTAGTTTGTAAATTGTTGTGTTGGTTTGTTAGTTTTTAGAAATTTCTGTACAGGATATTAATTGTTGGTTTTAAAAAATTAAATAGAATAATAAAAAAAACACACAAACTTTTGCAGAACATATTTATTTAAAAAAAAAATTCAGTGACCGTCACTGAGGATTTTGCAGAATTTTGTTTTTGTTTTTGTTTTTTTTTTTTTTTAAACAAAACTTTCCGCTACACCCTCAACGGAGAGGGTGTAGCGGAAAGGCGCTTGAATTTTTCTTTTTTGACTTTTCGCGGGGAGGGTGTAGCGGAAAGTCAATATTTTAAAAAAAAAAATTAATATCTTTGGCTTTCCGCTACACCCGTAGCGGGTGTAGCGGAAAGCTAAGCACTTTCATTGACACTGGATTTTGCTACACCTGTACCGGTGTAGCGGAAACACTTTTAGAGGTGTAGCTAATGTGGCTTTTTGTACTAGTGGAAGCGTCACTATTGTAATACCCTTAATTTTTAAAACATTTAAAGCTTATGAAATAAAGGCAAATCTATCATTAATCATCCAAACAAAGTGGAACTAACAACATAAGTATCGGAGTGTTATGTCACATCTAGGTTTGAGAACCTAGATGCACAGGCTAGACTAACTAAACAAGGCAAAAACTATAGTTAATATCCACAATACAATTCAAGGCTCACAGGCCATCTAACTAATACTAAGCTAAATCCACAAATCCATCTAACGCGCTCCGAAGCTACAAGTCAGCGCCTGAAAAATATATGGTATAGCAACCGTCGGCGAATAATGCTGGTAACCCACTCCTACGTGTTAAGTACAATATAGGTAGATATAGGAAAACCATTTTTGAGATTGGAATACATATATAGTCCTAAACAAACTCTAGCTTCAAAATCAAGATCAAGACTCAAGATACAACAACAGGTTTAACATTACGAATCATCATGAAAGTACTAGGATGCGTCCTAACTCGCAAGATAAGATAATCACAAAGCTCAGCAATAACAAACAATAACAACAATAAGGCACAACGACAAGCAAAGGCAGCAACAACAATCGTATCACGGTCCAGCCTTATACCAAGTTCTAACCTTTACTCCTCTCCATCCTTATATCAGTTCCAACCTGTACCTCCAGGCCACCCTTATAACGCTCCACCCCCCCACCCCATTATCCCTCCGGAGCACTTCATGGCTCCCCTCCAACATATCTCCAACATAACCACCGATCTGACAGCACCACAGTACCATTAACACATGATCCGTGCCTATAGCACTATAATCAAGGGGTCTTGTCTATAGCACGGAGACATGGCACCGCAGCGCTTATAACTTGACCCATGCCTTTAGAAAGCAAGTCAAGGTGGTCCGTGCTTTCAGCACGATAACCGAATGGTCTGTGCCTTTAGCACAATAACCGGGCACTCGTTGTGCCAACCTCCAAGAATCTTTTCCACTAATCACATCTCTTTCTCATCATGTACAATCAACCACAACAATCAACACACACAACAACAACAGTGGCCACCGCTCAATAACAACAACAATCAATACACATCAACACATAGCAAGGGGTAGTCTAGGGGAAGGCACAACAATAGACTTTCATCAATAAATGACATCAACATAAACACACAACCCACAAGATACAACCTAATTCTACTTCCTAATGTAACGCGACAACCACAAGACACACACGTGATCATACAAATCTCATTTTAGGCCAACGGGATACCAATTTAACCACATGCAATCATCAAGACTCACAACTCCTAAAACGGTACCCGAAACATCAAACGAGACTCATAAACATCGAACCGGGCACAACGGGACACGGGGAAATAAGAATCGGGGTAAAACATCACGACACACTGCCCCGTTCCAGCGGGTGTACGGTGGGTGGTCAACCACATGCCGCCCACCCACTGTGGGCGGCTATGTACCAGCGGGTACACGGCGGGTGGTCAACCACCTGCCGGCCGCCCGCTGGTACAAGGACGAGTACTGGCAAGAGGTTAGTTGGGGGTTCGTCCCCCCACCGACCCCCCCCCCCCCCCACTTGTAACACCCCCTCAAAACAAGCTATAATAAAAGCCTTAACACATGCAGATACCATAACAAAACACTAGCACATCGGAAGATAAAAGGGCAACTGGATAACATAAAATCCGAAACAGGGGTGTTATGCCATGCTTATCAACACGATAAACGCTATGGCCAAATCTGCATGGTATACAACTATCCAAAAACACATAGTCTAAAGCTAAACCGGCTCATAGGCCGTAGACAAACGAAAGGAGCTACACTATCGGGCACTAGACATCGCGCTCATCTAGACATCACCTGAAAGATCACAAAGATAAACATGGGACGATGCCTGGTCAGCGAATAATGCTGGTAACCCACCAATACATGTGAAATAACATACATAGGTAAGATATAAGTTGTAAAACCATTTTCGAAACGGAATACATAAGTATATAAGTCAAAAACCAAGATCAATAGTCAACACAAGACTCAACACTCTCAACAAGGATACAGGAACACATCCCAATCCACAAAGGTTAACCACAACACAAAAGGTAACGACAAGACCATTGGCAACACATGCCTAGGCAACACATGCTTTTGTGACTACGCATGTCACAAGAAGAGAACACATAACCACGGCTACACTAGCCCTCGTGACATCACTCATCACGAGTTGATATGCCTTCCTTATGCCCTGTTCCAACCTTATGGCTACCGCCAACCTTATATCTAGTTCCAACCTTTACCTCCAGGACCCTTGTACACTAAGTCCAACCTTATTCCCCCGGGAACCGTCGTTCCCCCTCCAACTGTCCCTCCAACAAAACCACCGATTTCATAGTACACGAGGTACCGTTCACACATGGCAACACATGCCCCGGATAACACATGTTATCCCCCATAAACACGTGAATCTTACACAAAGGCCACAACTCCATAATCACGTCACGGCCACCACGAGGACCGCTGCAATACCTTGGTGACTAGTGTCCCATACCACTAATCGTGCAATCCAGGTAAAGCCACACACGCATCACACCACAACAGGAATCAATCACGGATCACAACGAAGATATGAAACCATACTCAATCAAGGAATGGGTCACAGCCTAACAACAACGATGAATAACACAAGTTATCACCAACCAATCGGAAGGTACAAACAACACACACGCTAGCATTTAAACACCGAACTAGCATGCTTATCAAACGGGTAAACCAAAGGTAGTTCTGAAGAACACACAAGACTCATCACGGTTCAACGAAACACAATGTTGAACACTTAGCACGATTCAAGACACCAAAACCTACATGGATTCCTACCATATAGTTCTAGACATACGAAACATCAAGAAGACGCTCAAATAGTTCAACAAAAGAACATCGGGAAGTCAAAAGACCAAATATCGAGTCAAAAGAATCACGGGGAACAAATCCCCAAACAACCACAACAGTGTACCCGCGGGTGGACCCACGGGTGGTGCCCCGCCCATGGTTCCGCCCGCGGGAACACTCTCCCACGAGGCCTTGTACCCGCGGGTACATGTCCTGTACCACAACAAATCCCTTCGGGGATTTCCAACTCCAAGCTCAAATTCAAGTCCAAAACATGCCAAATCTTACCAAATACAACAAAATGACTTGAATCAAAGGAAATGCCAAGCAATGACACACAAGAACCCTAAACACAAGCTCTAGATATGCATTTTCACAAGATCATGCATCAACACTCACATTTCATAGCAAAACACATGTAGAATCCAAGAAATATTCATATAAGTAAGCAAAATAGGTTTTGTAGAGCATGGGTTACCTCTTGTAGACTAAAAGACTTCACTTTACACCTCAACAAGCTCCCCACAAGGCTCACTTTCCAAACCCACTTCAAGAACAAACCAAAAGATCATAAAGATCCTACTTTTAAGAAAAAGACATCTAAGATGGAACCAAAAACACAAGGTGGACTTAGATCTTACCCTCCTAGATGCCCAAATAGGTGAAAGGTTGAATCTTGGAAGCAAATCTTGAAGTCTTGGCAAGGTCTCAACTTAGCTTGAAGGAAAAGCTACTCACCTTTCTAGAGAGAAGGTAGAGCTAATATTTTAGAAAGTGTAAGGGGTGAAATGAAGATGTCTTCTAGGTTCGGTTACAATACTAACACTTGGTGAAAATTCAAGAATACCCTTACTAACTTTAGAAAGTGTAAGGAACAAGGGAACTCCCTTCAAAGCTCAAGGTACAACTTGACTTTGGAGTTGACTAGTCAAATACTAGTCCCCAACTATTAAATTTCAGGATTTTAGAAATTAATTCCTCAATTGGAATAAGATTAATTACTCAATTAATCCCTGAATTGAATTTAGATTTTTGGGGTGTCACACCACTGGTACGATGGTAACTTGACACTTTTCTCAACACGGAAATTTCTCAATTACGCCCAAAACCAAGTCCAAATACATCCCAATACATATCAACAATAATATGGATTTGAACCACAAGAATTATGCCAAGAAACCAACACAATTAAATCCTAAATACATGCTCCTAACATATCAAGACTCAAGAATCAACTTCTAATCATGCAAGAACGACAAGAATCACAAGAACATCAAGATTCCATCAAATAAAACCTAATAACAAGCTCTAGACATGCCTAACGCAAGATCATACACATAATCAATCACAACATCAAGATCATCAGGATTATCAAATAAACACAATATGAATCCTAGGCAAAGCTCTATTAAGACTCAATCACAGAATCACACATACGATTATCAAAAGAGCCAATAATCAAGATATAACAAGGAAAATAGGTTTTGTAAGACAAAAATTCGAATACTTCTCCACAGGTGGAATACAAATCCAAAGAGAATAAATTCAAAAAGGGCAAACGGAAGGCACTAATAAGCGATCCGTTAGAAGCAAGTGAATCCGAAGAATCATCTAGTGACGAGAGTGATTCATCACAAGAAGATACGGCGCCACTATGCCTAGTGGGCAAGACATCCGAACATGAGGAATGCTATATGGCGCGTGAAATCGACGAAGAGGTATCTTCTAGCTCTTTTAGTTCTTTTAGTTCAGTTGACACTTCTTTCCAGACTCAAGAATCATTTCAAAGTCTTATGGAAGATTGTCAAAAGGTCATGGCCACTCATACTCAAATCAAAGAGCGCAATAATACGTTAATTCTTGAAAAGGAAGAAATGTCAAAAAAATTGCAAAATGCTCTAAATGAAATGAGTAATTTGAAAGCCGAAAATGTTCGACTTCAAGAAGAGTGCAAAGCTAGAGAGGTTCGAGAACATAACCTTCGGGAAGTAATCGCATCATTTACGAATTCATCCAAAATAATGGATAAAATGGTAAACATGCAGAAACCCGCTGGAGATAAAGCCGGACTAGGCTACGATCCATCATGTTCTCAAACCCCTGTGAAACTGACTAATTCTACTACTACTTTAATTAATAAAGTCCCAGTGGTAAAATTTGTGAAAAGTCAGTATAGCACAATGAGACAAGGAGTTGGTAAACAAATAAATGCCCATAAATATGTTGCAAGGTCGAATAAAAATTTTAATGTCTCGGATAGGCAACAAATTTTTAAAAGGCAAAAAATTTGTATCTCCAAAGAGAACCAACGAGTCTAGTGCAACAAAACCTCATAGGAATATGGGAAGAATTCCGAGAATTGGGGCTGGGAGATTATATCCCTCAGAACAAGATTGGTCGCTTGATGACAAACCATGGACCAAGTCCAGATTTGCTCTTTTTCATAGAATCAAGCAACTAGCTGCTTCCCAACCCGCACCAAATCATTATTCGAAAGTGTGCTATGATTATAATGTTTTTAATGGTTACAAATCACCTACTCTTGGATCAGTGGGATCTAGGTGGATTTGGATGCCAAAAATTACTAACACAAAAGGACCCAATCAAGCATGGGTACCTAAAAATAATTAATCTTTCTTGCAGGAAGTTTGGTATTTCGATAGCGGTTGCTCTCGACATATGACCGGCAATAAAGCTAGTCTAGTTGAGTTCAAAAGTATCGAAGGACCAAAAGTAGTTTTCGGTGGAAATGATCGATATGGAATGACAAAAGGAACCGGCGCAATTGTGAAAAATGGTCTACGAATTGATGACGTATCTTATGTCGAAGGATTAAAATTTAACTTGTTTAGTACAAGTCAATTTTTCGACAAAGGATATCTCGTAGAATTTTACAAAGGTAAATGTCAAGTCAAGGACGAATCCACGAATGAAGTCGTACTCGCTGGATTAAGAAAGAAAAACATGTATATTGTGGATTGGAGTACAACGAAGGAATCCGTATGCTTGATGGCAAATAATTCGAATGAAGCTTGTTGGGAATGGCAGAGAAGGCTAAATCATTTGAATTTCAAAACCATCAACAAGCTTGCAAGAAATAATATAGTCGAAGGACTACCCAACATTGTGTTCAAGAAAAATCAAATTTGTGATGCATGCCAGAAAGGAAAACAAATCAAAGCATCATTCAAAGTCAAAGCTCAAGAGTCAACATCAAGACCCTTAAGTCTACTGCACATGGATTTATTTGGTCCAGTAGACCCAGTAAGTATAAGTGGTAAGAAATATACTTTGGTTGTTGTTGATGATTTTTCCAGGTACACATGGACAATATTCATCAAGAAAAAGGATGAAGTCTTATCAAAGTTGCCAGAGCTATTGAAGCTACTGCAAGTCGAAAAAGACATAAAGATTGCAACAATACGAACCGATCGAGGAACAGAGTTCGTGAACAGAGTGATTCAATCTTACTGCAATTCGCAAGGAATCTTACATCAATTATCTGCCGCACGAACGCCGCAACAAAGTGGTGTAGCTGAAAGAAGAAATCGAACACTCAAGGAAGCCGCACGAGTCATGATAACGGCCGCCGGACTACCAAAAAGATTTTGGGCAGAAGCAATTAACACGGCGTGCTATACTCAAAATCGCAGTTTAATCCACAAGTCTTATAACAAAACACCTTATGAATTATGGAAAGGGAGAAAACCCAATCTCACCTATTTTCATACATTTGGTTGTAAATGTTTTGTACTTGTTAATGGAAAGTCTCAATTAAAGACTTTTGACGAGCGAGCGGACGAAGGAATATTCTTGGGATATTCACCTACTAACAAGGCATATAGAATATTCAACAAATCAACAATGGTGGTAGAAGAATCGATTCACGTTGTGTTCGATGAAAATCACGACAATAACGGCAAAAATGGTGAAGGTAATCGTGATTTAATTAAATCTAATGATTTGTTCGAAGACAATGTGTTGCAGGAAGTAGAAGAATCAAGTGATATGGGTGATCACGAAATTGAGGCAATATCAAATGTGATACCCGAAATATCACGCACAACTGAAATTGCACAAGAAGAAATTCCAGTAGTTGAACCCGAAGATGCAACCGTCATTAATACACAACAAGTGGAATCACATCAAGAAGGAAACTCTGAGAATCCAACAAAATTCCAACCAAATCGAAAATAGCTAAGAAGTCACACACATGACTTAGTCATTGGAGATCCAAGTGACGGAGTGAAGACGCGATCATCTACTAGGAACCAACAACAAGATGCAATGTTCTCATGCTTTCTATCTCAACTGGAACCAAAAGAAATTGATGAAGCTTTAGCCGATCTAAGTTGGATAGATGCCATGCAAGAGGAATTAGATCAATTCAAGCGCAACGACGTATGGAAACTTGTTCCAAGACTAACGCACCAAAATGTAATTGGCACTAAATGGGTCTTTAGGAACAAAGCAAACGAAGACGGCGTCATTGTTAGGAATAAAGCAAGATTAGTCGCGAAGGGGTATTCACAAGAAGAAGGAATTGATTTTGATGAGACATTCGCCCCCGTCGCACGACTCGAAGCAATCCGGATATTCCTAGCATATGCAGCGCACAAGAATTTCGTGGTATATCAAATGAACGTAAAGAGCGCATTTCTTAATGGCTTACTTGAAGAAGAAGTTTAAGTCGAACAACCACCTGGTTTTGAGGTAAAAGACGTTGGTGATCAAGTCTAACAATTAAAGAAGGCATTGTATGGGTTAAAACAAGCTCCGCGAGCTTGGTACGACACCTTGTCAATGTTCTTAATTAGTTGTGGATTCACCAAAGGTCTAGTCGATAAAACCCTCTTTAGAATTCAAGAAAATAATCACATTTTATTAGTACAAATTTATGTTGATGATATTATCTTTGGAAGTACTGATAAATCTTTATGTGAGAAATTTTCTAAGCTCATGCAGAACAGGTTCGAGATGAGTATGATGGGAGAATTAAATTACTTTTTCGGACTGCAAGTCAAGCAACTTGAAGAAGGAATTTTCATAAATCAAGCCAAGTACACAAGAGATCTTATCAAGAAATTTGGCATAGATGGAAAATCCTCAGTCAAAGTTCCCATGAGTACATCTCAAAAATTGGATAAAGATGATGAAGGAAAAGACGTCGATCAAACGATGTATCGAGGGATGATTGGATCGTTACTATACTTAACCGCAAGCAGACCGGACATATCCTACTCGGTTGGCGTATGTGCAAGATTCCAATCAAAGCCCAAAGAGAGTCATCTGATTGCAACCAAGAAGATAATTCGATATCTCAAAGGAACAATCAATGTGGGATTATGGTATCCCAAAGAAGGAGATTTTACACTAACTGGTTATTCAGATGCAGATTTTGCAGGTTGTAAAATAGACCGAAAAAGTACCTCAGGGACATGCCAGTTCTTCGGGGGAAGATTGGTCTCTTGGTTCAGCAAAAAGCAAAACTCCATAGCTACGAGCACTGCCGAAGCCGAATATATTGCAGCTGGGAGTTGTTGTGCACAAATCTTGTGGATGAAGCAACAATTATTGGACTATGGGATTAAGTGCGAAAATGTTAGCATTTTATGCGATAATACAAGTGCAATCGCCATAACCCAAAATCCGGTGCTCCATTCGCGAACCAAGCATATCGACGTTCGACACCATTTTATCCGAGACCACGTCGAAAAGAAAGATTTGAAAATCGATCATGTTCCCACGAAAAATCAAATTACCGACATTCTCACAAAGCCGTTGTGTGAATCTCGTTTTGCAACTCTAAGGCATGAAATGGGAATGATCGAAATGAGCTAAGCATTTTCTAAACTCTTAATTGTTGTTATTATTATTATTTTTTTTGATACGTACTGTGTGTATTGCATGCAATCTATGTGATCTATGTGTTTAAATTTGAATTGGTATGTACGATATATGTTTAATTGTGTACATGTTTTCGTAAAATTTGTATGTACCTAAATGTGTTATAATTTCATCTTACGAAAACTGCGTACCTAAAATTTGCGATATATTTATGTGATACGTATGTCTATTTAATTTGTCACGTTTTAGCATAATTGATTTGTGTAATTTGTTTGCTAAATGTGTTTAAATAGATTAATTTGAGATGAGTATGCAATTTAGGGGGAACAATTTGTTTTTTTTTCAATTGGGTTAATTCTGATGAAATTGCATATATTTAGGGGGAATATAGCTATTTGGGTTTGCATGATAAGGAAGATGTATTCTGATGAGTGCTTGTTTTTTTTGGAGATTCAAAAGTCAAACAAGTTAGGCCCAATTTTAGAAAGTCAAAAGATTTAATTGTTTTGGGAACTTGAAATTCTTTTCAGATATTAGGTATCAGTCTGATCAATTTATTTTTATCAGGTTTCTTTTCAGAAAATCAGCTTTATTGAAATATGAAATTGAAATAATAATATTTATCTGGAGTGTATTTATTGGTCTAACAGATTATTTTCGAGATTTTTTTTATCTGATTTGCTCTAGGTTGGCGGTTATTTGAAGCACAATTTTTGGCGCCATGTACTCACAAATGGAGTATAAAAATCTGAGTTGGCAAATTTAAATCATCTGGAAGGTCGAATTTATCCTCAAAGAGATCAATACTCTCTCTCTACCCACTAGAGGGCAAAAGAGTAATTTCTCACCCTTCTCCCTCAATTCTAACGGGTAGAATTGAAAATCTAGAAGAACTCAAAGTCTTCTTCCTCCTCCTCTCTCTCGCCGGCCGAAAAAACACACAAGAAGAAGCCAAAAATCTCTCAATGTTCCTATACCCACTCTAATTTCTCTACACAAAAATCTTCTACACACTAAAACCCATCACCCAAACCCAAAATCCTACCCAAATAACCTCACAATCCAAAAACCCATCCCTTCTATCCTTCTTTCGGACCTCACTGCCGAAACATCAATCTTGCACCCAAAAATTTCTAAATTCTTTTTCTACTCAAATGGAGATTAATCAAGTGGAGATGGAGTCATTCACAACCGGAGGAACAAGGAAATCTAGCCGTGTACTAAGCGGGATGATTCTAGATGTCACCGACTTCAACAAACAAGTGGAGGACAAATCTATTGGGGTAAAAATTATCAACTCTCTCGAATCTTGTGGGTTGTTAAATTTTTGCACTTTTAGATATGTTGGTTTCTATAAAGATGAGGTGACCGAATTATACATGAATGCTAGAATAGAAAATGGCTCAATTATTTCTATGATCAAAGGTGTTGATGTAGAAATTAATCTCGATGATTTTCGGAGGATGTTTAATCTTGTTGAATCGAATTTGAGAGTAGAAAATCATGTGCATGATGTCAATGCCATTTGGGCCGAGGTACGCGATGCAAACGCACCGCTATCTCCGAAGGTTAATGGTAACAAAAGAGATTTGAAGAAGGATTATGGATTGTTGTTGGATATTGTTCATAAATGTGTAGAATCCCGGTATCATTGCCGTGACAAGTTGTCAAAAGAAAAATTGTTGATTATGGATATTATCTTGAACAATATTTATGTGGATTGGGGTGCGTTTATGTTTGGGAAGTTGTGTGAATCTTTAAGGAAGGCGAAACCTTTGGTGGATGGATGGTTTCAACAGGAGATCGGTTACGGGTTTGCCGTTGGTGAGATTTTGAGAACCAAGAATGTCACCCTTACCAAAGCCAAGCATATTACAAACCATAGCTACCTCTTTTGGCCACCCAACTCCAATGAACCTAAAAATCCTACCTTACCCACAAGCCTACCAAAACCCACCCGAAAAAGAAAATTGCCCAACCCCTTCCAAAACCTTAAACAATATATCCGAGAACCAAGCCATGAAGGATCAAACACCCATGCCGTCCGATCCAATGAAGAACAATCTAGCCATCCAATCTCAAGACCCTTAACCACTCAAAACCCGAACCCAATTATCTTTGAGAGCCACGGTTTTGTTGAGGAAAATTGAGTTGAGGTGAATGTTGTTGAGAATGATCAAATTGAAGTTGGAAGTGATGATGAGATATCCACAATTGGGGCGGATAGTGCACTTTTGGAGGAGTATAAAAGAGCACTAGAATGGAGAGCATGGAGATTAGGAGACCACAACATGTTGGCCGAATCAATAGGGCCGAATACCATGGAAAGGGAAGAAATGGTGTTGAATTGGTTAGGCACACGGGATCTTGCTAGAGCTACCCGACTTTCGGTGATTAAGTCTCACTTTTTGACTAAGCTTGCTAGGAAGAAGAGAACCGAAAAGGGAGTGATGGTTGAAGCCACAACCGAAGAGCCTTTAGGAGAGTTTGATTCAAATGATATTCGCCGTGCCACCGCTATGTCTTTAGAGGATACCCGAAGAGGACCTGGAGAGGGATTTTTGGCGAGAAATGATGGTGTAGAGATCGTGGCATTTGATCCATATCCTGCGAATTTTGGAGATGAAAATTTGAATGAAAATTTGAGCTTTGAGTCTTACTTTCCACATCCCGTAACGGAGGTTACGGAGTCTATTCGTGAAGAAGGAAATGCACCAAGTCAAGGGGTTTCTTTAAATTTGGTTGAGACAAGGAATTTGCCTACTTTGCCATCTTCCTATGAGTTTTATGACCAAGAACATCCAAGAAATAGATCAACATTGCTTCTTTGCTACAACACCGAGGAAGCCGAACCCAACCTTGTTGATACAATGATCACCACACCAAGAGATGATTTTGCACACCCTTTGCCAATTACAATCACACCCGTGCAACATGAACCCTTGATCAATACTCAAGCCTTGAGAGAAGAAATTGTTGGAGATGTTAGGGGCATTGTACAAGAATCTACGGGTGGATTGAGAACAAAGATGGAGGCAATGGACACAAAACTTGATGATTATCACAAGGAGATGGTGGATCGTGCTCAACAATTGTTTAGGCAAGGCCTATTAAAAACTGAAATTGACACGGCCAAAGATGAATTGAAGAAAGATGTGATGAAGTTGTTCAATGAAATGGGAAAGCATGGGTCCGATACTACGTCGAGGCTCAAACTTTTGGAACAACAAGTGCAAGGTTTACTAACTCAATCGCGTATTCACATGGATCTTCTAGAGGGAGTGCGTGACAAGCAAGATTCTTCCACCAAGAGCTTTCAACGATTCATAGATGCTGCCGAAAAGGGGGAAGGATTGGCACGTCATTTTGTGCCACAAGCTTATGCGTACACACAACCAAGAGCTCCAAGAGGACCAATGGTTGAACTAATTCGACCAACACCACCAAGAGCTCCAAGCCATGTAAGTATGATTGATTACCTTAGAGGAACTTGTCCGAGCCCAAGTTCTACATCTCTAGGAGTGTTGCCACCGACGCTGATTGCTCCAATGCCGAAGCCAATTGCAACAAGGATTCAAAAATTGCAAGAACTTCAAACGGAATTCAGACACCGTAGTGAACAAATGTGTGACGGTCGAACGTTTGATGAATGTATTTTCTGGCATGAAGCAGGAGTATTGAAAGGGAACAACATTAGGGAAGCGTACGGCAACTATGTCACCGGGCAAGTGACCGCACCCTATCAACACAAAGAGCTAGAAAAGGACTTCAAGAAATTGAGGGAGTTCATCAATGCGAAGTTGAAAGGGAGGTAACAAAGTTGTTTGTCAAATTCAATTTTTGGTGTATAATTTATTTTAGCTAGCACATTTGTTTTGACATCCTATATATGCTAAGCTAAAATGGGTTGAAATTGCATGATGAAAATATTTCGTACCATACGAAGTAAGCCCTAGTTAATTTATTTATTTTGTGCTTTTATGTCACAAGATTTTAAATTGGACTTAGTAATTGCATGTGATGCGTATAATTGAGAAAATAAAATTGAAAGGGGGAAGAAAAATTAAAAGATAAAAATCAATACGCAACCCCGCGTTATAGTCTCAATATACGTTTAGGACCGTCCAAAATTAAAATCTCTAGGTCTTAAATTTGTTAAACCCGTCAATTGGCTAGTCGAAATAAAATCGAATAAAAGAATTTTTTTTTTTTCAAAATTGACAAAGCCAAAATGACTTGGGTATAAGTTTCGGCATCATCAAAAAGGGGGAAATTGTTAGGAATATATTGTAAATTTTGATGAGCCGAATGTATTTTTGAAAAATCAAGTAGTCCCCATTTTTATTCTATTTAAGTCAGTTTGAGTCTACGGAGTATGGTGCACCCATATCATGCAACCCATGTACAAGTCTGGAAAATCACAAGTTGATTTTAGATGTTAAGCGGGATTATAGCTTAACACAATTATGATGCGGATATGTCACCAAGAACCATGCTAGAGGAGTTGGAAGAAACGTGTGTGAGCTATGCCAAATGATCTTAAGTTTGAATCTCAATTAAATCATTTTTAAGCTTGAGAGACTAGCTTGGACCGTATAACCTTATGGGAAACTAGCTTGGACAGTATGGACTAGCTAAAATGGAGACTAGCTAAGATTGGAGACTAGCTAACAATATGGAGACTAAGTAAAATGCACAAGTCTCACAAAAGCCATGCACCAAATGGAGAAACATACCAAGTATGGTGGACCAAGCTTAAATTCGAAACAGAGCATCTCACCATGGACAACTGTGAAGTTTTTACAGAGGTTCCAGTATATTATTTTACAAGGATCATGAAGGAGAAAATATCTGATATATTTTCATATGAACATCAAGTTTTTACGGTGGAACCGGAGACGCTCAAAGAAGGCTGATTCGCGGAGAAATTATTTTATACTCAAGCAAGAATCAGCAGATAAATTATTTGATCAACTTGACATGTCAGAGTATCTATGAAGGACCAGAAATGTCAAAGATTGCCGCGCCGAATTTATTCAAAATCTGGAGGCTACAAAATTCAAGAAACGGCAACGGGCATATTATTCAAATCATCTGACAAAAGGAGAAAAGACATCTACCTAATATTTCAGATCAAGTTGAAAATATCTTTTGATCAACTACAATTCAAAATGGATGATCGAGATCAAAAGTTGATCAATGGGCAAATAGCTTTTACTAGCTATAAATTGTCCAAGCAGACTTGAAGACAAACAGATAGAAGTGAGAGAGCAGTTAAGAAAGAAAAACCCCAAGTGATAGAGCAGTTCAACAACTTGAACAACGGCTAAGACATACAAGCAAAAGATACAAGCTATTTTTTAATTAGCCGAAAAGGGGGGAACAGAGCTTCATAGAATAAAATTCAAGTCTGAGTGAGAGAGAAATTTTATTTCTTTGTAATATTCTCTACTGAGTGTAGAAAGAGGGCGGAGTAACTAGAGAGAGTGAAAAACCCTGGTTGAGTGTAGCTTTGTGCGTAGCACTCGTGGTGAAGGGCAGAGTAACAAGAGGAGCTTGTGAAAACCCTTGGAGGACGTAGCTTTGTGCGTAGTTCTCGTGGTGTAGGAGTACAGCTTGGTGCGAAGTACTCGGGAAGGCGGAGTAACAAGAGGAGCTTGCGAAAAACCTTGGAGGAGTGTAGCTTTGTGCGAAGCACTCGGGGAAGTGTCGGTGGACACTTATTCACTATTGTATCTGGGTGATCAAAGAATAGTGAATTTCCTCCTTGAAGTGAAAAGGAGAAGAGTCGACTAGGAGGATTACACCACCTCTGAACCAGTATAAAATCTCTCTCTCTATTTACTTACTGCTCATATATTTTGTGCATGCTTATTCTAACTGCGAACTAACCCGATTACGATTTATCGCATATCTTTATCTGTCTGGGTTTGATAGTCCCCACATTTGCATGCAAGCCAAACTTTACGTACATCATCCTTAAACCATATCAAGTGTTTCTAACGTGTTGCATGTTTAGAATATCTCCTTGAGCACCGCACTAATTAAGCATAACACTTTACCGCTACTTATTCCGCTGCACACTCTATGTTACTTATCTTGTTAATGCTTGTTACTTAGAGTTGAAATTACCAAAGTGTTATTTGCCTTGTGTGTTTTCGAAGAAAGTTTGAAAAGTTAGAGAAGTCTATTCACCCCCCCCCCCCCTACCTCTAGACTTCTCGCCACCCTTTAGGGACCAACATAAACAAACACCTGCACACGTTCATGATCACAATTCATTTGTGAACAATAAATAATATACGTTCACGAACAATAATCAAACAAACAACACAACTACAAAACTAATATAATATAATATATGTTTGTGAACATGTTCGCGAACATTATTAAACGAACACAAACGAGCTTGTTCACGAACATTATTAAATGAACATAAACAAGCTTGTTCATGAACATTAGTAAACGAACACAAACGAGCTTGTTCACGATCTCTTAGCAAACGAGCTTACAACTGTTCAAGCTCTGTTCGTTTATTAACCGAGCTCTAAATTTTGTTTGTTAATGTTCGTTTACCTTAACAAACGAACATAAATGAACGCTTACCGAACACGAACACGAGTAGTTTGTCGAAAGCTCTGTTCGCTAACACCCCTACATGAACATGTACTGGTGTTTGGTTATTAAAGGTTCACGAACGTGCTCATGAACGTAAACCAACATGTTCGTGAACGTGTTTGTTAACGAACATGTTTGTTAACGTTAACGAACAC
Source organism: Ipomoea nil (assembly GCF_001879475.1). NCBI lineage: Eukaryota > Viridiplantae > Streptophyta > Magnoliopsida > Solanales > Convolvulaceae > Ipomoea > Ipomoea nil. The sequence goes on along the minus strand of NW_017617100.1, from coordinate 738,856 downwards.
GTTCGTGAACGTGTTCGTTAACGTAAACGAACACGTTCGTGAACGTGTTTGCGAACGTTAACAAACACTAATGAACGCTTAACAAACGAACACGAACAGGATTTTCAAAAACCTTAACAAACGAACACAAACACGAACACCCCAAAATTCTTAACAAACGAACACGAACAACTTTCGTTCGTTTATGTTCGGTTCGTTAACAGCCCTACTGGCAACCATAATATCGTAAATCTAAGCTAATAGTGAAGACGAATGTTGGGATAATAATCATTGTAAGTATAATCCATCTATCAAATCTATCTAATTCGTTTAATTTAGCCAAGCATTTGTAGATTATCTTTACGAATTTTTTCAATTTTAAGTCTAAGAAAGACATAATCTTTGAATAGATTAAACGATATGAGCAGTAGGTTCACTTAATCGTCTCTTTATGATTTTTTTTCTTTAAATTTAGAAATGCATGCGTTGGTAGCCTAATTTATTTCACGGTGGCGTACTTGGATGGGGATTATTTTTCTTGATTGTTGTAGATCTATGAATTTTTTCTTTATTCTCTTTACCCACAAATGTTTCTAACTGTTTCTTTTTGGTTTTGTTTTTACTTTTTGCAGAATGAGTAGCTTCAAAGAGGCATTTGAAGAAAGCTAAGTATTTTTTGTGTGATTTGTTCAATAAGTAGATTTCGTATTGATATGATGTCTACTGATGATAGATGTAAAAAGAAAATAAAAGTAAAGTTGTATTTAGCTTTGTATTCATTTGAAATTTCCGATTGCTTCCTATAACACACGATCTTGTCAGTTTCTTTATTTCTTGAACTGTTGAAGTATAGCATACTTTGAGCTGATTATTGCTGCTATTTGATTAGAACTGTTTGAGTAGTTGTTCCTTTTATAGCTTGGCATAGAATTGCTATTATTAATTAGCTGTTGTCATAGTTAATTCTTCCTGGGAAATATAACAGGCTCATGACTATTTATGACAACCTACTAAAATTAAAAGCTTAATATGATTTGTTTGGTGTTTACTGTCATCTTAATATGATTTAGTTGTTATTTGTATTGATTTTTTAAGCTGTTGATATACCCTTTTTGTAGTCATAGTCCCATGTGATTATTAAGCTGAACATTGTATTCAAGTAGTATATGAATTTATTGTCTAATTTAGTATAGTTAATTTTTTTCTTTTAGCTCTGCAATAGTTAACTATGTGTATGATTTTTTCAATATATAGTTGAATTATATATATGATGCTTTAGAGTAATGCCTTTCATAATAATGATGAATTTTGTTATTCTTAAATTTTTTGAATATTAAATTTCCCGGTACAATTTCATTTTAATTTGTCTATTTAATTTAGACTGTTTAAGTTAGGATGTTTTCTAATGCTATGGCTTAAATTGTTTTTAATTATTTATTTTTTTATAATGTTTTGTAACAGTATATTTTCAGGTACCAATGCTGTGTCATGTTAAGTATATGACTACAACAATTATAGGAAGGATGCGTAAATGCTTTGGCACCTTGAAATGTCAAGTAAGTGTTCTTAAACATTACTAACATTATAGTGTTTTGGGACCTTTGTTATGTAACTTTTGTTTTTATTAGATTAAGTGTGTTACTCAAATCTATTCCTAAATACAATCTATATTGGATGATATACATCATTATTTAAAAAAAAAAAAAAACAGATAAACAAAAATGGTTATCAAGTTGTTGATTCATCCACAGGAACTTCATCTTTATCAATAATTTATTCAACTTTGACAGTTGCTTGTTTCTTCTATTTTGAACTTTGTACTGGAGAATTAATCTAGTAGGCATCTCTTAACTGCATCACTTTCGGTTCCTTTAACAGTCCTTTCTTGGTCAGCATTCAAAATGGGGCTCTATGCCTCATGGTCAGAAAAAATTAATCCCTAAATAGGTAACATAAAATGAGTTAGAAAATGCAATCTTAATGATATATACATAAAACATTTTTATCAAAACTGAATACTTAACTCACCACATCACCATCTTTAAGTTCCAACTTTGAAGTCAAATCTTTATCCTTACTATCAAGAAGTCCAGGGCAGAAAACAACAAATAGAGATGAGTCAATCTTAATTTCCATTACAGTAAAAGCATTAAGTAGATTGACAAATTGATCCTTCCTCACAGCAATTTTAAATAACATTCAAAGACCTACCAAACTTTCAAGCTCTATGGGGATTTTTCTAACCACCTAAAAAATGAGAACAAATTTAGTTAACAGTACAGATACAATCTATGTATAGAGGTATAGAGAATAACCATGATATAAGATTAGTACCGAGAAACACAGCATAACCACTGGTGTTTTTCCTGTCAATCGGACAACCTGCCCCGTCTGAGTCAGAGAAGGCCCTCATAGCTTGTATCTGTATTGTACTGGTGGTTAGAAAAATCCCCATAGATTGTATCTGTACTGTTAACTAAATTTGTTCTCATTTTTTAGGTGGTTAGAAAAATCCCCATAGAGCTTGAAAGTTTGGTAGGCGATTCACCGAGTATGACAAATCTGGGCGTGTTATCGTCAAATACTGCAGTGCCCCTACAATGCGCCGGTAGTGTGTTGGGTTCTCATATGCGGATGTTGTCGAGATGACTGATGTGGTGACAGCCGCCGGTGTGGTGAGAGATTTGCAGTCCAGCATCCCTGCACGACTAAGTAAGTCTGTCATGTAACGCCGCTGAGAGAGAATGAGCCCATCATCCGTAGATATGGTCTCGATGCCCAAAAAGAAACCCGGGCTTCCAAGATCACGGATTTTAAAAGTGGATGCAAGCCTCTGTAGCAGGGTATTGATCAGCGTAGCATCATTCCCCATCATGATGATGTCATCAACGTATACAAGCAAGAACACCCGAGATGTGCCGGACGTGTAGTGGAACAACGAGACATTTGTTTTTGACGAGGCAAATCCTGCAAGTAGTAGAAAATCATGAAGCCGTTTGAACCAAGCCCGGGGGGCCTGTTTCAACCCATATAGTGAGCGCTGCAGATGGCATACGTGATCCGGGTGCACTGGATCTTCGTAACCAGGCGGCTGCTTCATATACACGGTCTCGGCTAGATGCCCATTAAGGAAGGCATTATGGACATCTAACTGGCGCATCGTCCAGTTGGATGAAACAGTAAGAGAAAGGAGCATCCGGACAGTAGTTGGTTTAATCACCGGATTATATGTGTCGAAGAAGTCCTCGCCGGCAACCTGGTTGAACCCTTTGGCTACCAGTCGGGCCTTATATCGCTCGACTGATCCGTCAGCCGTACGTTTGGTGCGAAACACCCACTTGCAGCCAATTATGTTCATGTGTGGCTCAGGTGGCACCAGACGCCAAGTGCTGTTGTGCAGCAGTGCATTGAACTCCTGATCCATGGCCTCTCGCCACTGTGGATGGCCTATACAGCCTGGGAGTAGCACGTTGGATCAGTGGTTATATGTAAAGCATGAAACTGCTCGGCAGTGCCCCGAGTCTAGTGACGGAGACGCATTACATGGCCTCGGTCCTGGGGCTCGGTACGACACCGTTTAGTCCTAGCACGAGGTGGTGCAGTGACAGCTAGAGGCGCGGGTTCATGTGCCAATGGCACGGGTTTAGCCTCGGGTACCGAAATGATGCTCGATGGTGGGTCCGTCAGGGCAAGTCGTGGGACTATGGGCTCGGACGCCCACGGAAAAGACTTGGGCGGAGTAGACGAAACAGGTGTCCGAGTTGCAAAAGGAAACACCGTCTCGTCAAACCGCACGTGACGACAGATATAAACTTTCCCAGTTAACCGGTCCATGCATCTATATCCCCTAAAAGACAGGGGGTAACCAAGGAAGACACAGGGTGCCGAGCGATATTCTATCTTATGCCGATTGTATGGCCTGAGATAGGGATAGCACTGACACTCGAAAATTCGAAGAAACGTGTATGGAGGAGACACTTTATGTAGGCGAGAGTAGGGGCTGTCAAAGTTTAACACAGGTGTTGGCAGATAATTTATTAGGGTAGTGGCAGTTTCGAAGGCATAGTCCCAATACTCAAGTGGTACTGAGCCCTCAGCAAGTAGAGCAAGGCCCGTTTCGACAATATGCCTATTACGGCGCTCTACTCGCCCATTTTGTTCATGTGTGTAGGCACATGACTGCCGATGATTGATGCCCAGTGTTTGGAATGTGGTTTGTAGTTTTCTATACTCACCCCCTAAATCCGATTGGATACACTTGATAGAGCGGGAAAATTGCCGCTCTACCAACACCCGAAACAATTCTAAACTTTTATAAACATCTGATTTTACCCGTAACGGATAAAACCAACAGAACCGAGAATAATCGTCTACAGAAAGTAAGAAGTAGCGATGACCACTAGTGGAAACTACCGGAGCCGGGGCCCCATACATCGGTAAAAATTAAATCTAAAACATTGGTGCTAGATTTATGAATTCTATCTAATTTAAACCGGGACGACTTGCCGAGGTGACAAGCCGGGCATGACTCCAAGGACTTGGATTTATTTGGTGAAACTGGACAATCTTTTAGGATGCGATTCTGGACAACACCATGCGGGTGACCCAACCTTCGATGCCAAACGTCTTGCGTGGCACGAGAACTGACGAACGCAAACTGTGTATTTGACAACGGAAGCTTGTAGAGTCCCCCTGATGTTGGCTCCTTAAGCAGAATGGCCCTGGTTTTGGAATCCTTCACAATAAAACAGTCGTTATGAAATTCGAAGTAAACACTGTTTTCTTTAGTAAATTTTTGAACGGAAAGTAAAGGGACCGACAGACACGGAACATGTAACACATTGGACAAATTTAACGGTTTGGACACGGACGGGATTGATGCATGACCGACACGTGAGATAGTCAAACTTGCGCCGTTCCCGACTCGTAGCACATCCGGCCCGGTGTACTCATCCGATTGGGACATCATGCTTGTGTCCGGCGTAGCGTGCGCGGTGGCACCGGTGTCGGGGTACCATCCATCCGCCGATGAAGCCGAGGGTGCCGGCGATAGTTCTCCGGCAGTGGCGACATGGCCTTCCGCCGGCGGTTGCGTTGTATACCTCTTGTAACAATATATCGCCATGTGACCTTGGGCGTGACAAATTTGACACCTAGGCGCACCACGGCCATTCCGGCCACCTCTGCCGCGGCCTTGCCGGCCATTGCCGCCTCTGCCGCCTCACCACTGCTGCCCCGAGCCTCCAGATCGTCCGGCATCTCCACTGGACCCGCGACCATGCCCCACATACAGCGCCTGCGGAGGACCTCCATTGCCGTCGCCAACTGCAGAGAATTCATCAGAGATGATGAATTCTTACGCCTGCAAGAAATCCGCAAGCTGCGGCAGTGAGATGGAGTGATTGGTGGCGGTGAGCGAAGCTGCCATGATCCGCAAGTCCTGACGTAATCCGCGTAGAACGTATAAGTTCTGTTCGGTGGAAGACAGTGGCCGTCCGGCCTGAGCCAAGGCTTCCACGAGGACTTCCGCACGCCCCAAGTACTCAGCAGTCGACAGGTTTCCTTGCCTCAACGTCTGGAATTGGCCTAGAAGGCTGAGACATCGAGCTTCGGTGGAGGATCCAAGGGACGTGGTGATTGACGTCCAAACCTCCGCGCCTGTCTCCCGTCCGACGGCTAGGTGGAGCACTTCATCGGACATGGAGGAGATGAGCATGGACAATATCGACTGGTCTTGCAAGACCCAGGCCTTGTGCGCTGGGTTGGGGATAACGGCGGTCGTCGTCGTCGCGCCGGAGCCGAAGTTGTCGGATGAAGCAGCGGGAATTGTGGATGGCGGACACGGCGTTGATCCATCGACAAATCCAAGTAGATCCTGCCCCCGGAGGAAGGGGACGAGTTGAGTTCGCCAAAAAAGAAAGTTTCGGCTATTGAGCTTCATGGAAACGTGGTGATGGGCGCCGGAGAGGGAATTGGTGGTCGCCGGCGAAGGGGAACCACCGGCGTCACCGTGCGCTCGGAGGAGTGCGACGACATGACGGAGGAAAACGGATGATCTACGTTGATTTTGGTGGAGAGAGAAAAGGATCGTAATCCTATCTGATACCAGATGAGAGTTTGAAATTGATTGATCAGTTGTAACAGAAAGGGATTACAGCAGATAAAAGGTAACTGACTAGAAACTCTCCTAACTAATAGAGAGCTTCAGTCAAACTAATCCTACACCACATAATTACATAATACAAAGACTATATAATATGACATTTATTAACATTGATCTGTGTAGAGCCTCTACTTTCAGGTATTTCATAAACTCTAACACAACTCACTCCTATTGCTCTTCAATATCTAGAGGCTTTAACAAAAATGTACTGCAGAGATTTTATATATGGTTTACTACTAATCAGGTACTTCGAACAGGAGAGATGGACAAATGGGGAGTGGAGATGTATATCAACAAAGGTTTCTATAGACTGTAAAATTAGATTTTGAAATTTGAATATTTTCTTGGAAGCATGAAGCTGGCTGGAAACCTTTCACTTTCCAAGAGCACAATCAATAGCTGATTATTTCGAAGCATTTAATGCTATATATACAGATGTAAAATATGTATGTGTCTATCTGTATGTCTGTAGGTGTATATATGTACTGTAAATCAATTTATATTTATTTATTTAGGTTTAGGTTATCATTAGAACTCTTGAATTAGTAGAAGTCTATTTATTTTGCTTGGTATCCGAACATAGTAGTCGGATAATGCACATTGGAAACCCAAAAGTCATGTGGACACAATTAATTCGACACATATAACTAAATGCTTAAAACGACGGAGTATAGTATAGGCGGGAAACTATTTTTGGTAGAAAGTTACTGCTTTATTATAATGATAGATTTCAAAAAAATTAAAAATGATGAATTAATTATGGAAAAATTAAACCAAGAATTGGAAATGAGAAATTCAGAAAAATATAATTTACTAGAAAAATATCTAAATGATATCCACAAATTAAAACAAAATTTTGAAAAAAAATTGAAGAAGAAGAAAACATGAGTCTAGAAGAAAATTCCATAAAAAGTTTTATGAATACAGCAGAAACTAGTACAAATAAAAACACTGCCACATCTTCATATTATCCATCTGCTACCCCTGAACAGATGGCTTACCTAGTAGGACATCCTCCTAGACTACCTGTCAAATTTACAACCAAAATAATCCTAATATGAGAACTTTGGGAAAAAGAACTCCTCATGAAATTCAAATATTGAGAAAAGATCCTATAATTTTAAACATTGCTAATATTCATCCACAATTATTGGATAATTATTTAGAGCAATGGACTGCCATGATGATTAGAGACTTTGAAAGTAGACATTTCAATATCACAGAAGGTGATGAAATGATCAAAATTGCTGAAAATTATCTGGGAGATATTGTTAGGGCTGCATGGGAAGCCTTTAAAACAAATTTTCTAGACAAATTAGCGGAATTAATTGCTCAAGGGAGCAATATACATAATTTTGCTTATTTGATACACAGAATTATCACAGGCAGAGATGCCAACACTGGACTAACAAATTAGACAAGCAGAAGCTATGAGAGACTTGGAACAAATTCAATTATTTGATTAGAATCATGTAATAGAATTCCTCCAAGACTTTTATGCTCTAGCAAGTATTTCAGGAAATTATTTTTCTCCAGAATTAGGAGAAAGGCTTTTTACCAAGTTACCCGGACCATTGGGTAAAGAAATCCCTTAATCATGGAAATTGTTACAAGCCAATGATATTTTTGACAATATAGGAATAAGAATTCAACACATTATTAGTGAATTAAAAAAATGCACTTACATTCAAATTCAAAAAGAATTAAAACAAAAGAATGTAGGCTTTTGCAAACAAATTTACACTCCTCAACAGTATGGAAAACATCCTGATGATGGGTGCCAAAGAAAACAAACTAAACAAAAGAAAAATTATGTTAAGAGAAATTATTTGAGAAAATCAAATGTGTTAACGTATATATTCTAACGAATATATTCTAATATATATTTAGCTTTGTATTTTTGGTTGATTATTATCCTCATTAATTGTCTTTGATTTTCTTTCTTTTTCTTTATCTTACAATTTGTATATATAGGAGTTCATCCTTTGTAATTGATTCAAGAGATATATACATACAATTCATACTATTTGTAACATGGTATCATAGCCTTTAATTTTTTTTCCTTCTGTTCTTGACACTGCCGACCGGAGCTCCCTGTCTTCAGCATACGTATTCGAAGCCGCGACCTGCAGTGTCCAGCGTACGGAGTCATCGAAAATCTTCTCTTTCTCCGTGAGTCTCCTTCCAATCCGTACTGATTCTCCGTTGTGCCGTACTGATTCTCCGTTGTGCCGTACGTGATTCTCCTTCCGATTTGTGGAGTCCAACACGTTCCAGCAGAGTTCCGTGATTCTTTGCTGTTCAGTTCCAGAAGAGTGACGCCAAGGGGAGACCAAGAGAGGATAGAGGCTACAGAGTTTGTCCTCTCTGCCAACTTGTTATAATAATTTACTTTTCTGGTTATTATTTTTTTCCTCTCCGGTTTATTGTTTGCTTGGAAAATTTGGTTTTTCGTCATCTCTCCGGTTTAAAGTTTGCTTGGAACAATTGTTCATTTTGGTTCTTCCCTCTTTTCTATGGATAAAGTTGAGGTCTCCCGTCCTATTGGAACGATTTTGGATGGTACCAATTATACCCTATGGTCTCAACGCATGAAGAGTGTTGGAGTTGAAGAGGTCTCCCGTCCAATCAAAATGTTCTCTACTTTCTTCTCATGGTTGTCAGGTGCAGGATCCTCAGACAGGCCAGATTCTTGGGACAGGTCGCAAGATAGGTAGATTATTTGAGCTCACATCCATTAAACTCCATCTTTCCAGGCAGATTTCTGCTTCTACCACATTTCCTTCCATTTATCAATGGCACCTCCGTCTTGGTCATGCTTCTCTTACTAAACTTCGAACTTTAGTTTCTAATGGGTCATTAGGACTCTCCAAAGTTGAAACCTTTAATTGTTTACATTGCCAGTTAGCTAAACAACCTGCTTTATCTTTTCATAATAATATCTCTATTTGTGACACTCCGTTTGGTTTAGTGCATTCTGATATTTGGGGTCCAGCCCCAACTCCTACTGTGAATGGATACAAATATTTTGTTTTATTTATTGATGATAATTCAAGATTTACATGGATATATTTTTTAAAGCATAGGTCAGAATTGCCTAAGACCTATATTGATTTTGCAACTATGATTAAAACCCAATTTTCTTATCCTATCAAAATTCTCCGTACGGATAATGCAATGGAGTATCGAGATTCAATCCTTCTCCAATTTCTGAAAACACAAGGAACCCTTGTCCAACGATCTTGTCCACATACCTCTCAACAAAATGGCCAAGCCGAGCGCAAACATCGACATATTTTAGATTCTGTTCGGGCTCAACTCCTTTCCGCATCTTGTCCAGAAAAATTTTGGGGTGAAGCGGCTCTCACATCAGTTTATACCATTAATCGTCTTCCTACTCCTGTTTTAAAGAACTTGTCTCCTTTTGAAAAATTGTATGGTAAGACCCCAGATTATTCTACTCTTAGACCTTTTGGTTGTGCTTGCTTTGTTCTTATTCCTCCTCATGAACATACCAAACTTGAACCTCGTACTCGTCTTTGTTGTTTCCTTGGGTATGGGATAGAGCACAAAGGCTATCGTTGTTGGGATCCTATTTCTGGTCGGCTACGTATTTCTCGTCATGTTACTTTTTGGGAACACAAAATGTTCTCTACTTTGTCCAAATTTCACGATTCTTTGTCTACTTCCCAACCCTTTTTTACTGATTCTTCCAGAGACTTGTTCCCTACAGATTCTGGCACTTTATCTACACGTCTGCCTACAACCAAGTTAGTTTCTACAAACTCCTCTGCTAGTTTCCCTCCTGAATCTAACTCTGCACCTACAGTTGAGTTTTTCCCTACAGACTCCCCTAGTGAGGCTCATTCTGACTTGCCATCTGCTCCTGTATCTACGGATTTGGCTTCCTCTGATGATCTTGTTCCTCCTCTTCGTCGCTCAACACGAGTAAGAGAAGTTCCTTTACACCTTAAAGATTATCATTGTTTTTCTACTATTCTCTCTTTACAAGAACCTAGTTCTTATCGAGAGGCTAGTACTAACCCTCTTTGGCAGCAAGCAATGTTGGAAGAACTTCAAGCCTTGGAGAAAACTCATACTTGGGACCTCGTAGAGCTCCCTTCAGGTAAAACTCCTATTGGATGTAAATGGATCTATAAGATCAAAACACGCTCAGACGGCTCTGTTGAACGTTATAAAGCCCGGTTGGTGGCCAAAGGCTATACTCAAGAGTATGGCATTGATTATGAGGAAACATTTGCTCCGGTTGCTCGTTTGACCTCTATTCGGAGTCTTTTGGCTATTGTTGCAGTTAAACGTTGGCCTCTTCTCCAGATGGATGTTAAGAACGCTTTTCTCAACGGCGATCTTGATGAAGAGTTTATATGAAGCCCCCACCTGGATACTCTCATAATTCTCAACAAGTTTGTCTACTTCGGCGTGCGCTATATGGACTTAAACAAGCACCTCGTGCATGGTTTGCAAAATTCAGCTCCACGATTGCACGATTTGGTTTCACCTCTAGTCCTCACGATTCTGCCTTGTTTGTTCGCCATACTAACAAGGGTGTTGTTTTCTTGTTACTCTATGTAGATGATATGATTATTACAGGTGATGATTCCAGGGCTATTTCTGATGCCCAACATTATCTTAATCAACATTTTGAAATGAAGAATTTGGGACCTCTTAGATATTTTCTAGGTCTTGAAGTTTCTTCCACTTCTAATGGCTACTATTTATCTCAAGTTAAATATGCAGCTGATCTACTCTCACGGGCTGGTATAACAGATTCTAGTACTACATCTACACCATTGGACACAAATGTTAAATTAACACCTTTTGATGGCACACCCCTTGCTGATCCTACACTATACAGGCAACTGGTTGGTAGCCTTGTTTATCTTACAGTAACTCGTCCGGATATTTCTTATGCTGTTCACGTAGTAAGTCAATTTATGGCAGCTCCTCGTACAATTCACTTTACTGCTGTGCTCCGTATCTTACGATATGTTAAAGGTACTCTTGTGCACGGTCTTCATTTTTCTGCTCACTCCTCATTAACCTTGTCTGCCTACTCTGATGCTGATTGGGCTGGAGACCCTACTGATCGTCGTTCAACCACTGGTTACTGTTTCTTCTTGGGCGACTCACTTATTTCATGGCGAAGTAAAAAGCAAACAGTCACTTCTCGGTCTAGCACTAAATCTGAATATCGGGCACTTGCTGATGCTACTTCTGAATTGATTTGGCTTAGATGGCTACTTGAAGATATGGGTATTAAACAATCCTCGCCTACTGTTCTTCATTGTGATAATCAGAGTGCAATTCAAATTGCCCATAATGATGTATTTCATGAACGGACCAAACACATCGAGACGGATTGTCATTTTATTCGCCAACATATTAAACATGGCACTGTGCAACTTACTTATGTTTCTTCCGAAGATCAATCAGCAGATATTTTTACTAAAGCTCATCTCCCTGGACGGTTTCAGTTTTTACTGCGCAAACTCAAGTTGACTTCTACTATCCCACCTTGAGTTTGAGGGGAGGTGTTAACGTATATATTCTAACGAATATATTCTAACGAATATATTCTAATATATATTTAGCTTTGTATTTTTGGTTGATTATTATCCTCATTAATTGTCTTTGATTTTCTTTCCTTTTCTTTATCTTACAATTTGTATATATAGGAGTTCATCCTTTGTAATTGATTCAAGAGATATATACATACAATTCATACTATTTGTAACAAAATGCAAGAAAACCCTACCTAAATAAGACAAGACATGTTAGAAAATACAATCTTAATAAAACATACAAGAAAACAGTTACTTGTTTTGCTTGTAACAAACCTGGACATTTATCTTCTGTCTGTCCAAACAGACAAAATTTATTTACCAAGGAATCAAATTTAGTTTCCACAATAAATGAAGATTTGGAAGAAATAACATCTGATATTTCTAGTGAATCTAAAATTTGGAGTATTTGTTCCTTAGAAGGAATGGAAACTGCAGAAGTTGAAATTCAAGAAGATAATTTTCCAAACAATGGAATCCCTTTAGAAAAATTAAATAATTTTAATCATTTCTAAATGGAAAATTGCATACATAATTGGAAATTTAAATTAGGAAGTGACAATATTATGTGTCACAAATGTAACTGGTATCCAACTTTTAATAAAAGGTGGAAGTGCCAGACATGTATGAAGCAAATTTGATCAAATTGCATTAAAAAGCATTTTGAGATAGAAATTCCAAATTCATAACAAATTAACACAATAAAAAATCCTGAAAATAAGATTGATCAATTAGAAACTAGAGTGATCAATTTAGAAAAAAGACTAGATATGGTGGAAGAAAAACAACATAAACTAATAATTTTGGTAGAAAAAGGGAAACAAATATCTGAAGAAAGAAATTTTAAATTCACCCAATTATCCCAAGAAGAGCTAAACATTATCAACACAAAAAAAGCAGAAACTTGTACTGCTCCCATACCTTTAATTTGTAACACTGAAAAATTAATTCAAATTGTAATTCCTTGAAAAATAATAATACATGGATTAACATGTATTTTACCAATCTTAGTAGTCTCGGGAGCAACCTCATCTACAATAGACTTGAGAATCTTACCAGAAGAAATTAAACAAAAGATAGTTAAAGTGCCACCTGTTTTCTCAACACAATTTGATGTAAGATATATTAAATATAATATATATATTATATATAATATATCTATGTATTTATATATAATAATATATAAATAGGAAGAGAGAGAGAGGAAGATTAGAATGAATAATGTTTATTCACTGGGATGATTTAACAATTGAAAATACACCACATATTTATACTAAGAGAAAGCTAATAAATAGGAAGCTAATGCCCCATGTACTACTCCTATAATCTAGGCATGTTCTACATTAACATACATGACTCACCCATGTTTGTTTTTATTAAATTCTTTGACTTGGTTTAATTACTAATAATAATAATATTATTATTATTATTATAACATTGCCTCCTTTAAACCAAGTTGGATGTATTGGTCATCCCAATTTCCTTCTTCAATTTGAAAAAATGTCTTCGTCCTCAAGTTGGATATACTGACTTGTATTTCGTTTTGTAAACCCACTTGACTCCAATTGGCTTCTTCCCAGGAGGTAAATCTGTGAACTCCCAGGTACCATTCTTTTCAATGACACGTATCTCCTCATCCATCGCCTTAAGCCAATGAGTTTCTGTAGCAGCCTCCTCAAAAGTTAAAGGATCACAATCTGCAAAGAGAGCAAATTGAATAATCTCTTCATCAGACAGGTCATTATCACGACCCAAAACATAATCTTGCAAGCGAGCTGGTAAGTGGCGCTCGCGCTAAGATCGTCGAACTGACGGTTCTGGCTGTGAAGGAGACTGGACATTATCTAGAATCGGTTGCTCATAAACAATATTTTCAACAACAGGAATAACAACTGAACTTTCATCTTTAGCTAACCAATCCCAGGCACCATATTCATCAAAAGTGACATCACGACTTATAACAACCTTCTTAGTTTCAGGATTGTATAGTTTATAAGCCTTTGAAGCGTCACTATAACCAATGAATATGCACTTCTCACCTTTATCATCCAACTTCTTTCTCAATGGATCCGGCACGTGGGCATATGCCAAACATCCAAAAACCTTGAGATATTTGATAGAGGGTTTTCTCCCACTCCAAGCTTCTTCGGGCGTCTTATCACGGACACTCTTAGTTGGACACCTATTCAACACATAGACAGCACAAGCAAGAGCTTCTGCCCAAAAAGGTTTAGGCAGATCCTTGGATTTCAACATGCACCTCACCATATCCATGATTGGCCTATTCTTCCTCTCAGCCACTCCGTTTTGTTGTGGAGTGTATCTAGCTGTCATTTGTGCTGAATACCCTTTTCTTTCAGAAAATTATCACAAGCAATATATTCTGTACCTCTATCAGTTCTCAAGATTTTAACTTCATAACCACTTTGCTTTTCAACAAAAGCCTTAAATTGTTTGAAAACATCACATGCTTCAGACTTTTGCTTCAGAAAGTAAACCCATGTTTTCCTACTGAAATCATCAATGAAAGTAATAAAGTACTTACAACCTCCATGTGAGGTAACCTCCAACGAACACAGGTCTGAGTGAACAATCTCCAACTGTTTTGTAGCTCTCCTTGACTTGCCCATAGGGAAGGGATCTCTATGCTTCTTCCCAATCACACAAATCTCACATATACGATCAGGGACATTCACAACAGGTAAATCAGAAACAAGTTCCTTTCTCGCAAGATAGTTTAATCCAGAGAAATGAAAATGCTCAAACCGCATATGCCATGACCAATTATCATCACAAACTTCAGAATTAAAGCAATCAAGGAGAGTATGCTTAATTTTCAAAGGAAATAGTCGATTTTGTGACATATTTACCTTTGCAATCAAAACTCCTTTAGCATCTTCAATGGTACAACACCCCTGAGCAATATGTATCTTATATCATTTTTCTGACAACTGACCCAAACTCAACAAATTTTGGTGTAGTTCAGGAACATAGAACACATCGGATATAAAATTGTGAGTACCATCCTTCAACTGAATAGAGATTTTACCTTTTCCCAAAATTGGCACCTTTGACTTATTGCCAAATGTCACTTTAGACCGGACTGATTCATCCAGTTCAGAAAATAATTCTTTCTTCCCACACATATGGTTACTACACCCAGTATCCAAGAACCATATGTTTTTATCTGCAGAAAAACTATCGCTGGCTAAAAGTAAGGTTTCAGAACTCTCACCAGACTTTTCAGTAGTGTTTTCAGCAATATTTGCTTGATTTCCACGATTCTTGTCCTCATTATACAAACAATCTGCAATCTTGTGCCCATACTTGCCACAATTGTAGCAATGAAATGGAAATTTACCTTGTTTGGTATTACCTCCACCTCTTCCTTGGTTGGAGTTACCACGTCCTCCTCCTTGGTTGAAGTTACCACGACCTCTTCCACCAGAACCTCCTCTTCCTCTTCCACAACCTCTACCACATCCTCCACCTCTTTGATTAGTGCCAGTCACATTAAGGGTGACTTGACTCTTCAAAGCTTCTTCTGCTAGTGGTTCTTCCGATTTTGATGCAATCCTGTCAATATGACTTTCTACCATACCTTTCAGCTCTGCAATTGATAAGAGCTCGGTTTTGTGTGACTCTGTTATTGAAGCCACCACATGGTCATACTTCATCGGCATAGTTCGAAGAACTTTTTCAACCACTGCACCATCTTCAATCGTATCTCCATATAGCCTCATCTTATTCACCATATCAATAAGACGAGTGAAATACGCATCTACTGTTTCTGTAGAGGTCATCTCACAATTATCGTACAACCTTCTCAACGACTGCAACTTAGACTTCTGTGCCCAATCGACTCCTTTGTGTGACACCTTTGAGATGTCCCAAGCTTGTTTTGCTGTTTGAGCACGAGCTAATTGCCCAAAAATGGAATAATGAACACCTTGGTGAATCTGACCCAAGGCCAATTTATCTCGCCGTATAGCGGCTGCATCAGCTCCTTCGGGTAGACCGGGATCAACAAAGCTCCAAAGATTTTGAGCTTGCAAATGTGTGGACATCATAATTTGCCAATAATTGTAATCGAGTTTCCCGTCCAATTTGGGACCCGACCATACAATATTGAAATTTGTTGTCATATTTCACTACGGGAAATATTTCGGGGTTGAAAGGTTGAATTGACTGGCTTTGATACCAAATGTAAGATATATTAAATATAATATATATATTATATATAATATATCTATGTATTTATATATAATAATATATAAATAGGAAGAGAGAGAGGAAGATTAGAATGAATAATGTTTATTCACTGGGATGATTTAACAAATGAAAATACACCACATATTTATACTAAGAGAAAGCTAATAAATAGGAAGCTAATGCTCCATGTACTACTCCTATAATCTAGGCATGTTCTACATTAACATACATGACTCACCCATGTTTGTTTTTATTAAATTCTTTGACTTGGTTTAATTACTAATAATAATAATATTATTATTATTATTATTATAACATTTGATGGTACTAAAATTGCTATAAACTCACAATTAAAAAATTTACAAGTAAAATTTCAAACCAATTGTAATAATTAGTCTGATACATATCACTGGCCCAAAATCTGGGTTAAAAATTTAAACAACCACAAAATCTCTATAATCATGGGAGTAGACTTTATTCTTCACAACAATGGACAAATAATCATAAATAAAGATTATTTAACTATCAGTAAAAACTGCTCTTTAATACCTATAATTTCAAATTTCAAACCTACAATCCTTGAACAAAAGACATTTAAAAAATTAGAAGACTGCAAATGTATTAGTAACCAAGAAAAGTGCAGTTGCAATTTTCTAAAAATTGAAGAAAATTCACAAACCAAGGAAGAAATTCTTAAGAATCTAAATTTAAAAGAAGGGATTGAACTAAACCTAAACTTAATAGATACAAATGACTTTAAAAGAAAATTAAAAAACAATGACTTAGACCAATTAATAAAGGAATTAGAAAAAGAAGAAATTATAGGAGAAAATCCTACAAAATTCTGGGAAAGAAATAAAACAATTTGTAAATTAGAAATTATAAACCCAAACATCACAATAAAATCACCAAATTTTAAATATGGAAATTGGGAACAAGAAGAATTTAAAATGCATATTGAACAATTATTAAAATTAGGCATAATTAGGAAATCAAGTTCAAGACATAGAACTCCTGTTTTTATTGCTGAAGAAGTAAATTTAAAGACATTCATCCTTCTTCAAGATTGCTTAGCCCAAATTACCAATAACCAAGTTCTATCTAAAGGAATTTCCACCACTTGGGAATTTTCTTATGATATTTTCAAAATTTGCCAAAGCCAATACACAAATTGTCTTGAAAACCAAGAAAATGAATGTTTTTGTAAATTAGATTCTGCCATTAGAAAGGCAAATCTGTTAATTCCAAATTTTAAACCTTTCAAATTTAGAGATTATCCAATCACAATTCCATCACTTATCAAGCATGTTCTGGTAAACTCTATAAATTCTCCACCACTTTCAAGATTATTCACCCTTTTTTGTCTCACTTTTATCAGATACATTTGAAACCACAATTCCAGAAGTGAGAAAAAATTTCTTGATAAAATTCAATTCCCTCTACCCAGATTTTGAAAGAAAAATTCCAGCATATCATTTACTGGAAATCTTCTTCCAAGACATTGATGATGAATATCAAGAATTTTGTAAAGAAAATTCTGAAATTAAAATGATTAAAATTGAAGACCCTATGGAAAGACAGTTGGAAATTGTCCGGGCAAAAATTCTAGCAAATGATTTTGGATGGACCAGGACAAAGTTTGCTACAATGAACATTTTAAGAGAAGACGAACAAGGAAAAATCTATTGTGAATCTTCAATAGCATCCAAGTTCTTCTTCCCGTTTCAAGTTGAGCACCCAAGACCAAAGCTGGTTCAAACATACAGGAAGCACAAAGAAGTGCTCAGAAATTTCAGTGCAAGCCGTCATTCAAGAAATTCTTCATCAGATCTGTTACTCTAAAAATGATGAAGAAAACAAATTCAAGACCAAGGAAGTTTTCCTACGCCAGTAATTTTGGAAAAAAGGCTATTGATGAAAATTTGAAAAGACAGCTATTTTGAAAATTGGTACCCATACTGTACATGGGTCCCAACCTTCAGACAAAATTAAAGACTTCATGGCTAAGGAATGGGGGTCTGTCCCTTCCAAGAGATAAATCCAATTTATCTCTGAGTTGTAAAAAGGTAAGATAAGATTCGTTCTTATCCAATTTATCTCTGAGTTGTAAAAAGATAAGATAAGATTCGTTCTTATCTTCATCTTTATTACAACATGTGAGAAATGTAACATATGTACAAAGTAGCGGATGAGATAAGATTCGTTCTTATCTTCATCCTGTAGATAGTAGTTAGCTGTACATCCTAGAACCTTCAATCTGTTGTATAAATAGGTGTGATGATATCTCCGTAGACACACACAACAATCATCTACCTTATGCATCCTAATGAGAACCCCTTTGTTCATACGCTCTAGATCTCTCCGTAGACACACACAACAATCATCTACCTTATGCATCCTAATGAAAACCCCTTTGTTCATACGCTCTAAATTCTCACACTAAATTCCTTTGCTCCAACTTCTTCAAATTGCTACTAAGAGGTATGATCCGAACTTAATCTTCTTACTTTGTGTTAGTTTTTATTCTTATTTTTAATCATATGTATATTTTTATCCAATAGACGTAGATCCTGTTTGAGCCGAAGCAATCCATGTAGTCTAGAAAACCTTTGGGGAAGAAGTACCAAAAAGCGAAAAGAGTACCCAAATAAGGTTCATAGATGTTGTTAGGATTGTAGACGGAGAAATCCGGCAGTAGGTTAGGGGTGAAAAGGTGAGGGTTTTAGATAAAATATGATTAAATAGTAAGCATAAAAATTAACATGAACTGATAAGATGAAGAAAGATCATATCTGGCAGCAGTAAAGAGAAGAAGAAGAAGGAGCAAAGCTTTAAAAACTGTTTGGAAAAGTAAAATTTTGAAATATAAATTCTCAAAACAATGCCGGCGGAAAAGACAATTTGTAGAAAAAATTGAAAACATGGAAAAAAAAAATTATTCAAGATTATTTTGGAAACAATGAAAATTTTCAAGTTGAAAGAAATTTTGGAAACATATTTACGACATATTACTTAGATGAAAAATCTAAAGATAAAGAATTTCTTGAATATACAATAAATATTTCAAATTTTAACAAAAAAATTTATTATCTACTCAAAAAATTTCCCTACCCAGACTTCATAAAACAAATTATCAAGTATTTAAAATTTTTCATATTCCAAGAAAAATTTGTATTAGACAAATTAAAAGAACAATTGGAAATAGATTTTGAAGAAGAAAAATTAGAAATTTTGGTTGAAGAAATAATCGAGTTAGTTTCTCAATCAAGACACATTAAAAATTTTGAAGCAGAATTTCATCAACAGCATGCACACATAAATTATGAAATAAGAAAATCCAAAAGGCTGAACCCCAACCCCAGCCCGACAGAGCATTTGGGAAGATGTAAATCATGGTGACTCAACCGAACATGAACCATAGAGGCTAGACCGGTGCTCACTGCGCACAAGGAGCCCCCCTCACTTTGAGAGGTTGCTCCCACACTGCCACTGGTGAGACTCGATCTCTGGTCATTATTCCAAAGTTTCACCTCTATGACCAGTTCATCAACAGCATGCACACATAAATTATGAAATAGGAGAATCCTACACACATTCAACTCTTGTTTATCCCATAAATTACGACTCTGAAAATTAAGAAAATTACTACAGTGGAGCTGAAACTGAATAATTTTAGCAATTTTGAAATGTTTTCAACTATCATTTTAAATCCTTACACCTTAAATTTAATTTTCAACTCCTACACACAACCATACTCTTCATCCAAATTTATTTCTGAACTAATAAATTCAAACAACATTTCTACTTTGTATTATTTCCTAACTAATCCAAAAAATATTAATGACATGTACTACATGTCATTGGTTTGTCATTTCAACTCCTACACATACCCAAACTCTTCATCAAAATTTATCTCCCAACTAATAAATTCAAATTATTTTCTAACTAATCCAATGACATGTACTACATGTCATTGGATAGTCATTTCTCAAACTATTACATCATTTCTTTTTCACAAATTACTATTCTATTTTTCACATCTTTTCTTCTGCACAGTTTTTTTTTCTTCTTAAGCGGTTACGCCCTGCCGACGCTCTTCTCCTCTGTCGCCTCTGTCCTCTCTCCTCTACCTCGCGCTCCATCTAGTCGCCACCGCCCACCAGACACCGTCACAACAGTCGCTAACTCGCTGTCTCGCCAGCTTCATCTTCAAGCTTCAATCGTCCGTAGCTGCGCAGCCTTGTGTTCAACCATTACCAGCTCTGTCTTCACCCGCATGCCTCAGGTTCATAGTTCATCGACTCCATTTATTAATCTTAATTTATTCAATTTTTGCCTAAAGTTTTGAGTTTTGAACTTAGCCAACAATCTTATTGTGTTTTTCTCGTAATTGGATCCTTCGTGGCTTTCAGCCGATCCACTAGGAAACACAATAGGTACCAATTGTGTGCTACCAGCCATTGGTCTACCGGTTCGTGAATCACAGTTCTCCAGAGCACCATCGTGTGTTTTCGCAACTCCCATGGAAATATCATTTCCAACGTTGTTGCCGTCAACCTGCATCACGGAATGTGCAACATCGTTGCCGTTCCGACCATTTGAATTTGTACCACGAGCAACATTCACGGTTCCAATACTCTTGGAATCCATCGACTTGCTCATTATAAAAAATGATAAGGTTTTAAGGTTGTTGGGAAATAATGAACCAAAGTCGATTTAATATCCCAAAATAATATTTATATATACACACGAAAATATATAAAATATTATTGGATATATATCTGAAATATATACATACACACAAATATATATAAATCAGACCCCACCGTTATATACATATATATATATATATATATATATATATATATATATATATATATATATATATTCCAACCAACAACTATATATATGAATATATAGAACAACGGATTTGTGCTTAAAGCATAATCCTAAAACGCAAAAGAAGAAAAGAAAGGAAGAGGGGTTAGTACGAGTAGGGCGAAGTGCCCTTTTTTCTTAAAACTTTATTTAACACCTCCCAAAAGTGCTAGGAGCGTTGTGGCCTAGGCTTCCCAGGATAAAACGTACTACGGTTCGACGTTTGAGCATCCAAACAAACGAACCCGGCAAACTAGAGCACGGGCAGAACACAGTAGATAAGAAAGGAGTAGGAGCTGAGTTTTGAGAAGAAGAAACAGGCTTCCCAGGATACAACGTACTACGGTTCGACGTTTGAGCACCCAAACGAACGAACCCGGCAAACTAGAGCACGGGCAGAACACAGTAGATAAGAAAGGAGTAAGAGCTGAGTTTTGAGAAGAAGAAACAGTTTCTGTATGTGTGTTCTTGTTGGCAAACTAGAGCACGGGCAGAACACAAATAAGAAATGAGTAGGAGCAGAGTTTTGAGAAGAAGAAATAGTTTGACTTAAATCAAGCCTTTTCAATCTTAATCTCAATTTAGAATTTGATTTGCACCCACCCCCCTTGTGCTCAAGAGAAAGCCTCTATGCTGTACAATTCAATAAGTTTCTAAAAGACTCTTGTATAAATAGTGAGGCAAATCCTCTTCCCAAATCAATATGGGACAAAAGCTCATCTTTTTCCTTCATTTTTCCAACTCAATGGGTCTACTTTGAGAATCAATATCACATTCACCCATTATCTGTTTTGAGCATACAATATATCAATCTCTTCGTCTCACTACGAAGAACCTGAATCCACTCTGATCCGTCCCATTTCAGAAGTGGACCCCACTGATAATTGTACCACAAAATAGCCACTTAAAATGTCATTTTAATGCTATTTTTGCAACAAAATTTAAATATTAAAAAAAATCTCTCTCTCCCCCATGTTTTTGTCTCTCTATTATTGTCTTTGTCTTTGCAATTTAGCCTATTATTTTAGATTGTATGTAAGAACAAAAATAATGAAAGTCCAAATTAAACTATTAGATAGGGCTCCTATTTTTAATGGAACGGCTCTGATCAAAATCCTACTAGCTAGCATGGATGAGTTATAAGTAACATTAGACGGAAGAAGTTTTCGACCCTATTATTATAAACATATTATATATATATATATATATATATATATATATATATATATATATAAAATTCCTTGTGATAATGTAATCTCTTACAAGTTAATTAGTTACACATCATTAAAATGTGTAATCTTTATTTGTTTAGAAGTATAATATGTTACTCTCTCCGTCCTATTTTATGTGTCTAGTTCAATTAACTAGACTTAACTGAATTTATTTTTAATTTAATTTTTCATAATATTAAGTTTAGTATTAGTATATATAAAATTTATATATTTAAAAATTACTCTAAAAGTACTATTAAATACAAAAAAAAAAATAAAATTTAAATATAAGTAAATAATACTAAAGAAAATAAACAAAGAATAAAGAGTTGGTTTGACCATTGAATAGTGAGTATGACAGATAAAATGGGGAAAAGAATATTATTTAAATGGTAATTGTTTGAACCGAAATATTCTTGTGTTCTAAAAATTGGGACATTTTAAACGATGCCTTTGTTTTTATGCAATAATTTTAAATGATTTTATTTTATAAGTGATTGTCATATTTACTAAACAATTTTATCTTTCATTTTTTATATATATAACTCGGAATTAAAAATGTACGCGTTCCCACTTCCGACAAGACGTGGTACCTAAGAATTCTTCGGACCAGAAGCGCAATTAATTAAGAAATGGAGGGGCAGTTTGCTATGATTCTCTTTCTTTTTCTTCCTCGTCCTGGATCCATACGTCACTAGCAACAAGAAACCATCTCGTGGGGCCAATCCTATTAACCACTCATATGGCGACACGTGTGAAAGCTACTCAAGGCAATTGCGACGATGACGTTTCCGCGACGGCTGTTTTGCTTAGGCGTAGCGCAGTGGCCGACCGCCGTGCCTACGCAAAGAACATCCAATGTGGTTTAAATATTTATCATTCTATATATATATATATATATATATATATATATATATATATATATATATATATATATATATATATATATATTAGAGTATTTGCATTATTATTTTTAAATATTTCTTATGATTTATCATTAATGTTAAATGGCATGTGGCATTCAATTCATTGATTGAATTTGGACCATTATATTTACTAATTAATATACTTTGAATAACACATTTGTTGATAAGTAATGGATTTTGTTGATTATTTAACATTTTAAACTCTTTGTACATTAATTAATTATAAAGGAAATAGAGTTAATGTAAAATTGTATGAATATTTAGCAAAATTTGAATTTGAAAGGATGAAGGAAAACAACATACATTTTTCATATATACATGAACTGATCGAAATCCAACGGCGGCGGCGGCTGATAAGAAATCATAGCCACTGCCTATAATCTAAGGTGTTGAGGTGTCACATTAGTTTAATGTTGATTTGGTTGTTGTCCCCCCGCTAAGGCTAGTTATTGAAGCGAAGCGATTACTTATTGTTTAGGTTGGGCCTCATCTGGTGTTGTTTGCGTTAGTTCCAAACGTAACAAACCCAACCCCCACTGCACGCAAATAAAACACCGTACCATATCATCTTCTCCATCTTCAATTCTTCATCCTATCATATCCTCCTCGCCTACACATTTTTCTGGATTCTCTACCATCATTACAAATTACAAGAATCTAGCCGGCCGGCCGGCCACCAAGAAAAATTAAACCACATTGTTATCCTAATCGTAATGGTAAAGTTCACCCAGCTGCCCAATTAAGTTTTGTCCACTTTGGCTACTATACGCTGCTTTTCTTGACCTCGATCACGTGGTCCTTTTTATTTTTGGATTATTGAAGGTGCAGGGCGAGCGGCAGAAGCAGCACCGCTAGCGCAATAATAATATATATAATGGCGCTAATTCCTCCGTGGCTGGAACCGCTGCTGAAGACGGCGGAATTCTTCTCCCCGTGCCGCAGCCACGCCGCCGCCGCCAAGAACGAGTGCAACCTCTTCTGCCTTGACTGCTGCAATGCCGCCGCCTTCTGCCTCTACTGCCGCTCCTCCAAACACAAAGATCACCGAGTCATTCAGGTCAGAATGAATATTCCAG
This sequence comes from Ipomoea nil, assembly GCF_001879475.1. Lineage (NCBI taxonomy): Eukaryota > Viridiplantae > Streptophyta > Magnoliopsida > Solanales > Convolvulaceae > Ipomoea > Ipomoea nil. The sequence continues at coordinate 714,829 of NW_017617100.1, read as the reverse complement.
TAGTAGTAGTTGTTGCAGTTTCGATCAATTCAGTCATGTATATATGAAATCTTGGTTTAATTTTCTTGAATATTCCGGCGGCCGGGTGCATGGATTTGAATTGGATCAGATACGGAGATCGTCGTACCATGATGTGGTGAGGATATCGGAGATTGAGAGGGTGTTGGATATCAGCGCAGTGCAGACGTATGTGATAAACAGCGCCAGGGTTTTGTTCTTGAACGAGAGGCCTCAGCCCAAGAACAATAATAATAATAATAATAATGGTGGGAAAGGAGGAGGCGGAGTTGCTTCTCACATTTGTGAAATCTGTGGAAGAACCCTCTTGGATCCATTTCGTTTCTGTTCTTTGGGGTGTAAGGTCAGCACTCATCATCTCATCTTCTCATCCATTCATTCTTCTTTACATTGCTATGCACACATCCTTTTTTTTTTTTTTTCTTTTTTTTTTCTTTTTTAATTTTTTTTTTTTGAATGCTACTAGCTCTATTACATTGTTCTTTTTTAATTTGTTTCTTCTGATCTTCTCATTTTTTAATCCTTTACTTCAGGCATACATGTAGCATATTCATTTACATACATACATGCATGCATGCATCATCACCATCAACATATCATATGCAATATAATGACTTGACTAATTAATTAATAATTGGGACATAATAATAAGATGGAATCTTTAATATAATTTTAGATCTACCTATCTTGTGGTGAATAGAATGCATCTTCAATTCATTTATTCAATTCAAACTAGTACATGCTTTTACAAGATATAATAACCTAGCTAGGGTTAATTGGATAGATAGTCAGATCTATTTATGAATTTTTTATTGCATTTATATTTATGTAGACAAAACTATATGCAATTTCTCACATTATATTGTCTACATATGTTAACAGGGCCGGTTTTTAGATTTTTGTGGCCCTGTTCGGATAAATAAATAAGGCCCTACCAAAATTAAAATCTTTAAAACTAATACCGTACATAATTTTATTATCTAAATATATAACAAAAAAAAATTATTCGTGCATCGGACGTACATTGCACGCGCATTGCACGTACATTGCACGCGCACTGCACGGATAATTGGGCAATTATTTGCTCGAATTCAAGTAAGGATAACATAAAACATTACTGGAAATTATGAAATTTCCGACCACCTGAAAATGATCTTAAATCAAGTCGAAAGCCTTGTTCCGACCACTTTTGGTATCCGAAAAAACCTTTGTTGCTATTTCCGACCACATTTTGGTATCAATTTGATTCAAGATCACTTTCAGGTGGTCGAAAATTCCATAATTTCCAGTAGTGAAAAAACATAATCAATACAACCCCTTTCATCAATTACACTATATAATATTCGTTGTTATAATTTAAAGATTATAACAAATGTATGTATGTACACATGTTTGTGCCTACATTGCATATATATATATATATATATATATATATATATATATATATATATATATATATATATATATGTATGTATGTATGTATATATATATATGTATAGAGAGAGACAAGATGCAAGAGCCATATTGATATTTTCTAGACCAATGCCATCCTTTTCAAGAATAACCAACCCATTCTCATAATTATCATCCTTTTTTCTCCATTTGTTTTTGTGGTGAAATGTAGTGCATGTACACATCATTCACCTATATAAAATTATCATGGTCACCATCATAGCTCTGTTAATTTTCTTTTTTAGGCAAATCAATCTATATATTATTCTAATTAATTAAACAATGCGGTATTGCTTAAACATGCTGCTCAACTTTACATAATTTAATTTTTTTTTTTCATATTATTATTATTATTATTATTATTATTATTATTATTTTATTTCTTTATTTTGCATAATTAGCTTGTTGGAATAAAGAGGAATGGAGATGCAAGCTTTACAATAGATTCCAAGAATGAGATGGCAATGCAAAGAGGTGAAGGCTCAAAAGGGGGAGAACAATTGCGTGAAGGTTCACAACATGACATATACCCACTCACGCCTCCTCCTCCTCCTCATTCTAATGCAAGGAGAAGGAAAGGCATTCCTCATAGGGCACCCTTTTCTGCCTAATAATCACAATTTGTATTTACTCAACACCTCCTTAAATTACATTCAAAGTTAAAAATCACCCATAGAAATTTCGTTTTTCTTTTACCTTGTTAATTATTCTGTAAATTAATATATATGTAACTTCAAATTGATGGATCGGACCTCCTATTCAGAGTTACATATTTATATGGTTAGATTACCGTGATGTGAGGTTATGTGTGTGAGTAGATAAGATGGATGCATGATGGGATGGTAAAGCAGTTGGAGGGGCAAAGAGCCATGCATTGTTCTTGAATTGGATGGGAAGTTGAATTGAAGTTGGCAATAAAAGATATATGGTGGTGGGGTATTGGAATAAAAATTCCCTTTGGTGTAAAGAGCAATAATGCATAGTATTGTTATTATTCAAAAGTTGCAAGGTGTACATTGTAATTAAGAAATTTTGATTAAAGAAAGTCTTTGTGGAGTTGGTTTCATAGTTTTCATGGACCTATCAATGCACATGGCTCAGTTTACATAAAGAAACATCATATATTATTTTTATAATTAATTAATTAGTTTATTTAATACTCACGTTCCTATGGGGCTAATCAACCTTTCCATCATTATTGTTATCTGCAGCTAGCTTTAATGCAATCTAGATAATGCCTCATTACATTTAATTTTGTTTTTTTTCCCAGTGGATTTCTAGATTGCTACTGCATTTAATTCTTGACCGTGAAATTCTATCTTTGTGATGAGATTTCTAAAATTTGGTTACATCAAAATAAAGGGGCAATGCAAAATGTGGATTTAATTAGAAGGTGCCTTTTACTCCCTAACTACTAAATGAGTAAGTGATGAAAGATTGGTAACTTTATAATATTAGAAATTAGAAATTAGAAATTAGAAATGTTGACTGATAGATAAATTTAAAGTATTGGGGTAAGATAATCAAAAGAGAATTGGAATTGATATTTTTAAATAAGAAACTCATTTTTTATTTGGATGTAGGAATTTTTAAATGTATGTTCTTAGTTATGGTAAAAAATTATTGAAATTTTTTAAAAGTTCTTGTGGTAATCAAGATTAAAGATTAATATAATACTAAAAGTTGAGTTGAATACATTTTTTAAATTGGGGGAAACCTAAAAGTAATACTAATTCACCATATATAGAATCCTTTTGGAGCCAACGACACCCAACTCATCATCCTCCACCCCCAACACTGACTGAGGAGGCTAATCCAAGATAAAGACTAGTAAGTGAAAAAGAGGTCAGGTAAGGGGGCATCAACTATTTTATTATGCTTCATGAATGCATGTTTTACGTACCTATGACGATGCATGCGATGAAGATTTATTGTTGAGTTGATCGAATACATTAATAATGCATGTCTGTTGTGTTTAGATTAGGTAACTAATTAGTTGCAAAGAAGTGATAGAGTTCATAGATAGCCCATGATATGATGTGATGATGTTTGATCACTCAGCTAGCCTGTATATAGTAGTTTGGAAAAGCGGTGGTGGTTAGATCAATGGTCAATTTCTCAAATGAAAAGTTTCAACTGATTTCTATTAACATTATATTGAAGTTGACAAATACACATGCTCCACTCTATATCTTATTGGTGGTAACGTAGTCATTTAGATCATGAATGGTTGATTCATGATCAACAGTTTGGATAACCAAATTAAAACATCCCAATTTGGAAAAATTAGTCTGCTAAGTGCTAATAAGTTGGCTATGTACGTATGTCTCTCACTTCATTCTTCACTTTATTAAAAAAAAAATAATTTTAATTTTACTGGAATATTTTATTCGATGTAACAATTAATATGCTAAGTGCCAATTTGATCATATTTATCACTTCATTTTTCTTCACTTATAAAAAATTTAATTAACTTTAGTTTTATTGAACTCTTTTATTAACTTTAGTTTGCTAATAAGTGTCAATTGGCCATGTTTCTCACTCCAATCACTCTCCTTCACTTATTAAAAAAATAGATTTTACTTTAGTTTTATTGAACTCTTTAATTAGGTTTCTTGTCCATTTTGTATGATTTATACCTCTTTAGACGATACTTGTTGTAAGGCGTTTATAAAAATTACTTCTTTTCACAAACTTGCTGACGGTAAATATGTTACCGGAAATATAATATAAGAGTAACGAATAAGAAAGTGACAATAGTTGTATTGCCTTTGTCTCAGTATAGAAAGTACAGTGTGTCCCCTGCACAGCTGAGGGAAGTTCTATTTATGCTAGGTCCTAACGGTAACAACATGAAGAGACATCCTTGGGGAGATGAGCTAACGGCAAGAATATGAAGAGTTATGAATGAGGCGTTGAGGCTTTAACTCTCTCTCATCAATGGTGGCATCAAAGGTGGCTTCAATGACAATAAAGGTGACACCTGTTGGAATTCTAACCGTTGGAGTTCTGCCCGTTGGGATCCCATGTGATGCTGAGTCAGATGCTCATTTGTGATCCGGGTCGGGTGCCAGCCCTATTATCCTGTCACCAGTCCCCCCCTACTCCTGAGTCAACGGATGTGTTTGAGTTGACTTGGGAGTAAGGCTGAATCTATCTTGATCCTGTGTAGAATCCTGCTTGATTTAGGATATGTGATTTTATTTGATCCTGTGTATGTGATTATATATATATATATATATATATATATATATATATATATATATATATATATATATATATATATATATATATATATATTAAATCACATATGATTTTATTTTATTTCTTATGCTAGCCGAGATAGGCTTTGGCCTAGGTTGGCAGAGGTGCGTGCCTCCGGCCGAGGCGTCGCCTCGACTGATCGTGGTCGAGGCGTGCGCCTCGGCTGACCGTGGCCGAGGCGTCGCCTCGACCGATCGTGGCCGAGGCGTCGCCTCGACCGACCGTGGCCGAGGCGTCGCCTCGACCGACCGTGGCCGAGGCGTGCGCCTCGACCGACCGTGGCCGAGGCGTCGCCTCGACCGATCGTGGCCGAGGCGGCGCCTCAACCGATCGTGGCCGAGGCGTCGCCTCGACCGACCGTGGCCGAGGCGTGCCGACCATGGCCGAGGCCGGCGCCTCGACCGATCGTGGCCGAGGCCGGCGCCTCGACCGATCGTGGCCGAGGCGTGCGCTTCGGCTGATCGCAGCCGAGGCGTAGCCTCTACCGATCGTGGCTGGGGCAGGCTCCGGCCTATTTTTATTATATTTTTTATTTCTTATTCATTTTTTTTTTTGCCGAGACGGACTTCGGCGTTGGCCGAGGCGGGCGCCTCGGCCATCCGAGTCGAGTCACGTCTCCGCCAACCTGTGGCCGGGGCGTGCGACTCGTTCCTTTTTTTTTTTTTTTTTTTTTTTTTTTTTTTTTAAACAACATGGGCGGACCACAAGCACGAGATATTATTCCAAAATATTTCAGAATGCAAAGCTGGCGGACCGCGATTACCAAACACTAGTCCCAAACGACTACTAGAATATTAAGGAAAATACTTAATCAAATGTTCCTAACTCCATACCCGATCGATTATCCTTACAGATGGTGTGGACTTATGGATCATTTCTGCCAATCTTTTTGCATGCTTTAATGTAACAACTGCGAGCCGCTCGCTGGTCTCCTCTGACGACCCCTATCCCGCTCGGAGTGGGGAACTTCATACACAAGTGTTCCACCGACACTATGGCCTTGAGGTTCTCCAGTGCCGGTCTCCCTAATATGATGTTGTGCGCACAAGTGAGTCTTACCACGATGAATTCCAAGTCAAGTTTGTGAATGTTAGGGCTTGTGCCTATCTCCACTGATAAGACCACTGACCCCTCCGTCTCTACTGAAGCACCCGTAAATCCAGAGAGTGGGGTACGTACTTCTTTGAGCTGGTTCCTAAGTATCCCTAACTTGGTGAAGGCATCGTAATACATCACATTGACTGAGCTTCCCGTGTCGACTAAGATGTGGCGGACAATGACATCGTTGACGTCCATCTCAATTACCAGGGCGTCACGATGGGGTAACGGGCCCTCTGGGAGGTCATCACCAGAGAAGGTGATGGCCTCCTGTCTCTGTTTCTTTTCTCTGGGAAGACTCGCCACTTTTCCCACGTATAGCCGCCGGCTCCACTTCTTTCTTTCCGCGGGCGTGTCGCCCCCTGCAGGTCCATCATAGATAAAGTGTATGGTGTGCTTCTTTTGTCGTCTAGGCGCCACCTCGGTTTCTTTCTCGCTATCACTCTGCTCAGATATTTGGTCGTGTTCTCTTTTTTTCAAGGTGGACGGCTCGGTGACATCCTCATTTCTCCAGACATTTTTTGGTGGTGGATTTTTTGATGGATCGCGCTGCGGCTGCTGCTGCTTGGATCGCTTGACAAAATGCCGGAAGTAGCCCTGCTGGATGAGTTCTTCTATTTGTCTCTTCAGCACGTTACATTCATCCGTGTCGTGCCCAGGTTGCCTATGGAACCTGCAATACTTTGCTTGGTCTCCTTTTGGGGAGACCTTCATGCATTCTGGTGGGAACTCGACTATTCCCATCTCCTCAGCCTGTTTTAGGATGACACTAACGGGATGGGCAAGTGGAGTTAGGTTACGCAAGGTAACCAGGCGAGGCCGTTCATGGTCCCGGCCTTTCCCTGCGGCCGGGTGGTTCGAACGTGGTGCTTGGCTGGGCGAACCCGCTTTCCCAGGTTTCCCATTTTTCCTGCCGTCCTCCTCATCTTTCTTCTTCTTGTCGACGTCCTCCGCTTCGGCATAGTGGCTAGCCATCCTCATCAAATCTTCGTAAGAACGGGGGTGGTGGGCGTTCAGCTGCTTGTGAAAATACCCCGATCTCAAGGCATGGATGAATATCGGGATCGCCGCCTTGGAGTCAAAGTCGTAGACATTATTGACTTCCTTTTTCCACTTGATTAGGAAGTCTTTGAGGCTCTCGCCTCTATCTTGCTTTACTACGCAGAGGTGAGAGAAGGGTTTCTTACGCTGTATGCTACCGGAGAAGTATGTCAGGAAGCTTTTGGACAACTCTCCAAAGTTCTGGATCGACCCGTCCGAGATGGTGTTGAACCAATCTTGGGCCGTTCCATCCAGGGTGGACAAGAACGCTCGGCACATGATGGCGTGCCCTGCCCCGATCATTACCATGGCAGCCTTGTACCTAGTCATGTGGACACGTGGGTCAGTGGCTCCCGTGTACGCCTTGATGGCAGGTAACCTGAACTCCCTCGGAAGAGGTACGTCCATGATGCTTGGGGAGAACGGTGCTGCCATCCGTACCTCAGGTTCCGGCGACTGCTCCCGTGCCTCCACCCTTCTTGCTAACTCCTCGATCCTTCTCTGCAGCCTTTCGACCAGGGCCGACTCGTCAGGGTGCCGGCGCGGAGCCGGTTGCCGCTCCTCCATGTGTCGGCGTGGGGCTAGTTCATCGACGTGCCGTCCATCTGAGTGTCGACGCGGAGCTGGTTCCTCGACGTTTTGTCCATCCAAGTGTTGGTGTGGAACCTGCTCATCAGCGCGTCGTTCGCCCACTGAGTGCTGACGCGGAGCCGGCTCATCGCGTCGCTCCGCCGAGTGCCGACGCGGGGCCGGTTCATCGAAGCGTCGCTCATCCGAGTGTCGACGCAGGGCCGACTCGTCATAGTGCCGGCGCGGGGCCGCCCCACGAGACTCGCCCATCCTTTCTATGGGCGATCTTTCCGCTTCCCTTTCCTCGTGTCGGCGAGGGCCTCTAGCGGAGGACCCCTCGGCACGCGACTCCGGCCTTTTCCGAGCGGGCGCCCCGTGTCCCAACCGTTCTAAGGCAGAGTGGGAGGGCCTAGGTTGCCGTCCGGCCGGTCCGCTTCTTTGGGTGCCCTCTCCTGGACCCCCGGTTCTAGTGCGACGCCCTGCGTCCCTCGCGGCACGGGTTGCGTCCTGGGCATCCTCCCTCCGTGGGGATTCTACCTTTATTTCCTGAGGCCGCGGCGAGGGCACTTGGCCTTGTAGTCCCACCGCCACTTGGTTTAGTGCCGCCGTCACTGCTTGCTGAATGGTCGCCTGGAGGTTCACGACTTGGTTCGCCCCTCCATTGTGGAGTTGGTCTCGGCGGTCCCCTCCATTGTTGAGTTGGTCTCGAAGGTCTCCTCCATTGTTGAGTTGGTCTCGAAGGTCCCCGGGCCTCCCGTTGTTGAGCTGTTCTTGGAGGTCCCCTCCGCGATTGTTGGTGAGTAGGTCACGGAGGTCACCTGAGGCGTTGCCATTGTTCACGTTGCGAGAACCGTGGGAGCTGCGGGACGCCATTCTTTCAAGCTTGCTGTTGAAAGAGAAAAAGAGTTGTGTTGTAGCCTGCTTGAGTATTGGACTCAGGCTCTCAATGAAAGCACCAATGACGGTAAATATGTTACCGGAAATATAATATAAGAGTAACGAATAAGAAAGTGACAATAGTTGTATTGCCTTTGTCTCAGTATAGAAAGTACAGTGTGTCCCCTGCACAGCTGAGGGAAGTTCTATTTATGCTAGGTCCTAACGGTAACAACATGAAGAGACATCCTTGGGGAGATGAGCTAACGGCAAGAATATGAAGAGTTATGAATGAGGCGTTGAGGCTTTAACTCTCTCTCATCAATGGTGGCATCAAAGGTGGCTTCAATGACAATAAAAGTGACACCTGTTGGAATTCTAACCGTTGGAGTTCTGCCCGTTGGGATCCCATGTGATGCTGAGTCAGATGCTCATTTGTGATCCGGGTCGGGTGCCAGCCCTATTATCCTGTCACTTGCCATTACCATTTTGTCTTATATATTCCAGAAAGCCTTGTCTTCTTGTGCTTGATTGTTTGCTACCTTTAATATATTTTCAAGTTAGTGATTGGTAAATAGCATCAAGTTTTTCGGGACACCTCCTTGAAAGTCTTGAACTTCTGAATCATCAATTGTAACTCTTTTTTCATGAACTTTTAATTTGGCAGCCAACCTCTCCAAACTCTCAAATTATTGTGAAGATTTGATTTGTCTTCTCATGTTACTTTAGTGCATGTCTATATTACCTTTTATAAATGATGCACCACTTCTTAATTGTTGATGTTACAATTATTTGTTTAAAATATCTAAATATTATTGTTATCTGTTACAAAATCAACTAAACTCCAAGTAACCATATATTAGGTTGTTATTGCTTGCAGTGAAATTATTCAATCAAATGTGCAGGAGTAAGACTACATTACATGGATTGTGCCATAGATCAATTAGTATCTATATTTCCGTCATTAGCACATAATTACTTGAGCAGTAATCATAGATGAATATAGCTTTATTTGGTCCAAATTCATGTAATGTAGTGACCATTTCCTTTATGATAAAGTCAATTATGAGGGAAGGGATTAAACATAGTCTATGTACCACTATAAATATATATGGTGGTTAGTGACCGGTAATGACGAAGAAGTTAATTTATAACTATACAGTTGACTTTTGTGTAAATAATTAACTTTGACATTTTGTATCCTGGTGACATTGTATGAATAAGAAAGAAGTTATGTTAATTGGGTAGATAAAAAGAAAACATGAAACTAACCACCGCAATTTGTACGCATAATATTTAAACCTCTAAAATTCTATATGCCATAATTTGCATCCTCCAAGAGCAATTCTCACGACTGAAAATCATTGTTATATTTTTCCGACCTCATTTCCGACCATCCAAAAAATAGTCACAAAAAGTGACTTTTCTTTCATTTTTCCGTTGCAGGGTTGCGTTGATCGGAATGTGGTTGAAAATTCCAACAACTTTCAAATAGTGACTGGAATTATCGACCACATGTAAAGGTGATCAGAAATTTTTAAACCCGTTAATTTTTTTTTTTTAATTATCTATTTTTTTGACCACTTTTAGTGGTCGAAAAGAGGGTTTATATATATATATATATATATATATATATATATATATATATATATATATATATATATATATATAGAGAGAGAGAGAGAGAGAGAGAGAGAGAGAGATAATAACCAAAATGTTCTATCGACTATGCCGTAATAATCAATTTGGTCATCGACTATCATTCTTACTCAATTTAGTCCTCTGTTAATTTGACTGTTTGTTGACTGTCAAAAGTAGGGATAAAATTATAATTCTACAAGATTTCTCCTACCTCAACATAGTACACTCAAATTGAATACAAAGTAGCTCCTGATTTTGGTTACCCTTCTGGTTACCCCATAGCTAAGCATGTAACACCCCCAATTTTTATCACATTTTAAAACTTAAATGCACAGGAAAACATCTAATCATCAAGACAAAAAGCAACGGAAGCTATATAAAATTGGGGCGAGTTATGCCACACCTATCTCAGACATAGGTGCACAGGCGGAAAAATCTATCAATTCAAACAAATCATAAAGTGTCAAGGCACACAGGCCGCTAACTAGGCTCAGATCACAGGGCAACAAAACATAACGTCTACACAGGGGACTGCTAATCTATTTAGCGATCCACGTCTAGCACTCTTAGACATCTACTCAAAACCTGTAGAACAAGGAAAAAAATAACATGGGGATAACACCCGGTCAGCGAATATTGCTGGTAACCCATCAATACGCGTTAAATAACATATATAGATAGGTATAATCAAAACCATTTTGAAACGGAATATAGTATATATCATATCAAAACCAGAGAGAGAAGTCAACTTCAAAGACTCATCAAACACTTTCAAAAGAAATAGGAATCACCATCCTCACAACAACGACAAAACGACAAACATGAAAGACAAACAACTCAGGATGCATTCTACTGCTCACAAAGTAGAATACATCAAGACATGCTCATAAGCAAAGAGTTCACATTCACACAGTGGCAACTACATGCCACAATAACAGCTACATGTCACAAGTATCATAGTTCCAACCTTATAGCTACCCCCGGCCTTATTTCGGTTCCAACCATTACCTCCTAGTGCCACCCTGTACTTCTGAGTCCAACCTTTTGCCTCTAAGGACCGTCGTCCCCCCACCTACACTCCTATTCACCGCCGAACTCTCAGTACACGAGGGTACCATTAAATATCATATCACAAAACCGCCAAAACTCGTGAGCAAAGCTCAAGTAACAAACCACCAATCTCAATCATAGTCACACAAGGTCATCATCATTACCAAGAAGACTAAGACTCAACAATAGTCTTAATCAAGTATCAACAAAGGTACAACGATTTACATACGTTCACATCATAGGAATCAATCAAGATATCACAATAAAGACATGAGACCATACTCAACAACAAAGGATTCCAATCCAAAACCAAATGATTGTCAACACAAGTTGTCAATCCCAATACGAAGGAACAAACCACACATACTAGCATATCAACATCAAACTAGCATGCTTAGCAAACGGGTAAACCAAAATTAGTTCCAAACAACATTCAAGACTCACATTAGCCCAACGAATCACAAAGTTGGACCTTTAACACGATTCAAGACACCAAATCCTGCATGGATTCCTAACATACCGTTCTAGAAGTATGAAATATCAAGAAGACTCACAAATAGCCCAATAAAACAACATCGGGAGGTCAAAACATCAATACCGAGTCAAAAGAATCACGGGGAACAAATCCCCGGCCAACCACCACTGTGTACCCCGCGGGTGGGGCCACGGGTGGACAACCACCCGCGGTTCCGCCCGCGGGTACCAACCCACGAGGAACACGTTCCCCGCGGGTGGGGCGGCGAGTAGGGCCCTGCCCGCCGTTCCGCCCGCGGGTACCACTTGTACACCAAAAATATCCCTTCGGGTATTTTCAACTACAAGGCCAAAATCAAGTCCAAAACACCCAAAATCTCACACATAACAACAATATGACTTGAACCCAAGAAATAGCCAAACAATGGCATTCAAGAACCCTAAGAACAAACTCTAAACATGCATCACCACAAGACAATGCATCAAATCTCACAAATCAACACAAGAATCACAAGTAGAAGCCAATAATCATCATATAAGTAAGAAAATAGGTTTTGTAAAGCATGGGTTACCTTTGTAGCCTAATAACTTCCTCTTTTCACCCTTAGAAAACCTTTCCTAAAGCTCCTCTTCCACACCAACTTCATACAAAAACCAAAACACAACAAAGATCCTATCTTTAGAAAAACACACCTAAAAGGAGGTTAAAAACATCAAAAGACCAAGGATCTTACCCTCCCCTATGCTCAAGATGAAGAAAGTAGGAATCTTGGAAGACAAACTTGCAAGACTTGGATGCTCAAATTCTAGCTTGGAGAAGAAGCTAAACCATTTTAGAGAGAGGCTAGAGGTTTTTGTGTTTTAGGTTGAAGGGTGAATGAAATGAAAGAGTATTGCTAGGTTAGCTTGAATCACAAACCTTAGGTAGAAAGACATTCCTACCCTTACTAATGTTGGAAAGACAAGGGAATAAGGGCACAACTCAAGAAGCACAAGGTACAACCCTTTAACTTAGGTGACTAGTCAAAATCTAGTCCCTCGACTATTAAATTTCAAGATTTTTAGGAATAGATTAGCAAAGAGACTTGGATTAATTCCTTAATTAATCATTGATTAGCGTTGGGGTGTCACAAAGCATGCTTCCCAGACCTAACCAGTTTCTTGATCAGTGTGGGAGCCTCAACACTTCCTGCAACACTCACTTCCTACTGCTCATCATCAATGCTCACCTGGTAAACACCTTCAATTCTCTGAAGAATCTTCTACACTTTCTGCTTGCACCCATCACAATGTATGTTCACTTTGAGCACACATGTCTAGATCTTGAGGTGCTTAAAGTCTTCATCTTTAGTTATTTCTTTAGCGATGTTTGGAATGAATATAAAGATCTCTATTTCAAACGAAAGGGGGAGGGAAAATAAAATAGTAAAAAATATTATGAACCCAACACTACACAATGTTAAAAAAAATTAATAATAGAAAAAAAAATAATAATAATATTACAAAGTAGCTATTTAGTCTATTTTGAAGGATTTATGCAAAGAGTCCAATTAACAGTATATTTTTTCAGCACAAGTGCATTGGTAAACTGAGTGTAACACCCCACTTTTCTATCTCTTAATCACAATTCTAAACCAACATTAACATAGCAGCGGAATTAATAACTAAAAAGGTAACTAGTGGGAATGTCACCGCCACAACAACCACTCTATGGTGATTGCACAGGCTAAGGGGTAGAACTAGAAATAAAATAATATCTGACATCCATATTAAATACTGAAAAACATAAGGGCGAAAAAAAATCACCCCATAAGTCTACATCCTCGAAGTCTACAAATCAACATAAGTCTAGAATCTGGAAAACAAAGTCATCAACATAAACATAGAGTTTAGACATCTTAATCTACGAGAATAATCTAACTCGATCACTTCCCACTGCTGGGCCCACCTGAAAGGGGTTTTGCAAGCAACACATAGATAAATAGGAAAAACACCCGTTAGCACGAAACTAAGTATAACCACACTCAACCCTGTAAAGCATCATAGCATATACTTTGAAAACTTTTGACTTCTCTTATAAACAACAAACCCATCTCAAATCATCTTTAGAGCTATCACATACTTTCTAGATGCTTGCAACCTATAATATCAACAGGCATGCTTATATATATAAGACTGAACAATTTAGATACTTCAACATATAAACTTCTCAATTAACTTAACAAGCAACTCATGCTCATAGGTAGGATCATGCTAATAAACCATACAACAGGTATTCTCATGCTCTCAAATTCTCATCACATAAACTTGATATACAAAGCTTCAAATGTAACTAAACAATCATGCTCGATGAACAATCTTAAATCAACATTCTCATTTTGTAATCTCATGCGATACTCTACTCAAGTGCAATCTCGTGTAATACTACACTCGTATGCAATCGGGTGCAATACTATACTCATATGCAATCTCGTGCAATTCTATATTCATATGCAATCTCGTGCAATTCTATATTCATATGCAATCATGTGCAATACCATACTCATATGCAATCTCATGCAATACCATACTCATATGCAATCTCGTGCAATACTATATTCATATGCAATCTCGTGCGATACTATATTCATATGCAATCATGTGCAATACTATATATATACTCATACACTCTTTATAAAAATAGAGTACTTTCTGTGGAGGTCTCTTTAAGTCATAAGTGACTTGCTTTCTTTTCTCTTGAGTCTCTCTTGACTCACTTTCTTTTCTCTTGAGTCTGTATTGACTCACTTTCTTTTCTTTTGAGTCTCTATTGACTCACTTTCTTTTCTTCTCGCTCGTAGACTGTTCAGGGTTTCACCGAAGCGTGAATTGCCCCATCGGGAACGGAGTAAAGCCGACCCAATATCTCCTACCATCTACGGAACCAATCTCGTGGTTTTCGCGCTGTGGAATCAGGTATCGAACTTTAAGTGTGCACACCCCCTAACCAGGATTCCAAGCCTGGCGGACAGTTTCCAACCTTGTAACGTGGAAATACGCCGCGTTACATGTACTGGGACCGCAATGTCCATAAATATCTCCCGAGAGGACATAGTCTAAATGGTATCCTCCAAAACCTCACCGATATAGATAATACATGATATATCTGTCATGCATCAATCTCATGCATGCAACAACTCTAATGTTTCTCAATACATCAAAGAATGATATATCACATGCTTATGGCTTTTTGAATGTAATACTTGGGCTCACGTTGGAACCTTATGCGTTTTTGAAATATGACATATGTGAGATGCCAAAATACTCTATAACATGCTTCTAAACTATGTATAAAATAACATGACGTACTCAAGAATATAACATCATGCTCGGTTTGCAACATAGCAAATTCTATACATTTCTAACAACAAAATATGCTTCAAATATCATTGATCAAATATCACATTCTAGTCATGCTTTCATAATAAATCATATTCTCAAAGGATCATGTTTCTCTACTCAATACAAAAATATCATCAGATCACATAGTCAAGTTTTTCTCATACACAGTGAACTAACAAATATATGAACTGTGTAGCAATTCTTCAATAAATCCTTCATATCATACTCATTTTCGATCCAAATTCGACGAAATCAAAGCCAAAACGTGCGTTGAGACGATCCCGAAGTGCCGAGCTACACCGTAAAACCTGGCCCGAAATGACACGTAGCTGAGCCACAAGGGCCCGACCACTGCACAAATTCTTCTCAGATCAATACTCAGGGACCTGGGGTGGGAATCCTCATGATCCGCCCGATGTGCCTCGTTACAACACCGGGACTAGGCGGCGGCCCTCTTCTAGGGCCGTGCCCTAGTCCCGTGCAACCCCGGCTCTAACCGGCGGCCCTCCTGATGGGCCGCGGCTAGGGCCGCTGGTCTAATCTGGTGCACCCTGTGTGTGCACCAGATGGCATTTTCATCTGCAATTTCAATCCAAACAAGTCCAAAACATTCTCAACAACTCAATTGAAAATACTTGATCACTTCTAAGCATAAACACAACAAAATCTCATAATTTCTACTCATCTCTTCTCAACAACAAGGCTTCACAGAGCCAAAATCAAAGAGGAATCCATGGGGTTATACCTCTTGTAGATTCTTCTTCTTGTGTGGATCCCTTCTCCTTTCCCCTTCAGAGATTACTATCTTCCCCCACCTATCTTCCTCAAACAAACATACATGCATACTAAGCTTAAGGCAACTCAAAGATGGGAGGTAAAGAATGAACAAAGTCTTTGAAATGAAAATGAAATGGACGGAGGAATGAATGGCAAAACACTTACTGTGATTTCTTCTAAGTCTTGGAGTGAAGAGGCTAATGGAATGGATCAGGAGAAACAAGGAGAATATGTTCTATTTATATGAGTTCAAAACCCTAGGTAGGTGGCCAATGATTTGTTGGGGGCAAAAGGGTAATTTTAGCTTGCTCTCTAAAGTATCAGACAAAGCTTTGTGGTTCACCTTGTATCACGGACCAAGGGCTAGAAATTCTATTTTTAAATACTTTGGGGTTGAAAATGAATTTTCTCATAGAGTCTTCTAGATGAACACTTGTTTAAGGCTTCTAAAAATTCTCCCGGTCTCACTCAGATTGGTTTCTCAATTTAAAACTTGGTACGCGAAGTACCCGAAAATTTAGGATTTTGGATTGAAAATAAGTTTTGGTGTTGAATTAATTTAAAATGTGACTAAAATAATTTATTCAAACACCAATTGATCGCAAAAATTTTTAATGGAGTGAAAGTGGCTATTTTGGAATTTCTTAAAATTGGATTTATAAAATAAAATTTTGGGTTGTTACACTGAGATATAGGTCATCCCCAATAGGGGGATTTTGCACAGATTTTAAGAAAAAAAAAATGATTTGTTGGAGGAGAGAGGAGAGAGAGGGATGAAGTTGTTATGTTATTTAGGGGATTTTGTCAGGGGTTTGGGGGGGGGGGGGGGGGTTCAGTTTTTTATTTTTCCTTTTTTTTTTTTTTTTTCCTTTTCACCCATTTATATTTCCTAATCACACCTGCAAAATCTCCTCAAAATCCTACCACTATTGAGGATGCCCTAAGGGGTCTGCGAATCTAGGTTTTAGTTGTACTGATGTGGATTTCATACTTTCAACACTCAGCAGTTGATATTATTTGTTTTCCATTGAATTTAACTGAAACCTTCTTCACTTGAAAACAATGTAGTCCAACATAAGTTCATACTAAACCACCTATTGAACCTAGCAAGATTTCATGACCACCAAGCCTTGGGCATAAAAGGTTTCAAATGTGAAGATTTACAGTGGGATATGAAACTTACTCTGGTCTTGAAGGACCATGGAACATGAGTGTTTGAAAAATGGCCTCTTATGTTCCATCAACTACACCAACACCGATCAGTGCTAAATGGGGAAGAAGGAGAAATCTTGAAGAATTACAATTTTATCCCCACTTTTGACAGTCAACAAATAGTCAAATTAATAGAGGACTAAGTTGGGTAAAAATTACATAGTTGAGGACTTAATTGGGTAAAAATGATAGTCGACGACCAAATTGGTAATTACGGCATAGTCGAGGGACCATTTTGTTGCTTACTGCAGAGCTTGGTCAGTAGAGGTCATCGCCCATAACAGCGCCCACGGTCTTCACCTTTGCAGCAGCTCGTCGTCGTTGCTTTTGCTCCTCGCTATTTCTCGTCGACGTCACTCCTTGCCGTTTCTCATCATTGTCGACGTCGCTCCTTGCCGTTTCTCATCATCGTCGACGTCACTCCTTGCTATTTCTTGTCGCCTTCGTCGTATCTGCTACAGGTTAGTTCAATTCCTAATTCCATTTATCTCTAATTCTTAAACCCTAATGTAACACCCCCTTTTTCTTAACCTTGATTAACAAACTAAACCTTTATAGATAATCTAAGCAGCAGAAATAAACTCAATTAACAACTTAAAGGAGTGTCACTGCCATAATCACCATCCACTGTGATTGCATAGGCTATGGGTAAAACTAAAACATTAAAGTCCAACTAGCAACCGATAAACTAGGGGAATGAAACCCCGGTGTCCAGCACCAACGAAAGGGATAGTCTACTACAACCATTAAGACAAAAGAGAGTTTATACTACAAGCTATCTAGCTAAACTAGTCTAACTTGTGCTCTCGTTTCTACGAACTGGGCCCACCTGAAAGGGGTCAACAAACAACAAGTAGCAAACAAAACCCGTTAGCACGAAGCTAAGTATAACGCCACTCAATCCTATAAAGTAATACTGTATATACTTTGGAAAACCGAAGTTTCACATTCTCAAATCAAACTAGATTGATCACTTAAACATACTTGGCGTTAACTTCTAGATGCTTGCAACCTAATAAACATATAGGCATGCTCTTACAATAAACAACTCATCACAGTCTTAACTTATGAACAATCTAAAGCTTTCTCAAGTACTCAACAATCATGCTTTCTCATATAATCAAATAAGCAATCTTATGCTATCAAATACTCATCAAGAAATCTTGTGCAAGACATATCTTATAAGCAAACTCATGCTATCGTATACTACTCATGCAATCTCATGCAAGACATATCTCATAAGCAACTCATGCTATTATATACTACTCATGCAATCTCGTGCAAAACATATCTCATAAGCAAACTCATACTACTAATCATGCAATCTAGTGCAAGACATATTTCATAAGCAAACTCATACTACTAATCATGCAATCTAGTGCAAGACATATGTAAGCAATCTCGTGCTACTACTCATGCAGTCTAGTGCAAGATATATATAAGCAATCTCGTGCTACTACTCATGCAATCTAGTGCAGATATATATAAGCAATCTCGTGCTACTACTCATGCAATCTAGTGCAAGATATATAACTCATAAGATGGGCTATAGTAAGTATAGATATACATATACACTCTTTCAAAAATAATACTTTTTCTGTGGAGGTTTCTTATTGTCATAAATGACTTGCTTTGCTTTTCTTTCCCTTGAGTCTCAATGACTTGCTTTCTTTCTCTTGAGTCTCTTGACTCACTTTCTTTGAGTCTCAATGACTCTCTTTCTTTCTCTTGAGTCTCTTGACTCGCTTTATCTTTACTCGTGGGCGAGGTCGGGCTTCACCATAATGTGAATGAACCCATTCGGCACGGCATCTAGCCGGCCAATCTCTCATCCCGCCCATAGAACCAATCTCGTGGTTCCAATACTCGTACTCTGTGGAATCAGGTATCGAACTATCAGTGAGCACACCCCCTGACCAGGATTCCAAGCCTGGCGGACAGTTTCCAACCTCGTAACGTGGGAATACACCGCGTTACATGATATCGGATCGCAATGTCCATTGCTTTCTCTTTTACTCCGAAAGGACATAGTCCAAACGGGTCATCCAAAACAAGGTTTTCCTCACAATAGATATATATAGATATCACTCATGTAACTCAAATACAAGATAAAGACTTTCCAACATGGATATGAGTTTTTGAAAAATAATACTTAGGCTTACGTTAGCCCCTTATGCACTTTTAAAACATGATATGCTCAATAATGCCCTTTATTGTAAAATATGCTTCTAGCTTCTATTCACTGAAACTCAAACAATCCAATAATTCATGCTTGAACTCATAACTTAACAAATCTTCTCAAAAAAAAAAAAACTTAGCAAGTAGTTAACATGCTATTGGAACTCAAAATGCTAAAAGAACTCATTTACTATAAGATACTTTCAAGTTGGACATGATCTGTATACTTTCATGCTTGGAAACTTAGTGTAAGTGTTTTATTTGTGTAAAACCCCAACATATAATTGGCAATATTATTATGGCAAATTAAGATAGGGTTTATCTTGGTGTTTCTTTATTCTTACAGAAGACTGACTGATCAGTACAATCAACAGACGCACTGATAGATCAAGCCACTGAAGATCTGTTAAAGGAAAGTTTTCTAAAAAGCTGGGACGCGGTTATGAGACGACAGTTTTGGAAAGAATATCAGCGGATCAGCGTGAAAGGTATGGACCGAATCTTAAAGATCTCTTTCTTCACAAAAAGTCCTACCATCTACAATCAGAGATATATTTGGAGAGTGTCTAAATCCAAAGGAGCATATATATCCTTATTCGTTCAAAAATTAGGGTTACATTGATTGAAGCCGCAACACTCTTTACTAAACAATACACATCTCTGGTTATCATGCCTCTTCTCAAGATTACGAGTTCTTAGTGATTATGAAGAAGAACTTGAGAAGTATCAACGTTGCTTAAACGATAGGACGCGAAGATCACTCAGTTGTGGGAACAACGTGGGACTGCGTCAGTGAAGCGGACTGCATCAGAGTTAGCTCTCCAATTGAAGGGATTTCATTGGACTTCTACATGCATGGATCTCCGACTTCAACAAACCACTAAACCTTTGTAGACTGGGTATTGACCTTGTGTGAGGCACTTGGGTGAGATTGCTGTTTCTCTACCTTTGTACATTGGATTATGATTTAGTGGATTGGACGCCTCGGTGATTGTCCCCCAGATGTAGATACACACTGTATCGAACTGGGTAAACAAACATATGCGTTGATTTACTTTCTGCCTTAGTCTTCCGCTTTATATTTATATGCCTCTATCTGGATGACTGATCAATTGAGTATCTGAGTCAGTCAATCCAGTATTTCAGTTGCTAGAAACTAAATCTATATTCGTCTACTGAGAATATGCAAAATTGCATGTGGTATCAGAGCTTTAAAGTCTACATAGTGACTTGATCCTTACGAGATTTTTTTTTTTTTTTTTTTTTTTTTGCATTTTTCTCCCTTTAAGAAGCTGTTTACTTGGTTGTCTTTTGGCTGTTAGAATGCTCTCTGCTTGTGTGTTCTGGCTGGCTGTCTGTTTTGATTCAGGATGGATGTAAGTATGAAACCACCAGAATTAGATGGTCACAACTATTCCTTCTAGAAGGCTCGAATGGAGATTTATCTTCAAGCACAAGGCACTAGAGTTTTTCGTACTGCCCTCACTGGATGGAGTCCCCCGACAATTCAGAATGTAGATGGATCTGCTGAGATCAAAACAATGGAGACATGGACTGAAGATGAGATGTCGTCCTTTGATCTGAATAATAAAGCGCTGAATTCTATAATAGGATCTCTACATGAATCTGTCTTTACCTTGGTTACAGGGATAAAGGAGGCAAAACGCGTATGGGAAATCCTTGAAACTAGATTTGAGGGTACTAGTGATGTCAAACAGTCAAAGCTTCAGATGGTTTTATCAAAGTTCGAAGCTCTCAGGATGAGTGAAGAAGAAACTATCTCCAACTTCCATAGTCGAGTTCAGAATCTGATGAACAGAGTATCAGTACTTGGAGAACCTTTTACAGATGAAAGAATTGTCAAGAAGATCCTTCGCTCTTTGCCCAAACGATTCTAAATGAAAGTGACTACAATTCAGGAAAACACAGGATGGGAGAAGAAGAGTGTGGGAGAACTTATGGGTAATCTACATACCTATGAACTTCAAGTGTTGGCTGATGATGATCCTGCAGTCAGCAGAAATGGCAAGTCAGTGGCTTAGGTCGCTGAGACTGATAGAGAATCTAACACAGACGACATAGATGATGAAACCCTAGCCTTGTTAACAAAAAATTTCAAGAAAATTCTGAAAGGGTTCAACCGAAGAAGTCAAGGACAACCTAATAGGGCTCAGTACAAAAGTGGAAACTCCTCATATTGGAAATCGGAACCGTCCTCCTTCTCTAAGAACAATCAGTCCCAGACTGGTCGAACAAGGCAATTCAGAAGTACACCTACTGACATAGTGAAAACTCTAAATCGGTCAGTACAGTGTCACGAGTTTGAAGAGTTTGGACATATACAATCTGAATGTGCAACGTATCTAAAAAGAAAGAAATCTATGTGTGTGTCCCTAAGTGATGATGAAGAGGAAGCAACAGATGACCCATCTGATGAAAATGTTGGAAACTTCGTAGCCTTCTTCACGGCAACAGAGGATCACTCAGAAGAAGAAATTGATGGAGAATCCTACATATCATCGGATGATTTTGAAGAGAGACATGTTCAACTAGAGATGGAATTTGCTAAACTGGTTGGCAGCTGGGAACAACTGGTGAAAGTCAACAAGAATCTGAATGAAGATTTGAAACACAAAGATGAACTACTAAAGAAACTGAACACTGAATTAGTCACAAAAGAAGATCTTATCGCTCCGATCAGATCTCGAGAGGGAAAGCTGATAAAAGAACTGGAGGATCTGAAGAAAACCATCAAGATGATGGATACCACATCTACCTTAGAAAAAATTCTGGATTCTGGGCGAAATCCTAATGATAAAAAGGGACTTGGATTTGAGCGAGGACAACCCTCAATGTCAGCTCCTGTTTTTATCAAAGATGGTACATTCGGTGGTGATTCAGCTCTCTGTCATGAACATTGTCAATCATCAAGATCAATTCAATTCAATCAGAAAGGAAGCATGCCCACTGTGATTACTGAGGCTAAATCTAGCAGAGTCAAATTTCAGTCTCAGCACTCAAAGTTTAAGAATAAGTTTGTTAAAGTCAGACAGTATGTACCCATCTGTCACTACTATCTAACAAAAAGGCACACCAGACCTGAATGTTAGTTCTTCTATAGAGATCAGAGAAAGGAGAAATATCAGAACAAGTCTATTACTACTTTCACGAGGCAAGTGTGGGTCAGGAAATCAAAAGTAATTTGCTATCCTATAATTGTTCTGACTGCCTCTATGATTGAAGCAAGATGGTACTTCGATAGTGGCTGCTCAAGAAATATGACTCGGAATGCCAAGTGTCTCATGGCTGTTCAACCAAGCAATGGATCAGTGACGTATGGGGATGGACAAAAGGGAAAGATAATTGGTAAAGGTACTTTAAATGTGTCAGGATTGCCACATCTAGAAGAAGTTCTCTTAGTCAGTGGCCTAAAAGCAAATCTTATTAGCATCAGTCAGCTGTGTGATCAGAATTAGAATGTGTGCTTCAACCGAGACTGCTGTAGTGTCCGTGATATGGAAGATCAAGTGGTAATGGAAGGAACCCGCTCTTCTGACAATTGCTATGTTTTAACAAATGAAACTACCTGTCTTATATCAAAAGCAGACAAATCAAAACTATGGCATCGACGATTGGGACACATAAATTTCAGAGATATGGACAAGGTGATCAAACTTGAAGCTGTTCGAGGGATACCAAAGCTTAAAATAGAACAGGAAGGAGTTTGTGATGCATGTGCTATTGGAAAACAAATCAGGGCCTCTCACAAAGCAGTAAAGATGATTTCTAATGAGAGATGTCTAGAACTGGTTCATATAGACCTTATGGGACCAACTCAGATTGAAAGCATTTGAGGAAAGAAATACATCTTTGTGCGTGTGGATGATTTCTCACGGTTCAGTTGGGTATATTTTCTAAGAGAAAAGTCTGAGGAGTTTAATGCTTTCAAAACTCTGTGCATAAGAGTACAAAAAGAAAAGGACGAGCCCATTGTAAAAATCCAAAGGTTGAGGAGTGATCATGGAAAAGAGTTCGAGAACACCTTATACTTAGAATTTTGTTCAGCAAATGGGATAGCTCATGAATTCTCCGC
Source organism: Ipomoea nil (assembly GCF_001879475.1). Lineage (NCBI taxonomy): Eukaryota > Viridiplantae > Streptophyta > Magnoliopsida > Solanales > Convolvulaceae > Ipomoea > Ipomoea nil. The sequence goes on along the minus strand of NW_017617100.1, from coordinate 691,704 downwards.
TCCACGAACAACACAACAGAATGGGGTTGTGGAAAGGAAGAATCGAACCCTACAGGAAATGGCAAGAGTTATGCTACATGCCTCACATCTGCCACAACGTTTCTGGGCAGAAGCAGTGCATACTGTCTGTCATACAGTCAATAGGGTCTATCTCAGACCAGGTACGTCTCAGACGCCATATGAAATATGGAAGGGAAAGAAGCCAAACTTGAAGTACTTTCATGTGTTTGGAACCAAATGTTATGTTCTAATTGACTGAGAACAAAGAGGAAAGTTCGAGCCCAAGAGTGATGAGGGAATATTTCTTGGATACTCACCAAACAGTCGAGCTTATAGGGTTTACAACAAAAGGACTCAATCAGTCATGGAATCAGTGAATGTGGTTATTGATGATAACCCTGAAAGATCAGATGAAGCATCTGTGAGTTTGTTAGTGTTTTATTTGTGTAAAATCCCAACATATAATTGACAATATTATTATGGCAAGTTAAGATAGGGTTTATCTTGGTGTCTGTTTATTCTAAAAAGCTGGGACGCGATTATGAGACAACAGTTTTGGAAAGAATATCAGCGGATCAGCGTGAAAGGTATGGACCGAATCTTAAAGATCTCTTTCTTCACAAAAAGTCCTACCATCTACAATCAGAGATATATTTGGAGAGTGTCTAAATCCAAAGGAGCATATATATCCTTATTCGTTCAAAAATTAGGGTTACATTGATTGAAGCCGCAACACTCTTTACTAAACAATACACATCTCTGGTTATCATGCCTCTTCTCAAGATTACGAGTTCTTAGTGATTATGAAGAAGAACTTGAGAAGTATCAACGTTGCTTAAACGATAGGACGCGAAGATCACTCAGTTGTGGGAACAACGTGGGACTGCGTCAGTGAAGCGGACTGCATCAGAGTTAGCTCTCCAATTGAAGGGATTTCATTGGACTTCTACATGCATGGATCTCCGACTTCAACAAACCACTAAACCTTTGTAGACTGGGTATTGACCTTGTGTGAGGCACTTGGGTGAGATTGCTGTTTCTCTACCTTTGTACATTGGATTATGATTTAGTGGATTGGACGCCTTGGTGATTGTCCCCCAGATGTAGATACACACTGTATCGAACTGGGTAAACAAACATATGCGTTGATTTACTTTCTGCCTTAGTCTTCTGTTTTATATTTATATGCCTCTATCTGGATGACTGGTTAATTGAGTATCTGAGTCAGTCAGTCCGGTATTTCAATTGCTAGAAACTAAATCTATATTCGTCTACTGAGAATATGCAAAATTACACTTAGAAACAATCTTAATAAGTCATAATAGACAATTTAGGCATGTGTAGATAGTGTTTTGGGCCTGTGTGCCATGGTTGTATGGACATGACTTAGTACATTTGCTTAGATTTTAGCCTCTGCACCTATAGATGTATAGGTGTGGCATGCCATTCCCCGTATTTTGTCTTTTGCTTCCGCGTTAACCTAATCTTAATGAGTAGACTTATCTCGTTACTAAGCTTTAAATGTTTTTAAAATATCGTGAAAATCGGGGGTGTTACAAATATTGCCAATTATATGTTGGAGTTTTTCTTAAAGAAATAAAACACTAACATTTCTCTTTAATTATTATAAACATAAATGATATTCTACTAATTAATTTATAATATTTATCAAATTGTATTTTTAAAATTATAGTGTTTTTCCCGTGTTGCACAAATTTTTTTTTGTTATTATGAATATAAAATTTAAAATAGAAAAAAAAATGAAAAGATGTTAAAATGTACAATATAATAATATAGTTTGACTTTTATATATTTGGTCAAGTATCTATTTTCATAACATATAAAATTTAAATTTAAATTTTGTATGATTAATATAATCTCTAATCGTTTACATATTTAGATAAATTTATAGAAAAAAATCGCATAATTAAGTTGATTTATTCCTAATTAACTAGCGCACTCGCCATAAGCTACTCAAGACCTGTAAAGCAATCATAAAGAAAGGGGACGACGCCCGGTCAGCGAATATTGCTGGTAACCCATCAATACGCGTTAAGTAGCATATATAGATAGTATAAAACAAACCATTTTCGAAACGGAATACAGTATATATCAGTTCAAAAGCCATAGAGAGAAGTCGACTGCAAAGACTCTATTTCACTCTCAAAGGAACAAGGGAAGTCAACATCCCAAAGCAACGACAAGACAAGGACAACAACAATAACCAAATACAACTCGAGGCGTATTCTACTGATCACAAAGTCGAATACCACTCGACATGCTCATTAACAAAGAATAGACATTCAATCATTGGCAACTACATGCTACTGACACATCATGTCACAAGTTCCAACCTTATGCCCTGTTCCGACCTTATGGCTACCCCGGGCCTTATTACAGTTCCAACCATTACCTCCAGAACCCCTGTACTTCAGAGTCCAACCTTATGCCTCCGAGGACCGTCGTCCCCACTCCAACAATCTCCAACAAAATCTCCGACATATGAGTACACGAGGTACCATTCATTTCATTCACACAATGTCCAAAAAGTGAGCCAATTGCTCAGATTATACCACCAATTTCATTCATGACCACAACGAGGACCACATTTGTACCTTGGTGATTAAGGTCCCATACCCTTAACCGTGCAATCAGGTACAGCCAAAACACACGTTTTTATCACAGGCATCAATCAATGGATCACAACAAAGATATGAAACCATACTCAACAAGGAAGGATTACAATCCGACACCAACGATGGTCAACACAAGTTGCCAACTTCAATAGGAAGAACAAACCACACACACTAGCATTTCAACATCAAACTAGCATGTTTATCAAACGGGTAAACCAAACATATTTCTGTAGAACATACAAGACTCATCATGGTCCAATGAATCACAAAGTTGAACACTTAGCACAATTCAAGACACCAAATCCTACATGGATTCCTAACATACCGTTCTAGACATACGAAACGTCAAGAAGACACTCAATAGCCCAATAAAACAACATCGGGAGGTCAAAACATCAATTACCGAGTCAAAAGAATCACGGGGAACAAATCCCCGACCGACCACCAAGGTGTACCCCGCGGGTGGGGCCACGGGGGGAGCTCCACCCGTGGTTCCACCCGCGGGTACCAAGGCCCACGAGCTATGTATCCCGCGGGTGGAGCTCTGCCCGCCGTTCCGCCCGTGGGTACACTCCTATACCACAAATAATCCCTTCGGGGATTTTCAACAACAAGTCCAAATTCAAGTCCAAAACACCCAAAATCTCACAAAATATAACAATATGACTTGAACCCAAGAAATAGCCAAGTAATGGCATACAAGAACCCTAATACCAAGCTCTAGATATGCATTACCATAAGACAATGCATCAAAACTCACATTTCATAGCAAAATCACAAGTAGAAGTCAAGAAATCATCATATAGGTAAGAAAATAGATTTTGTAAAGCATGAGTTACCTCTTGTAGCCTAACACTTCACTTTTCACACCCTTAAAGGATTCTCTTAAAGCTCTCCTTCAACTTCAACTTCATAAACACACCAAAAGACACAAAGATTCCATATTTAGAAAAAGACACCTAAAAAGATACTAAAAACACCAAGAGATCAAGGATTTTGAATCTTGGAGACCAACTTGAAGGATTTAAGACACCCAAAATTTGTCTTGAAGAAGAAGCTATCAATTTCTAGAGAGAAGGTGGAGCTTTTGTGTTTAGGGTGTTAGTGAATGAAATGAGAGGATGAATGCTAGGTTAGCTTGGGGCACAAACATAAGGTAAAAAGACTTCTTTGCCCTTACTTAAGTTGGAAGAATAAGGAGGCAAAGGAACAACTCATAAGGCATAGAGTACAATTCTTTGACTTGTATTGGCTAGTCAATTTCTAGTCCTCCGACTATTGAATTTTCAGGATTTTAGGAATAAATTACCAAATAAACTAGGATTAATTATCTAATTAATCCTTAAATAGATTTTGGATTTACAGGGTGTCACATCCTCTCCCCCTTAAACGAAGCTTCGTCCCCGAAGCTTGGGTACGACGAATCCAAACAAAACGGCAAAATGAAACAACAATGTGACAAGAGAAGCAAGATCGTCTTTTGACCAAACTTCAAGAATTCAAAAAGATGCAAAATTATCAAGAAGTCATGACATTGCAAGGTTTTAAGAAATCATCAAAGAAATTCCTTGAGCAAACAAACACTATAGCCAACGCAACAACCAAAGACCTTCTAAACAACACTAGAGTTCTAAACAACTAGATTCTAGCAAAACAACCCACAAAACTAACTACACAACACAACTAACAAGCAAGAAGGATAACACAAGGCAAACAACAAAGCAACTAACAAGCGGCAACAACAAAACGATAACCCCAAACTTGGAAAGAAGACGAGATTACCACCACTATGAACTAGAAAGACTCGCTCTCCGACTCCTCGGCGTCTTCGTCTGAATCTTCATCAACTCTTCCTCGGCTAGAACCGGCCTCAAGCTAATCCAACCTCTGGTTGACCGCGACGAACTGCGTATTCATGTAAGCAAAACCTTCCTCTATCATTCTGTTCTGCTGGCGTAGAAGGGTGACCACACGCTCCTCGTGTGTCATGGCGTCATGTTCCCTCTTGGTTCTAGCTTCCTTCCTTCTTAGATTCTCTTCATCCTCAGAGTTGCTTTCCTCGGCTTCTTCCTCTTGATCCTCATCATCATCATTCCCGGCATCTCCTCCTAAGCTCTGAACTGCGAGGTTCAACTTCCCAACAGGGATCTCTAACTCTGCAACTAACACACTCCTCTCAGCGGGGGTTTTCTGGCAACTTCCTCAAGCGTGATGTACTCCCCGTCTTCAATCTGAAACAGGTTGCAACTCCGCAGGTTTGTGGCATCCAACACCATTTTACCCACTGGCTTGGGTACACATCCGTCAAAACTTACTCCTTTCTTGACAAAAATCCAGCTCAAAACCATGCCATATGGCAGGCTCTTACGGTTATGATCTCGGCAAAAGACCATATGATGCAACATTAAAGCAGACAGGTTGAACTTCAGCATATTCTTCAAGCATAAGGCAAACGTGCATTCTAACTTTCCCAACAGACGACTCTTGTTATTATTTGGCAGCAAATACTCAGAAACAAGCATAACCAATATCCTTTGTTCAGCAGTTAACTATTTCCTTTCCGGCCTCGTGGCCTGGGTAAAACCACTAGTCCGACCCAAGAGATAACTCAAGTAGTCTCGGTAACCCATGTTATCCGTTCCAATCCAGGAGTTACCACTATACTGTGAGACTCCCGTAGTGGTTAGACTCAAAAGTTGAGCCAGCCTCTTCTCAGACAGAACAATTTTTACACCTCTCACCTTAGAGGTAACCTCCAACTTTCCACCATCCTTAGTCACAACCATATGACGCTAGAATTCCTTAACCAAACTCGGGTAAGTCTCAACCCTGATGGCGAGAAATCCATCCAACAGACCCTGATAATTCAACATCTCTAACAAGGAACTTGAAAAAAGAATCAGGATCAAAGGGTTTACCTTCCAACACGAGGTAGTGGGCATCAACCCATTCCACTCTTTTCGTCAAGCTAGTCCTTCTGGACATGATTCTGAGATGACCCAAAAACTCAAAGGGGAACCCAAAACTTTCTTCTCCTCTTATTTCTTTTCTTCTTTTTCTCTCACTCTTCCTCCCTATCTCTCGGCGGCGGCGGCGGTCGGCTTCGGTGGCGATGGCGTCGGCGGCAGGACGGCGTGACTCCGGCTGCGACGGGAACATGTGCCGACGGGTTGGGTTGTCTACGGGTAGGGGGTGGTGTTTCGGGTATCTCACGGGTAGAAGAGAACAATGGAGGGTTTGGGGAATTTTGGGGAAAATTCGGAGAAAGAAGTTTTTAATTTGGGGACTTTTGGGTAAAGTGAAACAAATAGATTAAATGGAATTTAGATGGGATAAGGTCTAAGAAACATAATTGGTTCAAGTGGTTTAAAGGTTGGATTGGTAACTTACACACTCGAGTTTGAAACTAGGTGGCTATAATTAAAGCTTTCTTGGTCTTTTTAGGCTACAAAAGAAAGGGATTTTTAGGATTTTGTCTACTATAAATTTGAAGGGTACTTAATTAAACTTAGATGACCCAAAAGAAAATGGTCGAGTTGAAAGAGTACAAGCAAGACCACGGAATTAACACAAGCACGATCCACTCAGAAATAAACAATCAACTCACAAAAGAAACTCACTTAAAAAGCCAAAAAGGATCACATACCAAGGAAAAAGGCAACAGGGAAAGGCACACTCTCAAAGTAAAGATAGGCTTAGAAAAGGGTTACCTGTCGTCTCTTCTTCAACCAGCCCCTCCGACTCAGCCTGGGATCGACTCATCACAAACACCCGACCCGAAGGTCTAGCTCCAGTTGCACCTCGGCTTGAACTCCCTCCCGAAGCTCCACCGGATCCTGAACTAGGTGGCAAAGCTCTTTGGTTAGCTTGAAGAGGGCAAACGGCAGCCTTATGTCCTCTCTCCCCGCACTTGAAACATCAGAGGGCAAAACCATGGCAATCCTTTCCCACATTCTCCTTTCCACACTTCCTGCATGCCAACGTCTTAGCTTGAATACCGGACCCTACTCGGTTTGATCCTTGAGGTGGGGAAGGTGCGATCTTGGCTCGGAAGTCCTATCTTGGCTTCTTGAAGTTGGAAGATCCACCGCTTTCATTCCTCTTCCTAGCAAGCTCAAACGATCCCTGCTGTAACTGTTGTACCCGGTATAAGTCAGCAGCACTCAGGTAAGCCTCCTTCAAGGTCCTCGGCTTGCTCATGGTTAACGCCTTACGAGCCTCGTAGTTGAGTCCTGCCACGAACTTCTCAACCTTCGCGAGCTCGGTGGAGACAAACATCCTAGCGAAACGAGCGAGCTCCAAGAATCGCTTGTGGTACTCCACCACAGACGATGAACCCTGCTGGAGGTGTAGAAATTCCTCATACATAGCAGCTCGAACATGTGCCGGGTAGAACCGCTCTCTCATCCGGTCCTTTAAAACTGTCCAGTCGAAGTCGGCCTTCTCTTGGCATGCAGGTCCCTCGTACACCCACCACAGATCAGCTTCATAACTGAAGTAAAAAGATGCCAACTCCACTCTGCGCTCTTCAGGGCACCCTACAACAGAGAAGATCTTGTCGAAGGTTCGAATCCATTCCTCGAGCACGACAGGGTCCTCCTCTCCGGCAAACATCGGCGGTCTATGGCCCGATACAAGGCGTCCAACATCTCGAATGAATTGCGCCAGTGAAAGTTCGAAAAGAGCGACTCGACTGTCAAGCAAAGATCGCAATCAAACCCAAGACAACGAAGCTGAGACCGTGTCCGGCTGGCTGTGGCAGCGGAGCAGGATGATTGTTGTTCAGAAGAGCTTCACTCAAGGTTTGCATGGTCTGCGTGAGGTGTTGCAGGTTCTGAGCTAGCTGCTCGTTGGTTGGTGTCTCCGGTGTACGAGCGCGTTGACGAGGCGGTGCCATGACAAAGCTTCTACAACAACAACACGGTTACAGTAGGCACAAACAACAACGCACGCTTACCTGGCGCTAACTAACAGAACACTAAGATAAGCAGAAACAATAAGGCAAACAGGACAAACGATAAACAACACACAGCTCACCATGCGTACTAAGAAGTCCTAAGTCTTAAACACTTAGATACCTAAGGTCACCTTAGGGTCCCAAACCACACTTAACTTCTTAAAAGTCCAGACTCTAACATCCTAGGCTCAAACCTAGGCACTGATACCAACTGTAACACCCCCGATTTTCACGACATTTTAAAAACATTTAAAGCTTAGTAAACAGATAAGTTTACTCATTAAGATTAGGTTAACGTGGAAGTAAAAGACAAAATACGGGGAATGTCATGCCACACATATCTAAAGGTGCACAGGCTAAAATCTACGCAAACGTATTAAGTCATGTCCATACAACCATGGCACACAGGCCCAAAACACTATCTACACAGTCCAAGGGAGCTACACTACAATCAACAGCTAACGCACTCGCCAAAAGCTACTCAAGACCTGTAAAGCAATCATAAAGAAAGGGGACGACGCCCGGTCAGCGAATATTGCTGGTAACCCATCAATACGCGTTAAGTAGCATATATAGATAGTATAAAACAAACCATTTTCGAAACGGAATACAGTATATATCAGTTCAAAAGCCATAGAGAGAAGTCGACTACAAAAACTCTATTTCACTCTCAAGGGAACAAGAGAAATCAACATCCTAAAACAATGACAAGACAAGGACAACAACAATAACCAAATACAACTCGAGGCGTATTCTACTGATCACAAAGTAGAATACCACTCGACATGCTCATTAACAAAGAATAGACATTCAATCATTGGCAACTACAAGCCACAGTGACACTTCATGACACAAGTTCCAATCTTATGCTCTGTTCCAACCTTATGGCTACTCCCGGCCTTATTACAGTTCTAACTATTACCTCCAGAACCCCTGTACTTCAGAGTCCAACCTTATGCCTCCGAGGACCGTCGTCCCCACTCCAACAATCTCCAACAAAGTCTCCGACATATGAGTACACGAGGTACCATTCATTTCATTCACACAATCTCCAACAAGTGAGCCAATTGCTCAGATTACACCACCAATTTCATTCATGGACACCACGAGGACCACATCTGTACCTTGGTGATTAAGGTCCCATACCCTTAACCGTGCAATCAGGGTACAGCTAAAACACATGTTTCCATCACAGGCATCAGTCAATGGATCACAACAAAGATATGAAACCATACTCAACAAGGAAGGATTACAATCTGACACCAACGATGGTTAACACAAGTTTCCAACTTCAATAGGAAGAACAAATCACACACACTAGCATTTCAACATCAAACTAGCATGCTCATCAAACGGGTAAACCAAACATATTTCCGTAGAACATACAAGACTCATCATGGTCCAACGAATCACAAAGTTTAACACTTAGCACGATTCAAGACACCAAATCCTACATGGATTCCTAACATACCATTTTAGACATACGAAACATCAAGAAGACACTCAATAGCCCAATAAAACAACATCGGGAGTTCAAAACATCAATTACCGAGTCAAAAGAATCACGGGGAACAAATCCCCGATCGACCACCAAGGTGTACCCCGCGGGTACCAAGGCCCACGAGTTGTGTACCCCATGGGTGGGGCGGCGGGTGGAGCTCTGCTCGCCGTTCCGCCCGCGGGTACACTCCTGTACCACAAATAATCCCTTCGGGGATTTTCAACAACAAGTCCATATTGAAGAAGACTGATTGATCAGTAAAGTCAATAGACGCCCCTCTAAATCGAGCCACCGAAGGACTGACAAGAAAAGTTTCTAAAAGCTAGTGTAACACCCCAGATTTTAGAAACTTTTAAAACTTATATAATAAAGGTAATCTCTTATTAATTCCCAAATAGAGCATAAACTAAACATAATTGTCGGGGTGGTGTTATGCCACATATGAGCTGGAGAACTCAGATGCACAGGCTAAACTATCTAAACATAAGAAATCCTCAATCAGTATATAGTACAACCTCAAGGCACGCAGGCCGATAATAGAACTAATCTAACTAGGTCCACGGGTCCGACTAGCGCGCTCCAGAGCTACTCATCTGTGCCTGAAAGCCAAATATATCTGTTTAACGAATAATGCTGGTAATCCACTCCAACGCGTTAAAATACAATATAGGTGTATATATATATATATATATATATATATATATATATATATATATATATATATATATATATATATAGGAAAATCATTTTGAAGCCGGAAGATATATATACTTAGGAGACTCTATTTTAAAACCGAGGATAGACTCAACAAATAAGGTTAAGCACATTTAATAGTCATGATCACGAATATAAAGATACTAGCATACACCCTAAGGTCTCACATCAACATATCAGTATTCAATCATTATCTCAACACATAAGCACACTTTGGTGGTGTCGTAGGACCAATCGCATGCCCATACATGAGTGTCAGCGCATATAGCGCTAACACGGCCCCGAAGCACCCTGCCTCGTACCGCAGCATGAATGGGTTGATCGCAACCAACCGATGAACCGCAGCTCATCATAACGTTTGATCGCAACCAAACGGTGGACCGCAGCCCAAAAGTGTATTTCTGATTGCAACCAGATTATGAACCGCAGCTCATTTATAACGTTTGATCGCAACCAAACGATGGACCGCAACCCTATATAATATTTATATACCTGACTGCCCGTATAGCCAATTTGATCGCAACCCATCCAACTGCCCGTATAGCCAATTTGATCGCAACCAAACGGCCTGGTTAACATCCGATAACCAAACGGCCTGGTTAACATCCGATGGTTCTCAACCCATCCAACTGCCCGTATAGCTAATTTGATCGCAACCAAATTGGGGTATCATGCACACATAACACATAGCAAGCACATGTAACCCACATTAACATATTGGGAAGGGGGAAAACGTATAAATAAAACTTATGCGTGGTCATCCACATACTAGGAATATTCCTAAGGGGTTCATACATCTTTCACCTAGGCTAATGGGATACCAATTCAACTAGCATGCAATACACAAGACTCTTTTATCCTACGAATGGTACCCGAAACATCAAACTAGACTCAGGCACGACAAACGGGGTCCGTTGGGACACCATGGGGAACGGGGAAACATCAAACGGGGAAAACCACCATCCACACTAGGAAAAACCAGCGGGTGGACCACCCGCCGACTGCCTGCCGGTGGCGCCATACTGGGCAGCGGGTGCCCGGCGGGCAGTCGCCTGCCCGCTGGCTACCTGCTGCCGGCGGCCCTATTTGGGGCAGCGGGTTCCCCTGCCCCCACCTACCCCCACTGACTCTTTTGTAATATTTTAGTCCCGGGATCTTTCGTGGAACCCGAAATCATGTCCAGACACATTTAAACGCAAACGACAACACCACGTAATCAAGCAATGGATTAAAACCAAGAATCACGTTAAATACATCCTAACATGACTTCTAAACATAAACAAGACTCAATACCCGAACATACAAAATCCCACCCAAATATACCAAGAATATCACAATACGAAATCCATGATTTAACCTAGTGTTCTAATCACATTTAAATCACAAAATCATAACTTTATCTTTAAAACAAGAACATCAAGAATATAAAGATCAACACACAATTATCAAGGTTCCCTCATAATCTGTAACAACCCAAAATAATTTCCTAAATTCCTATTTTATAAAGTATCGAAACAAATTATTTTATTTCTACGATGATTTATTCCCTAAAATTTTGAGCCAACAGTCTATTCAAGACGAATTCGTATCTATTCTTACCAGTTTTCTACCCTAAATGATTTTGTTTGAGCCCAAGTGCATTTGTTCTTGCCCAAATGAATTTCTAGCCCAACAAAGATTTATTGAAGTTAAAGTGTCTAGCCCAATGTTTGACCCAATTTCAAAAATCTAGCCCATGGTCCCTATTTGGAAACCCTATTCTATTTATGTTTGTATGTGGTACGTGAGGAAACGAATCTCTGCCTCTCGTCTCTCCCTTCTCTCGGCTTCAACAGTGCTCGACGACGAGACAAGGTCCATGGACCTTCATCTTCCCTCCCCCTCCCGTTCCTCTCTCTCTCTCTCGTCCGACCGCAGTAGCAGATCAACGATGGAGCACCGGCCACCATGAACCACCGCCATTTCCTCCCTCCCTCTCCTCGGTTTTTCCGGCGAGCAGATCAGTCCAGCGAGGCCTCCCTTTTCTCCGGTGAGCTCGAGTTTCCCGGCGTTTTCCTGAGCTTGGCGGCAGCAACCATGGCAGCTCCAGCGTTTCCCTTCCTCTGTTTCCGGCGAACAGATTAGCTCCGGCGAGATTAGGCCTTCTCGGCTGGAGTATGGGTAAGATATGTTGTTTGGAGTCTATTACTGAGGATGTTAAGTTGATGAAGAGGCTTATATATATTTGTGTTGTTGGTTGAAGATAAAGATTACGAATGCCAGAATGCTACAATGAAGAAGAATACACTGGATTTGGCAAGATGTTGCTAGTTTGGACAAAAAAACAGAGAAGCTACGGAAATGGGAATGGATTAACAATGGATTAATAAGACCATTAAGGTAATAACCTTGATTAAGCTAAGTGTGGTGATTATGAAGTTTAATGATGGTTATGCCAATAATGTGATTAAGAATGATATGTTGATGATTGGATTATATCCTGATGATGAAGCTATGAGTAGATATTGATAATGTTATGGGTATCGTTGATGATGATGATGGCGTGAATCTGTATAACAAAAATACTAGAGGGAGGAGAAAAGAATTATGTTTTGTTAATAAAGGTTAATGTAGATTAACACTAATGTTGTGGTTAAAGTGTTAACAATAATTAAAATGGTGAAATAGTTAGAATGGTGGTGTGGTATGAGCATAGACGGAGGCAGTATGGGGGCAGTGGGGGCAGCTGCCCCCACTCCCCCACCTCACCCCTTTATATATATGTATGTATATATTGACATATATAGCATTAAATATTATATAAAATTTATATTTATGTTTGATTTATTAATAGTTAGTGTAGCTTAGTTGTTTGAGCTTTAAATTTAATTTTTAAAAAAGTGTATAGTTATAGGTTCGAATCTCATTAAAAACACTTTTCCATCTTCACTTATTTATTTTATATCTTTCATTCCTTCTCAAGATAAATATTTTTTAGCCTACTTTTATGAATCATTTAATTAACAAATTAAATGCTCTTTTAGTCTACTTTTTATGAATCATTTAATTAATGTAGTATACAAGTTTATATTAGGGAAAATGACACTTTTTCCCCCTTTGTTATATACTTATAGCACTTTTTCCTCCTAAATTATTTAAGTGGCAGTTTTTCCCCCTGATATATTAAATGGACATATTTACCCTTAAAATAAATATTTCATTTATTTTTCTTCTCCAACAAATTATAACCACGATTTGAAAAATAAAATACATTAAGTGTTAAATTTAGAATATTTTAAAAATAAAAAATAAAATTTTAAAAGAAAGTTTGAACCAACCGTTCAAATTGGATCCAAAATCGTGAACCGACGGTTCAAAATAAAACTTAAATCGCGATTATATATACTTATATGTGAGACTCAATATAAATGCGGAAAAGAACATACACTATTTGCAAATATTATAATTCTAATTTAAGCTATTGCTAGTAGTTGTTCCGATTTGAACCTTCGGTTCACGGTTCAGGATCTATTTTTTTCCAGTTCACGATTTTAATAAACGGAAACCCAAATATTGGGTTATGTTATGAATCATAACCGAAATTTTTTAATTTGATTGCTATAGTGTTTGGTTCAGTTCGAACCGAACCGTGGTCATCCCTACGTATAAGCAATAATTTGGTGAAGAAGAGAAATAAATAAAATATTTGTTTTAAGGGTAGAAATGTCCATTTAATATTATCAGGGGAAAAAACCGCCACTTCTATAATAATTGAGGTGGCAAATGTGAATGCATGAATAACTCAGGGGGAAAAAGTGCTATAAGCATATAACACAGGGGGAAAAAGTGTCATTTTCCCTTTATATTATGCTTCATTTTATTCAAATTATTTTACATTTTTACCTCACTCAAGTATACTTTTTTGCTCTGATTCTAACTATCGTTTAATCTATCAAAAAATTTCTATTGTAATTTATAATATATTTTGTATTTTAACCTTATTATGATTGTTTGATATTTCGTAATTGATATTGCTAACTTTCATTTAAACTTCGCCCCCGCTCAAAAATAATAATAACTATTGAGGCCAAAATGTTAGATAGGGGTTTTGAACCCTCACCATCCTCATACCGTATGAGGATGGTGAGGGTTCAAAACCCCTATCTAACATTTTGGCCTCAATAGTTATTATTATTTTTGGAAGGATAAATGAAGTGTAAATGGGCTAAATAATGATTTTGGAAACGGTTGAGTCATAATGGAGTTAAGGATTAAGTTAAGACTAAGTGAAGTGAAGAATGAGAGAATAAGATACAGTTGAATATTATTATTATTAACAGGTTCTCTGTTGAAAGGGCTAGCTTAGGAGTTGAGTCTAGATTGGGTGTTGACTTTTGGAGCTTAGCTTGAGGTAAATTTCTATGTCCGTTTAAATTACTTTGCCCTATTAAATGTGCTACTTATTTGAGTTGTGTACTTAAATTATTTTGAAAATGTGTTCTAGTTTCAAAATGTGATAAATAGCAAAATATGGTTATTTTGGGGCTGACTTGTGATCTATATGGGTTCAAATTATATTTTTGAAAGGTGTATAATCTATGGTGTGCCTAAATGTTTTACGTGTTGAAAACCTATTATAATTGGGATTGATTTGAGTATTGAAAAACTTATAATGTTGTGATAAATATTTATATTGCTATAGAGTTCGATGAAACTCATACTTTGAGAAATTGTGGTTGAAAACCTAAGTATGTTGAAATGAGTGAAACTATCTTTATATTGGAGTATATGGAGTTATATTTATTTTTGTAGGACTATCTATTTGGAGGAAATGTGTAAATTAGAGAAAATGTATTATTTCGCATACTATTATATTCTTTTTGGAGGATATATAAAAATGTATCTATTTTTGGAGGATATGGGGATATGATGGATGGTTGTGGAATGGTGGACTTCGGTCCTATGTGGGCTCTGGCCCTATTTTGATGAGATTGTATTTGCTAGAAAACATCCTGGATACCTATTATATATGGAGTAGCCTAGTAGAAAACATCCTGGGCTACTTGGACTAGTTACTACTCTTTTGGGTGGGGGAAGCCCATTAGGGGGTGTACACACTTAAGGTTTTAGTCCTTTATCCCACGAAAGGGACAAACTTGTGGAGTGGCCGGTAGAGTGGATTACCGTGTCACTAGGGCTTAGTTAATCTAAGACCCTTCGTCCCTTTCATCTTATATATATGAGAGTATATGGACATGTGGTACTTGGAAAAGTGATTTGAGAAATATGATTTGAATTCTTTCCTATATATTATTATTGACATATATGTTTTTGAGAATGACTTGAGAGAAATCTATACCTTGATATGATGACTTGAAGAGATATACTATTATGCTATTGTGAATTCCTCCACATATGCTTGTATATGTATACTATGCCTTGGAAAATTTTGATTTGAAATGAAACTCATATTGAGAATTATTATATTAAGAAGTGATATTTCTAAATCCTCCATACTCATTATTTTGGGAAATGAATGAGTGATTTATAAGGTAGTTGTATTGTTTTGGACAGAATAAATGTTACTATTTTGGGGACCTTATTACTAATATGAAATCTAATGCTATTTTGAGTGGAGTGGGCTATGGCTTTGGTGCCTATTTCATTTTGGGAGAATTATCTTGGAAAATGATTTACTACTTACCTTTGATGTTGACTTAATTATTAAACTATATGACTGAAATGATTTCAAAACCTATTTACAAAGTATATCTATTTTGAAAAGTATAAATGTATGTATTTTTACAGGGCGGAGTAGAACTTACTTAGCATTTTATGCTAATTCTATTCGTCGTGCTTTTCTTAAACCTTTTATTTTCAGGACTTGGAGTTGTGGCTAGTTTGAGAGCGCGGCGTAGAGCTCGTAGTCTTGGATTGAATTTGGTATAGATTGATTAGCCGTAAAACTTGAATTGTTGAATTTTAGTTACCTTGTGTTTTGGAAAGTAGAATTTTGTAGAACTTATTAAAGGGAATCCTAACCAAATTAAATCCTTTTTAATTATTATTAACGGAATTAATTAAATAATAAATCTGAGATTGAAGGCCGTAACACGGGGTGTTGCAGCTAGCACGCGGTTATGAGACAATGGTTTTGGAAAGAATATCAGCGAATCATCTTGTGAGGTATGGACCGAATCTCAAGATCTCTTTCTTCACAAAAGTCCTACCTTTTACAACCAGAGATATATTTGGAGATTGTCTAAATCAAGAAGTATATATATACTTATTCGTTCAGAAGTTAGGGTTGCATCTCTGGTTGTCATGCCTCTTCTCAAAATAATAAGTTCATGGTGATTATGAAGAAGAACTTGAGAAGTATCAACTCTGCTTAACCGATTGGACGCGAAGATCACTCAGCTGTGGGAACAACGTAGAACTGTGTCATTGAAGCGGACTGCATCAGAGTTAGCTCTCCAATTGAAGGGATTTCATTGGATTTCTGAATGCGTGGCTCTCTGACTTCAACAATCTACTAAACCTTTATAGACTGGGTACTGACCTTGTGTGGGGCACTTGGGTGAGATTGCTATTTCTCTACCTTTGTACATTGGATTCTAAGTTAGTAGATTGGACACATCGGTGATCGTCACCCAGATGTAGATACACACTCTATCGAACTGGGTAAACAAACATATGTGTTGATTTACTTTCTGCCTTAGTCTTCTGCATTTCGTAATATCTGCTTATCTATCTAAATGACTGCTTCATTGAGAATCTAAGTTTGTCAGTCACTTATTCAGTTTGCAAGAAACTAAATCAATAATTCAAGATTAAGAGAATATGCAAAATTACATGTGGTATCAGAGCTTTTAAGTCTACATAATGACTTGATCCATACGGGAAAATCTTTTTGCATTTTTCTTTCTTTAAGAAGCTGTTTGCTTGGTTTTCTGTTGAGATTTGGACTACTCTTTGCTTGTGAGTTCTGGCTGGTCATTTGTTTGAATCAGGATGGATGCAAATTTGAAACCACCGGAATTGGATGGTCACAACTATTCCTTCTGGAAGGCTCGAATGGAGATTTACCTTCAAGCTCAAGGCACTAGAGTTTATCGTACATTCCTCACTGGATGGAGCCCTCCGACAGTTCAGAATGATGATGGAACCACTGGGATCAAACCGATAGAGACTTGGACTGAAGATGAAATATCGTCCTCTGATCTGGATAATAAAGCACTGAATTCTATTGTAGGATCTCTACATGAATCAGTGTTTACTTTGGTTACAGGAATAAAAGAGGCAAAATGTGTATGGAAAATCCTTTAAACTATATTTGAGGGCACCAGTGACGTCAAACAGTCAAAACTCCAGATGGTCTTATCAGAATTCGAAGCTCTCATGATGAGTGGAGAAGAAACTGTATCTAACTTCCACAGTCGAGTTTAAGATTTGATGAACAGAGCATCAGTACTAGGGGAACCATTTACAGATGAAAGAGTTGTCAAGAAGATCCTTCGTTATCTACCCAAACGATAACGAATGAAAGTGACTGCAATTCAGGAAAACACAGGCTGTGAGAAGAAGAATGTAGGAGAGCTTATGGGGATTAACCTTCTTCTTCACCCCGCTGCTCGCCTCCATCCCGCCGTGGGCAGTGGGGCCGCCGCTGATACTCGTCGGCGTTCTGATGATGCGGGCGGTGACAGAGATCGAGTGGGGCGACATGCGGCAGGCGATTCCGGCGTTCATAACGCTAATCGTGATGTCGTTGACTTACTCCATCGTCTACGGGTTGATCGGCGGCATTGGAACTTTCATTATTTTGCACTTGTGGGACTGGATCGCGGGGTGGATGAGGAAATACAGAACAATTGAGGGGCCAATTAGCAATAATGTGAATTTGGATAATGGTGTCAAGTAGCTTAATATAATGATGGATGATGCTAAACAAAATTCTTGTTGATATGATTGATAAGCTAAGGTAAAGGGTCACCAATGTTTCTTTCATATGAGCTTTCTTTTGTCCTTATTCCTTAGTACAGTGTTACAATGATTTGTGTTATATATATATTCTTTATTCTTTATTTTAATTAAATTTATTTTTTACTATGACGAAAAGTCTAAATCAAAAAGATCAAAAATAGCTCATGCATTATTTCAGTCAAACTTACAATATCATTGAACTAATTATCCGACTAATTTGGTTGAGATTGTTCCAAAATAATAATTTATTTGTATGCCTAGTTGTGCACGTAACCTCTTTGTTTATAAAATTAACTAATCCGGCCATATTGGCCGTAACAGTAGGACCCGGCAGCGGATGAAGGAGCAGTCCGGTCGCGGCAGTGGCGTTGCTGGCAGTAACTCGGTTGGCCATCGTGCCGTGCACACGTTGCCATGCTTGCATGGTGGCAGTTGCCACGGTAATCAGCTTCCTGGGTAGTAGGCAGGCATCCCATACTGTTCCATTCCGTGCCCTCCATATATGATATAGAATCGCAGTTGCATACACAATTCCATTAGTGTCTAGAACATGTTGGCTGATGACGACCCTGTATTCAACAGAAAAGGCAAGTCAGTGGCTTTTGTGGCTGAGGCTGATCGAGAATCTGACACAGGTGATATAGATGATGAAGCTTTAGCCTTATTGACAAAAAATTTCAAGAAAATACTGAAAGGTTTTAATCGAAGGAGTCAAGGACAGCCTAACAGGACTCAGTCCAAAGGTGGAAACTCCGCATATCAGAAATAAAGACCGTCCTCTTTCACGAAGACCAATCAGTCCCAGACTGGACGAGTAGGGCAATTAAGAACCACATCTACAGACACAGTTAAAACTCTGAATCGATCAGTTCAATGTCGGGAGTGTGAAGGGTTTGGACATATACAATCTGAATGTGCAACTTATCTCAAAAGAAATAAATCTATGTCTGTGTCTACCCTAAGTGATGATGAAGATGAAACAATAGATAACCCGTCTGATGAAAATGTTAGAAACTTTGTAGCTTTCTTCACAGCTACAGGGGTTCACTCAGAAGAAGATGTGTGACACCCCGTAAATCCAAACTCAAATCAAGGATTAATTAGAGAATTAATCCTAGTCTCTTTGTTAATTTATTCCTAAAAATCCTGAAATTCAATAGTCGAGGGACTAGATTTTCACTAGTCACTTAAGTCAAAGGGTTGTACCTTGTGCTTCTTGAGTTGTGCCCTTGTTTCCTTGTCTTTCCAACTTTAGTAAGGGTAGGGATGTCTTTTTACCTAAGGTTTGTGGTTCAAGATAACCTAGCAACACTCCTTCATTTCATTCACCCTACAATCTAAACACAAAAATCTCTAGCTTCTCTCTAAAAAGGTGTAGCTTCTTCTCCAAGCTAGGATTTGGGCATCCCAAATCTTGCAAGTTGGCTTCCAAGATTCCTACTTTCTTCATCTTGAGCATAGGGGAGGGTAAGATCCTTGGTCTTTTGATGTTTTTAACCCCCTTTTAGGTGTCTTTTTCTAAAGATAGAATCTTTGTTGTCTTTTGGTTTGTGTATGAAGTTGGTATGGAAGAGGAGCTTTAGGAAAGGCTTTCTAAGGGTGATAAGAAGAAGTTATTAGGCTACAAAGGTAACCCATGCTTTACAAAACCTATTCTCTTACTTATACGATGATTTCTTGGCTTCTACTTGTGATTTTTGTGTTGAAATGTGAGATTGATGCATTATCTTGTGGTGATGCATGTTTAGAGCTTGTTCTTAGGGTTCTTGAATGCCATTGTTTGGCTATTTCTTGGGTTCAAGTCATATTGTTGTTGTGTGTGAGATTTTGGGTGTTTTGGACTTGAATTTGGACTTGTTGAAAATCCCCGAAGGGATTATTTTGGTGTACAGGGTGGTACCCGCGGGCAAAGGCCTACCCGCCGCCCCACCCGCGGGGAACAGGTGTCTCGTGGGTTGGTACCCGCTGGCGGAACCGCGGGTGGTTGTCCACCCGTGGCCCCACCCGCGGGGAACACTGTTGGACGATGGCGGGGATTTGTTCTCCGTGATTTTTTTGACTCGGTATAGATGTTTTGACCTCCCGATGTTGTTTTATTGGGCTATTTGTGAGTCTTCTTGATGTTTCAGTTGTCTAGAACGGTATGTTAGAAATCCATGTAGGATTTGGTGTCTTGAATCGTGTTAAGGGTCTGACTTTGTGATTCGTTGGGCTATTGTGAGTCTTGAATGTTCTTTGGAACTACTTTTGGTTTACCCGTTTTATAAGCATGCTAGTTTGATGTTGATACACTAGTATGTGTGGTTTGTTTTTTCCTATTGGGATTGGCAACTCGTGTTGACAATCGTTTGGTGTTGGATTGTGATCCTTCGTTGTTGAGTATGGTCTCATGCCTTTATTGTGACTTCTTGATTGATTCCTATGATGTGAACGTATGTAATCGTTGTGCCCTTTGATTGATACTCAATTAAGGTTATTGTGGAACCTTAGTCTTCTTGGTAATGATGATGACTTGTGTGACTATGATTTATATGTTGGTGGTTGTTACTTGAGCTTGGCTCACATGTTGGTGGTTGTGTGAAATGAATCGTACCCTCGTGTACTGATATGTTGGTGGAAATGTTGGTGGTTGTTGGTGGGGGAACGATGGTTCCCGGAGGCATAAGTTTGGACTCAGAAGTACAGGGGTTACTCGGAGGTAATGGTTGGAACTGAAATAAGGCCGAGGGTAGCCATAAGGTTGGAACAGGGCATAAGGTTGGAACTTGGAACTATGTTACTTGTGACATGTAGTTGTCACTGCGGCATGTAGTTGCCGTTATGTGAATGTGTAATCTTTGCTTACGAGCATGTTTTAATGTATTCTACTTTGTGATAAGTAGAATGCATCTTGAGTTGTATTGTCCTTCATGTTTCTTGTCTGGTTGTTGTTGTAAGGATGGTGATTCCTTTTCCTTTTGAGAGTGTTAATGAGTCCTTGAAGTTGACTTCTCTCTATGGCTTTTGAAATGATATATACTGTATTCCGTTTCAAAATGGTTTTGACTTATACTTATCTATATATGCTATTTAATGCGTATTGATGAGTTACCAGCAATGTTCGCTGACTGGGTGTTATCCCCATATTTTTCCCTTGTTCTACAGGTTGTGAGTAGATGCCCGAGAGCTCTAGACTTGGATTGATAGATAGCTTAGTTACCTTGTCTAGACGTTATGTTTTGATGGCCTGTGAGCCTTTTCAGCTGCCTGTGTGCCTTGACTCTTTATGCCTTGTCGAATGGATTAGTTTTCCCGCCTATGCACCTATATCTGAGATAAGTGTGGCATAACATACCCTGGTTTAATATAGCTTCTGTTGTTTTATGTATTTGATGATTAGATGTTTTCCTATGCATTTAAGTTTTAAAAATGTGGTAAAAATCGGGTGTAACATCCCTAATTTTTAAAACTCTTAAATCTTATGAAATAAAGATAAATCTATTATAAATTTCCAAACAGAGCATAAACTAAACATAATAGTCGGGGTGCTATGCCACATCTGAGCTGAAGAACTCAGATGCACAGGCTAAACTATCAAAAATAAGAAATCCTCAAATCAATATTCGATACAACTTCAAGGCACGCATGCCGATAATTGAACTAATCTATCTAAGTCCAGGTTCTGACTAGCGCGCTCTAAAGCTACGGCTCATTACCTGAAAAACATTCAGTATAACAGCCGTCAGCGAATAATGCTGATAACCCACTCCAATGTGTTAAGTATAGTATAGGTAGGTATAAGAAACTCATTTTGAAACTGGAATACATATATACTTAAGAAACTCTAATTTAAATCCGAGAGCAGACTCAATCAAGCAATAACAGATACTTTCAACACAATTAGTCACAACCATAAAGATCCTAGCATGCATCCTAAGGTCATATGACTACGCAATACCAATCATATCATTATTCAGCCATCATCACACAATCAACAAGAAGACACGTATTGGTGTATACACATATGGTGGTGCCGCAGGACCAATTACATGCCCATACAAGAGGGTCAGCGCATATAGCTTTGACACGGCCCCGTAGCACTTTAACTTGTACCGCAGCACAAGTAGATTGATCGCAACCAATCAATGAACCGCAGCTCATTTGTAACATAAACGTTTGATCGCAACCAAACGGTGGGCCGCAGCCCTATTATCATATATGTCTGATCGCAGCCAGATTATGGACCGTAGCCATATATATATATATATATATATATATATATATATATATATATATATATATATATATATATATATATATATATATATAGGATCATATGAGAACATGTGCTTAGGTGAGAACGTGAGAACACATCATGTGCATCCATCTAATTTTTTTAATGGTCTAGATTAGATTAAGTGTGTGCAAACGCGATTTAGTGTGTTTGCACACATTTAATACGCGTTCGCACACACTTAATCTAATCTAGACCATTAAAAAATATTAGATGGATGCACATGATGTGTTCTCACGTTCTCACCAAAGCACATGTTCTCATTGGAACCCTACCCTATATATATATATATATATATATATATATATATATATATATATATATATATATATATATATATATATATATATATATATATAACAGCCGATTCTTCTCAACCAATCCAACTGCCTGTATAGCCGACCGATCGCAACAGGTCGAGTTAATACCTGGTGGTTCTCAACCCACCAGATAGTCATTATAGCCAATTGATCGCAACCAATTAGGTTATCATGCACAACAACATAGAAGCCAAACAGCATGCAACCTACATTAACACATAACGAGGGTGAACCCTCGGGGAACACGTAACCCATCATAACTCCTATGTAATAAACTACATTAACCCACACATGACACTCCTATGAGATCATACACCTTCTTCCTAGGCCAATGGGATACCAATTCATCTAGCATGCAATACACAAGACTCTTTTGTCCTAAGAATGGTACCCGATACATCAAACTAGACTCACACACGACAATTGGGGTACAACAGAACACAACGGGACACGGGGAAACAATAAACGGGGGAAAACATCACTTTTCCCACCAACTTTCCATTGGGTGAACGGCGGCTGGAGGACCATCCGCCGGCGGCAGTGTTAATCCCAGCGGGTGCCCGACGGGTAGTCGCCTGCCCGCTGGAAACCAGGCAAGGGGGCAGCGGGTAGGTGGCGGGCACCCCTGCCCCCACCTACCCCCCACTGACTCATATGTAATATTATGGTCCCGGGATCTTTCGTAGAACCTGAATGCATGTCCAGACACATTCAAACATAAACGAAACACCACGTATTCAAGTAACAGAATTAAACCAATAATCACGCCAATTACATCCTAACACGACTCCTAAACATGCCAAGACTCAACACCCGATCATGCAAAGTCCCACCCCAAACATACCAAGAATAACATAATACGAAATCCACGTTATTACCCTAGGGCTCTAGACATAATCAAAATATATAACTTATCATGGCATCAAGAACATCAAGATTATCACACAAGCATCAAGATTAACACATAAACATCAAGATTATCACATAAACACAATATGAACCCTAGCCAAAGCTCTATCACGACTCAAGCACAGAATCGTATATCAAAGGAGCCAATGAATAAGATATAGCGAGGAAAATAGGTTCTGTTGAGACATGAGTTACCTCTTAGCCTTAATTAGTATCCTTGGCTACTAAGGTTCTTTCTCTAAGATCTTCTTCTCGTGGGTTCTCCTACGTTTGGTGACAGGGGAATTACTGGGAATATCATGTGTGGTAGAATCAATTGTGGTGGGATTTCTAAGTGCTTCCTAAGTTCTTATATATATTTAGGAGTCCTAACTAGGGTCTGAATGGTAAGGGTTCACTTATTCTATTCCTTATAGGACTAAGGATTTGGTTTAAGGATAAGGGTCCATGATCCATGGTGGGCCACCTCAATTAGTTAAGGGGATCCTAACCCAATCAAATCCTTTCTAATTATTATTAATGGTAATAAATTAAATAATTAGTCCGGGTTAGAGGCCGTAACACAGGGTGTTACACCCTCCCCTTAACGGAAAGCTTCGTCCCTGAAGCTTAGATTTGCTGGGTCGACCATCCTTCCTTATCTGAGGGGTTAGTCTAAGTCACCTTGTGTGAATAGCTCGGGATAGCATTCCCTCATGGCGTCTTTAAGTTCCCATGTTGCCTCTTTGGTCCCGTGATTGGACTAGAGGATTTTAACCATTTCTATGGTTCTTTGGCGAGTGACCCTTGTCTTAGTGTCAAGGATCTTTACGGGTTTCTCTTCGTAGGTCAGGGCGTCATCCAAGCTTACTGTTTCGGGTTGCAATACGTGATTTTCATCGTGCATATATTTCTTTAGTTGCGACACGTAGAACACGTTGTGCACTCGTTCTAGCTTGGCTGGTAAGGCGAGGCGGTAAGCCAGGCTCCCGATTTTTTCTAAGATTTCGTAAGGACTAATGAATCTGGGACTGAGTTTCCCTTTCTTTCCGAACCTCATCACTCCCTAAGTGGGTGAGATGTTTAGCCAAACTTTCTCTCCTGTGGAGAATTCGGCTTGTTTCTTACCCAGGTCGGCGTAGGACTTCTGGCGGTCCTGTGCGACCTTCATTCATTCTTGTATGTGTTTGACTTTTATTATGGTGTCCTGTAGGTATTGTGGCCCCAGGGTTACTGGGTTGACCATGTCTTCCCAACATATGGGTGTCGTACATTTTTGACCATATAATGCCTCGTAGGGAGCCATGCGGATGCTTGCGTGATAGCTGTTGTTGTAAGAGAATTCGATAAGGTCTAAGTGTTCTTCCCATGTCCCCTGGAAGTCTAACACATAGGCTCTTAGCATGTCTTCGAGAGTTTGAATTGTCCTCTCGGTCTGGCCGTCGGTAGTGGGGTGGAAGGCGGTGCTCAAGCTTTGTCTTGTTCCCATGGCCATTTGTAGGGATTTCCAGAATTGTGAGAGGAATCTGGGGTCCCTATCGGAAACAATGTTTCGGGGAACTCCGTGGTATTTCACCACCCAACTCAGGTAGGCTCTGGCTAGTTGTGTCATTTTCTAGGTTTCTTTCATGGCAATGAACTGTGCTATTTTGGTCAGTCGGTCCACTATTACCTAGATTTTGTCTTTCCCTGTTGGTGTCGTGGGTAGACCTCCTACGAAGTCCATAGATATGGAATCCCACTTCCCTTGGGGTATTTCGAGGGGTTGCACGAGTCCTTTGGGCTTGCACCGTTTGGCTTTTACCCTTTGACAGTTCAGGCATTTGCTCACGAAGTCTGCGACTTCCTTTTTCATGTTGGGCCACCAAAACAACTTCTTCACATCTTGGTACAGTTTATCGCCTCTGGGGTGCACGGAGTAAGTTGAACTGTGCCCTTCCTCTAGGATTTGTTGTTTTAGGTGGGGGTGTGTTGCAGGTATGCACCATCTTCCCTTATAGCGGAGGCTGCCATCATTAGATAGTTTGAATAGCCTGTCCTTTGCCTGGGCCAGGTCGAGTCGGATCTTATCTAACTCAGGGTCCTGTTGCTGTCCGGCTTTGATTTCTTCGAATAGTGTGGGTATGATCCTAAGACTAAATAGTTGGATTTCCGAATCTGTTCGTCCTTGCTCCACTATTTCTAAATTTAACCTTTGAAATTCTTTACATAGTTCGTCCGACAAGACCCACATGGTGTTGAGGGAGTGGCTAGTTTTTCGACTTAGTGCGTCCGCCACAACGTTAGCTCTTCCCTCGTGGTACTGAATATCCAAGTCATAATCTTTTATGAGTTCTAACCATCGTCGCTGTCGCATGTTCAGATCCTTTTGAGTGAAGATGTACTTCAGGCTTTTATGGTCCGTGTAGATCTTGCATTGTACCCCATACAGGTAATGTCTCCAGATTTTTAGAGCGAATACAATGGCGGCTAGCTCTAGGTCGTGCGTGGGGTAGTTTTCTTCGTGGGTTTTGAGTTGTCTGGACGCGTATGCTATTACCTTGCCGTTTTGCATTAGCACGCATCCCAGCCCCTTTTTAGAAGCGTCGCTGAAAACTTCGAATCCCTTTACCCCTGAGGGTAGCACTAATACTGGGGCTGTGGTTAGCCTTTCTTTCAGTTCCTGAAAAGCCGAAGCACAATTGTCGTCCCACCGAAAGGGGATCTCCTTCTTCATGAGTCTGGTCAGGGGTTGGGCTATTCTGGTGAAATCGGGTACAAATCTCCGATAGTAGCCGGCCAAACCAAGGAAGCTCCTGACCTCCAAAATTGCTTTTGGCGTGGGCCACTCCTTGACTGCGCGGATCTTGGTTGGATCCACCCTGATCCCCTCCTTGGTTATCACGTGGCCTAGGAATGCCACGTTGTCCTTCCAGAACTCGCATTTGGAGAGTTTGGCGTATAGCTGATTTTCCCTCAAGGTTTGCAAGGTTGTGCTGAGGTGCTTCTCGTGCTTTTCCTTGTCTTGTGAGTAGACCAGGATGTCGTCAATAAATACAATTACGAAGTCATCTAGGTGGGACCGAAATACACGGTTCATGAGATCCATGAATACTGCGGGTGCATTGGTTAGCCCGAAGGGCATCACTGTGAACTCATAGTGGTCGTAGCGGGTTCGAAAGGCTGTCTTTTGGAATATCTGGGTCGGCCACTTTTATTTGATGGTATCCGGATCTTAAATAGATCTTCGAGAATACCCCTGCTCCCTTGAGTTGGTCGAACAAGTCGTCTCTCCGGGGAAGGAGATACTTGTTCTTTACAATAACCCGATTTAGTTCCCTGTAGTCGATGCATAATCGCATGCTTCCAACCTTCTTTTTGACAAACTTAACAGTACCGATGCTCCCCATGGCGAGATGCTGGGGCGTATGTACCCTTTATCTAATAAGTCCTGTAGTTGTGTTTTCAGTTCTTTCATTTCCTTTAGTGCCAGCCTATAGGGTGATTTTGAGATAGGGGCAGCGCCAGGCACCAAGTCTACGGTGAATTCCACTTCCCTGGGTGGAGGTATCCCGGGGTGTTGGTCCCGATAGGGTGGTGAAAGTCTAGAAGGGGGGGGGGGGGGGTGAATAGAATTTCAAGCTTTTTCAAAATAAATAACTCTTTGGTAACTTCAACTCTAAGTAACAAGTGAAATAGAGTAAGTTTAAACTGCACAGCGGAATAATAGAATGTAAATAGTTATACCCAATCAATAATTTAAGTGCGCATGTAAGATGAGTACAAATGATATGTAAAGTGACGGAGATATCTTGAATATATATGAAGGAGATGGTGCACTCAACATATAACAATAGTATTCAAGATTGTAAATAAATATTGTATCACGTCGACCGTGTAACGAACGTTACATGCAACACGTCAAACTTGCTTAGAATAATCCAATATTTAAGCTCATGATGTTTGAGTCACATGCATACGTGAAAACACACTAAACCCGAATGATTAAGATTAACTGTGAATAGTAAACGGGTTAGTCGGATAAGATAGATAGATAGAGCGAATTATGTAAGTGCGGTATATAAATGAGAGAGGCAATTTATAGTGGTTCGGAAGTGGCGTAATCTTCCTAGTCCACTTTTCTCCTTTCACGTCTAGGAGAAATTCACTATTTTCCACACACAGTTACAATAGTGAATAAGCGCTACACAAGCACTTCTTCCGGATGTCTTGCACACAGCTACACCCAACTCCGAGTATCTCGCACACAGCTACACTCAACTCCGAGTATTTTGCACACAGCTATACTCAACGCCAACTAAGTGTCTTGCACACAGCTACACTTAGTAACTACGAGTGTTTTGCACACAGCTACACTTACTAGAGTATTTTGCACACAGCTATACTCTTTCTACAATTACAAATACAAAGGTAATTGTATCTCTCTCCAACTAGATTTGAGACTATTCAGATAAAGTCTCTAAGAATATTTGAGCACTTGCACTTTTGATTTTTTGCACTTGTTTATCCGTGTGTATGCACCTCTGCTTTGTCTTCAAGTCTTCAAAGCTTTTTGTAGGCAATCAAATATATCCGTTGGAGTGGGATAATTTGATATTTGAAATTTAGATCTTCATAGCCTGATATTGTTGACAATAGTAGGTTTTCAATTTTGATTTGATTGTCAACTTGCCTGACAAAATAATATTTTATCTCAACTTGATTTTCAAGTTGTTTCTTAAAATATTATTTTTGTTGTCAATTTGAATATCCAACGAATCTTTGAAATAAATTCATCTGATAGAATTTATTTCTATGATAAGTTTTTATATTCATGTCTTCATAAATGTCTTTCAGGCAATTTTGGATTTTTGTGGCATGTGGGTAGACTTAGAATAAATTCCTTCGAATTTATCCAATTTCTGATCATCTTGCTTCTTTGCCACATTGTGCTCCTTTGACTTGAACATTGAGCTTCTTTTGAACATTGTGCTCCTTGGCACACATTGTGCTTGTCCGCATCGTGCTCCCCTAGTGAACATCATGCTCCTTGGAACATTGTGCTCTTTTAGTGAACATCGTGCTTGTCTGAAAACTTGACTTGTAAAAGTAAATCCTTGGGGGGTGGGGGGGAATTGATCTTGGGTGTGATCGTTTTGAGTAAGAACTTCTGCCATTTCGCCATTAGGTTCATCCGGTCATTCCTTGCAACGCCATTCATTTATGCTTCTTTCTCGGATGAATACTTGTAGGACCAAAATTAATTTCCAAATTAATTTTGTTCTTCATATGGTAGATTCCCTTTGATTCGATATTCTGATTTATGATGCTTGTACTAAAAGACCTAAAAACTAAGGGGATCTAAAGTACATTTGGCTCATCAAAACTTACAAAAATATTCCTATCAATTTTCCCCCTTTTTGATGACGCCAAAACCTATACTCAGTCATTTGGCTTGTCTTTTAAAAACAATTATTTTTCAAAAGATTTTATTAACTTTGACATAGCCAAGACGAGTTTAACAGATGATTTTGACTCTAGGAAAGGTATTTTTAGCTACTATATTCCTATTTCGCATTTTTGGAGTTTAATGATAATGAATTTTGTAATTTTTCCAATTTATGCGATTTGATACATTCTAAGCTAAAATGTTACCTTTCAAGACAAATAAAAATAAATAACAAGGAAAAACTTAATAGCATCATAAACAGATAATTCAAACCATTTCAAATTGTTCCATGATCATGAGTTCATGTTCTCGTGGACCATACACAAAAACATTGAGACAATCATACAAATCATCTAATGATTCTATTTCTCCTTTCTTCAAGCACATGATTTATATGATTTTGGACTTCAATGAAATTGTCACTAATGGCATAATTGTTGCATACCTGCCCAATCACAAAATAGTTGAATGCTTCAATAATGTTGTCCCCGGGCAGTATCCCTTCTTCATACCAAATGATGCATTCTTCTAGACTTCTTCCATTTTGTAGCTCGGCATCATTGACCTTGATATAGTCCTTTTGAACCATGATCATCAAAGCTCTAGCGTAGCTTTTGATCCTTCTGAAGTTCTCATTCGAAATCCACAAATTTTGGTCACTTGGACCACTCTTCTTCATTCCCTTTGGTAGGTCATTCAAAGTTGCCAATTTTGGCATTTCAACTCTACCATCTCTTGGTGTGGATTCCAAATAGAGAGCTGCTTTGTTGTACCAATTGATTTGCTCAATATTTCCACCTGCACAAACAATGTCACGAAAAGAACAGTTAGTGGTATTTGCACTGCTTGATCCTCCTGGACTGCCAGCCTCACCACCACCGAACCAATATTCTAATCCTCCTCTTCTAGCAACATTTCTGCCAGTAGATCTGCATCCTCCTCCTCTATTACTGCTTGTACCAACATTTCGGGTGGCCATGGCAGTCATCATCATCTCAAGCATGCCTTCCAAATGACTGAATCTCTCTTCCCCCTTTTTGGCGTAATCAATGAGTGTATAAACCGATTCACGAAGAGATGAAATAGATTCGGAAATATTTTCATATGAACCTCGAAGGCAGCCCACTTTGGTGTTGATGGAGATGAGATCCGTGTGGACATCACTAATCTGCTTCTCATGTTGATGAACCACATTGAGAATTCTTGGCTTTGATTCACGGCAATTGCTTCATTTGCCTTTCCAGAATTTTTGAGGATTTGAGACAGTTGGATGTAGAACTCATTTAGTTGCCCTTTGACATTTGCATTCAATCCACCAACTTGTCTCTCAAGTGCTTGGTGTGTGTCGATCAAATGTTGTTGACTCCTCCGATTTTCATCAAATGATGTTTCGAATTTTCCTCCTTGAGTATTGACAACATGATCCACATGAGTGTAGATGCCTTGAAACATGCTTTCCATTCGGTCAACAAGGCTTAGTACAACATTCTCCAGATTTTTCAATTTTTCATTTGAGGTTGTGCCATCAATATCTTGCTCTTCTCGGGTTGTGGGAAAACATCTTGCTCCTTCTTGAGAAGAATTGACTTCAAGCATGTGAGATTGTGCTTGATTTTCTACTTGATGCCCTTCTCTTTCCGGTGTGTGTAACACGTGCGTGTCACCTTGTGCACTTTCTGCATGAATGGATTGAATTTCCTCCGTGTGTTGGCTAACTTGCATGGCATTTTGATCTTGACTTATTTCAGTGATATTCAACACACTCACATCATATAAGCCACTGTCCATTAAATGTGCACCACATGTGACATTTTCTTCTTCTACATTCCTTGTGACAAATTCATCAATATCAACTAGGAAATCATCTTCGGTAGGCATATCTCCTTGGACTGTGCCATCAAGAGTAGTCTCGGCCAACTTAGCTTTTAATTTGTTCACAAATATTCCATTCACAGTAGACATCAAAGTTGCGTGGCCAACATCAAAATTACCAATCCAATTTAAGGAAAATAATTCTTCTTCTTGCATACTCGGTCCTTTTGTCATCAAGTCTTGATAGGAACCAAGTCTCCAATTTCTCCAATTTAGGACTCTTCGGTATTCATTTACCAAGACCAAATCAAGTCCATCAACTTGATAAATTTCCTCATTCAACACGGTTTCCAATTCGGCAATTCGGGAAAAAGGATTTATGAAACTTTGGCTTGTGTTGGGATTAGGGCTTGATGTGGGATTGTGACTCATGGTGGGATTTTGGCTTGTGGTAGGATTTTGGCTTGAGTTTGTATTTTGGCTTGTGTTTAGATTTTGACTAGAGTTAGGGTTTTCATGGGATTTAGTTGAGAGTTGAGAAGATAAACCAAGAATTTCTGCAACTGGCCTTTTCCTAGCAGGAATGCCTCTCGGCTTCCTCTTCCTTTTGGGATTCAACTCGGTTGACACTTCATGATTTTTGAACAATATCCGATTGCTTCCAAATGGTTTCCTTGATCTCATTGGTAATCCTTTCCTTTTTATGATTTCACCAACAAGTAGACCGAACCCTAGGATACGATTGAACTTCCCATTCCTGATTTTTGCACCTTTCACAAAATGTGCAATCCGGCTCAAGATAAGCTTACTCCAGTCACCCCTAACATCATTCATCACAACATGCAAATATCCAATTCTCACAGGTGATATATCCTCCATACTATTCAATTTTCATAATACACATCTATAGAGGATTTTAACTAGCATCTCATACTCTAACTTCAAATCAGATTTTTGACCGGAAAGATTTGGTTCGAGAGAAGCATTCTCATTCCGAATTTCTGTCCAAATTTTCGTGTGATCATATGTGTGAACATCTAAGTCCAATAGTGGTTGTTCTGGACTAGATATAGGCAATCCAAAAGTTGTGTGCAACTCTTGTTCATCAATGGTGATGAGAGTTCCATTCACGGTGGACTCAATGGTCCATCCAACAACCTTGGCATTCACATAAAAATCTGCTACATCTTCATCATAAAATCCTGAGTATGGATAAGAACATAACCTCATGAGATTACATTGTTGAAGTGCATGGATGATTCTTTGTGCGAGTTGAGAGTTCTCGGCTTCTTTGAGAAATCCTTGAGGGTCAAAACTTCCTCCGGCCTTGATTCCAACTGCTAGCTTGGTGAGATTGAGTTGTTGAGAGTGTTCTTCATTCGGTTGAGAGCTTGAGTCTCCAATAGCAGCCATAATGTGCTTGGTATTTTTAGAGATTGAGAGATTGAAGATTTTGAAAGAGATGAAGATTTGAAAGGTTTCGGCTATGGAAGATGGAAAGATTTTGGAGGGTGTTGAGTGGAAGGGTGCCTTTTCCAACCGGTTGGGTGGAAGGGAGGTGCCTTTACAAAAATATCCTCAAAATTGAATGTTGACTTTTAATAAGTGAGGGTTATTTTTGATATTCCAAGAGCTTCCAACCTTTGACCTAACTGATAGTTAGTTTAGGTTATTTATTCTCCATCCATTTTGTCTGCTGATGTGGCGCCAAAAATTTAGATACTCGGACTGATTTTACCTGAAATAAAATTCATAGAGCACTAAATCTGTTCCGAAAATAATATGTGCATATCTACACGTTTTATGTAGTTGGGAGAAAGAAATAAAATTGATTCTTTCTAGACAATTTATTATATGAAACTACCATAAAAAGGTGTTCTTATTTAAGATAAAGATCATCACATCATACTATTTTGTCACTCTTAAATGGTAAAGATTGTGTAGATCTAAATAAATTCATTTGTGTATATATGTGTATATAAAAGTGTTGATACACGATTGTAGAGACATGCATGCATTATGTGCTTTATCAACATTTAATTGAGATAGGTAGACTTAAATGTTAAGATGTGACAACATTTGCATGTGAGACACATAGGCACGAAAAATAATCTATCAGATGAAGTAACGAATTTTCAGATGAAAAATTGAGCTTATAATTTGAATAGAATTTAGAAACTTAGCTCAATTCAATCATGCCCATCTCGTGTCTTAATTTTGAAAATCTTGATTCACACAGAGGCTTTGTGAGAATATCAGCTAATTGATTCTCGGTCGGGATGTATTCAATTGACAATTCCTTCTTTTCGACATGATCTCGGATAAAATGATGTCTTACATCAATGTGTTTTGTTCTTGAATGTAACACGGGATTGTGAGTTATAGCTATGGCACTTGTATTGTCACACAGTATGTTGACATTTTCACAATTCACGCCATAATCTTTCAATTGTTGTTTCATCCAAAGAATTTGCGCACAACAACTCCCAGCGGCTATATATTCAGCTTCAGCTGTGCTCGTGGCTATGGAGTTTTGCTTTTTGCTGAACTGATACGGATCTTTGGGGGATGAACTCAAGATTCGATTCACCAAAGATTCCTTCGGTTGCCCGATCTTTTCCTCACCAAAACAGCAGGAACAACAATTACGGTTTGAGGGTGTTGGAGATGGAATTGGTTGATGTAGGGGTTGGTTTGGGGGATTATTTTTGTGTTTTTCTATAAAGATATTTCCGCCACACCTTGGTCCTAGGTGATAAGGAATGGATGGCACCACAAGATTGGTATTATCTTGATAAGCCTAGAATAACATCTCTCAACACACAAGAGAGACAACAAAATGCCTAAGCATTTCTTTCATTCAACTTCATTCATCTCTATCTTTAAAATTCTGATTGTGTAGCCTTTAAATAGGCTAATACATAACTTTTATGGAGATCAAAAGACTCTATTACAAGACAATGAATGATATTCATTCATCCTAGACATGTAACCTAAAATAAAATAAATATAGCACATGAATAATATTAAAACTATACTAAATGAGAATTTATTTGCCTTAATGGATTGAGTTTAGCTTCATTTGAATTCTCCCAATCAGCCACGAAAATTTGGACCATTTAGATTAATTCTTCACTTATTTTTGGCAAATTGCATGGATTAATCCATTTATAACCCGTCGCAATTTCTTAGCTTTTGAACTTGTAATTGTGACTTCTCTTATTTGTATGTTGATCTTTGAGCCTTTGGTTGTCCTCATCATTCCCTCACTCTTTGAGAAGATTCGTCCTCGAATCACACTTTCCTCGGTCAAATGGAAATGAGTAATTATCTGACCACATGACTTCAATACCTTCACCAAGGAGAGTGAGTGACCGCGCGCTTTGTAGATCATGGCACAACAAAACCATTCCTTCCAACTGATTTTCAACTCTTGAATCACAATCACGAACCTGCAATGAACTTAAAACAAGGGTTATAGGGTTCTCAACAACTTCACCCTCTTTCATTTTCTTAAAAAGTTCATAAGACAATTCTTCTTCCTCATGTTCAGTGTTTTTCTCAATCTCTCCTTCTTTTTCAGCAAAATATTTCTCATCTTTGTTTTCACACTCTTCTTCACTTATTTTTACATTGTCACTCATTTCTTTTGAGCCCTCATGATATGACAAGGAAATAGATGTCAAATTCTTGACCTCTTTCTGCTGCAATTTTTCTTCAATTATTTTGGCATGGTATAGTAAAGTAAACAAACACTTGCACCCTTGAGGAAGCATTCGTGCAATCTCCTTTCTAACACCATACACAAATCTGTTCTTGGTAATTGCAGTTGGCTCAATCACCTCATCTCGGATCATCAAATCTCTTAACTTGTTGTAGAATTCTTCCACACTAAGTGATCCTTGTTGAAGTGTATTTAACTCAAAAGACTCCATGGATGATGTGAAACAATGAACAATAACTTGAAAATACAAGGGATGACAACACAAATCTGGACAGATTTTAAGGGTGGCTTTGATGAATTTTCTGGAATGTTATGGATGATATTTTGACCCAAATTTTTTTATGGTTAGCAAGAACTATGGGTTTTATTCAACCATAAAAATTTTCAGGGCAAAAAGATAAGTGGAAGTATTTTTTTCCAAACTTTTCTTCTGGACTGGACAGGAAGAAAATTTCTGGGCAGAATCTTACGGTTGTGTTGAATTCAGCAATTTTTCTGTGTTTCTTGGAATATGATTTTTGCACAAAAATTTCATGAAACAATATAGTGGTAGGTTGGGTACTTCCAGAAAAAATTTCAACACAATTGGATATGTGGAAGTATTTTTTTGGAATTCTTTTTTTAGAAGACGCAGGCTGAAAATTTACTGCAGAAACAAATGAAACAAGAATTGATTGGTAGAGTGTTAACCTTTTTTGTGTGAGGAATGAACCCAAAGCTCTGATACCAAACTGATACGGATCTTTGGGGGATGAACTCAAGATTCGATTCACCAAAGATTCCTTCGGTTGCCCGATCTTTTCCTCACCAAAACAGCAGGAACAACAATTACGGTTTGAGGGTGTTGGGAGATGGAATTGGTTGATGTAGGGGTTGGTTTGGGGGATTATTTTGTGTTTTTCTATAAAGATATTTCCGCCACACCTTGGTCCTAGGTGATAAGGAATGGATGGCACCACAAGATTGGTATTATCTTGATAAGCCTAGAATAACATCTCTCAACACACAAGAGAGACAACAAAATGCCTAAGCATTTCTTTCATTCAACTTCATTCATCTCTATCTTTAAAATTCTGATTGTGTAGCCTTTAAATAGGCTAATACATAATCTTATGGAGATCAAAAGACTATATTACAAGACAATGAATGATATTCATTCATCCTAGACATGTAACCTAAATAAAATAAATATAGCACATGATAATATTAAAACTATACTAAATGCGAATTTATTTGCCTTAATGGATTGAGTTTAGCTTCATTTGAATTCTCTCCAATCAGCCACGAAAATTTGGACCATTTAGATTAATTCTTCACTTATTTTTGGCAAATTGCATGGATTAATCCATTTATAACCCGTCGCAATTTCTTAGCTTTTGAACTTGTAATTGTGACTTCTCTTATTTGTATGTTGATCTTTGAGCCTTTGGTTGTCCTCATCATGAACCATGATACCAATCTTCCCCCTAAGAACTGGCATGTCCCTGAGGTACTTTTTCGATCGATTTTACATCCTGCAGAATCTGCATCTGAGAAACCAGTTAGTGTAAAATTACCTTCTTTGGGATACCATAACCCCACATTGGCCATTCCTTTTAGGTATCGGATGATTTTCTTGGTAGCAAGAAAATGACTTTCTTTTGGCTTTGACTGGAACCTGGCACATACTCCCACTGAATAAGATATATCTGGTCGGCTTGCAGTGATGTATAGTAATGATCCAATCATTCCTCGATATTTTGTTTCGTCAACGTCCTTGCCTTCATCATCTTTATCCAATCTTAAAGGTGTGCTCATCGGGATCTTGATTGAGGATTTTCCATCTTGACCGAATTTCTTTATAAGATCTTTCGTGTATTTGGCCTGATTGATGAATATTCCTTCGTTGAGTTGCTTTACTTGTAATCCAAGAAAGTAATTCAACTCTCCATCATGCTCATCTCGAACTTATTCTGCATTAGCTTGGAAAATTTCTCACATAAAGTTTTATTAGTACTACCAAAGATAATATCATCGACATAAATCTGTACCAATAAAATGTGATCATTTTCTTGAATTCTAAACAAGGTTTTATCAACAAGGCCTTTTGTAAAACCACAGTTAATTAGGAACGTTGATAGAGTGTCATACCAAGCTCTCGGTGCTTGTTTTTAACCCATATAACGCCTTCTTTAATCTGTAGACCTTATAAGTATCACCTTTTACCTCGAAACCGGGAGGTTGCTCAACGTAGACTTCCTCTTCAAGTAAGCCGTTTAAAAATGCACTTTTCACGTCCATTTGATAGACAATGAAATTCTTGTACGCGGCATAAGCTAGAAATATTCTGATGGCTTCTAGTCTTGCAACGGGTGCAAACGTTTCATCGAAGTCTATGCCTTCTTCTTGTGAATATCCTTTTGCCACTAAACGTGCTTTATTTCATATGACAATTCTATCCTCATTTGCCTTATTCCGAAAGACCCATTTTGTTCCAATTATATTGTAATTTTCAGGTCTTGGAACTAATTCCCATACGTCACTCCTTTTAAATTGATCAAGCTCTTCTTGCATTGCATTAATCCAATCTGGATCACTTAGAGCTTCTTCAATGCTTGTGGGCTCCACCTGAGAAAGAAAACGAGAAAATAGAGTATGTATATTTGAGGACCTTGTTTTTACTCCTTCTCGTGGATCTCAATTACTAGCTCTGGAGGGTGATTTTTGAGCCATCTCAAGTCAGGTTGTAGGTTGCATGGGCTTTCCACGTTTCCTTGCTCAGTAGGTAAGTTGGAGATAGATATATTTTGCTCATCAGATTGATCTCCAACTTGTGTTTCAACTTGAGAATTTTGACTTTCCACGTGGGGATCATCATTGGCTTCCACGTGTCCCTCACTATTGCAATCAATATCCAATTGCTCTATACCCTGTACAATTTGATCTTTAAAAGATATGTCAGTATCATTAAATGACTTTTCAACTTGACAACTTTCCTGATCATTTTTGTTGTTCTGGGTTTCCTTGCTATGAGCTTCATCAAATGTAACATGAATTGATTCTTCTACCACCATTGATTTCTTGTTCAATACTCTGAATGCTTTGCTGGTAGATGAATATCCCCAAAATATTCCTTCATCTGCACGCTCATCAAAAGTCTTTAGATATGTTTTTACCATTATTAAGAATAAAACACTTGATACCAAAAGTATGAAAATAATTGAGTTTAGGTTTTCTCCCTTTCCATAATTCGTACGGAGTCTTATTGTAAGACTTGTGTATCAAGCTTCGATTTTGCGTGTAGCAGGCGGTGTTGATTGCTTCAGCGCAATATCTTTTAGGTAGCTCGGCTGACGTAATCATCACTCGTGCGGTTTCTTTTATCGTTCTATTTCTTCTTTCGGCTACACCGTTTTGTTGAGTTGTACGTGCGGCAGATAATTGATGTAGAATTCCTTGAGAATTGCAATAGGCTTCAATTATTTGACTCACGAACTCTGTTCCACGATCAGTTCGGATTTTTGCAATTTTCAAGTCTTTCTCGTTTTGTAGTAGCTTGAGTAGTTCTGGCAACTTTTACTCTACTTCATTTTTCTTTTTGAGAAATATCGTCCATGTGTACCTGGAAAAATCATCACAACAACTAGTGTATATTTCTTACCACTTAGACTTACTGGGTCTACTGGACCGAATAGATCCATGTGTAGTAGACTTAGCGGTCTTGTTGTAGATTCTTGAGCTTTGGATTTGAAAGATGACTTGATTTGCTTTCCTCTTTGGGAAGCATCACATATTTGATCTTTCTTGTAGACAATATCGGGTAGACCTTCAACGAGTTTGTTTCTTGCTAGTTTGTT
Organism: Ipomoea nil; assembly: GCF_001879475.1. Lineage (NCBI taxonomy): Eukaryota > Viridiplantae > Streptophyta > Magnoliopsida > Solanales > Convolvulaceae > Ipomoea > Ipomoea nil. The sequence continues at coordinate 653,650 of NW_017617100.1, read as the reverse complement.
GATAGTCTTGAAGTTTAGATGATTCAACTTCTTGTGCCATTCCCAACTTGTTGCGTGTGGGTTGTTTGCTAGTAGACACACTGATTCTTTTGTTGTGTTCCAATCCACACCATACATATTCTTCTTCCTTATTCCTTCAAGCACGACTTCTCCCGAGGAATTATTTTCACTTGGCACTTGTCTTTGAAGAACTCTACTAGATATCCTTTGTCAAAATTGACTTGTACTCAACAAGTTGAATTTTAGACCTTCAACAAAGGATACATCTTCGATTTTCAAACCATTTCGAAAAATTGTACCAATTCCTTTTTGTTATGCCGTATCGTTCATTTCCACCGAATACGACTTTTGGTCCTTCGATATTTTTAAGATTCACAAGACTAGATTTATTTCTAGTCATGTGTCTAGAGCATCCACTATCGAAGTACCAAACTTCCTGCAAATAAATTACATTTTTAGGTACCCAACTTGATTTGGGTCCTTGGGTGTTAGTCATTTTTGGTACCCAAATCCACCTTGTACTCACTGATCTAAGTTTAGGTGATTGGTAACCATTAAACACATTATAATCATATTTAATTTTTTGAGAACAATTTTTGTGCGGTTTTTGAAAATTGACTCGATTTTTTGGCACGTGGGAGGTAGATTGTTTGAGCCTATGATAAGCATTAAATCTGGACTTAGTCCATGGTTTAATATAATCAAACCAATCTTGTCTGGAGGGATAAAATCTCCCTGCCTCAATTCTTGGATTCCTTCCCATTTTCCTATGAGGGCTTTGAGCACTAGACTCATTGGTGTATTTCCATTTAGGAACAAACTTTTGCCTTTTTGTATACTGTTTAGGCGAAATATTATTCCCTTGAGGCTTCGGCTAACAGTATTAATTTTGACATTAGTTTGATAAGCCAATTCCTTGTCTCACTATGCTTTCTTGACCTTTTACAAATTTTACTACTTGGACTTTATTCTTTAAAGTAGTAGTAGAATTGACCAAGTTTTTGGAGGCTTGAGAACACGATGGATCATAACGAGTCCGGTTTTATCACTTGAGGATCTTTGCATAGTTACCATTTTGTCCATTATTTTGGATGAATGTGTAAATGTTGCTATAACCTCTCTAAGGTTGTGTTCTCTCACTTCCCTTGATTTACACTCTTCTTGAAGACAAATAATTTTATCTTTCAAGTCTTTCACTTCAAGTAGAGCATCTTGCAATTTTTCATTTATTTGATCTTTTTCGAGAATAAAAAGACAATTGTGCTCTTTGAGTTGAGAGTGAGTGTCCATTACGGTTTGACATTCTTCCATTAAGTGAAAGAAGGACTCCCTAGAAAATGAGAATTGACAGAATCATAAGAGTAAGATGTTACCTCATTTTCTTTATTTCCATTTGCCATAAGACACATGTCCTCGTAGGGTGAGTTGTTGGGGATGCTCATGCAAAACATTGCATTATCATCCTTTGAGGTGTCACTTTCATCACTTGAAGATTCTTCTAACTCACTTATCTCAAGTGGGTCACTAATGAGTGCTTTTCTTCTCTCCTTTGTGAATCTTTTATCTTTGGCTTGTATTTTCCTGTTGAGAGTTAGAAACATTTGTATATTGACTTTTACTTACCTTGGGGTGTGGACAACTTGCTGCAAAGTGTCCAGGCTTTCTACAATTGTAGCATAAATTCGAATCTTCCTCAACAATTTCTTTCTTCGAATTCTTTGTTGCATTCCACGATTTCCCTTGTGGATTTTTCTTGTAGTTGCTTCTCTTCATGAATTTCCTAAATTTTTTGACAAAGAGAGCAAATTGATCATTAGGCAATAATTCAACATTTTGTACTGACCTTAAGGTTGATGTTGCTCGGCTACAAGTGCGTTGTCTTTTCTTCATGATCTTCCTCTAATCTTGATTTCATCTCAAATTCATAAGCCTTTAGATCACTAAAGAGCTTATCGGTTGATAAGGTTTTTAGATCACTATGATCTCTCATGGCCGTGACTTTCGTGTCCCATGTAGATGGTAGACCACGTAGAATTTTGAGTGAGATTTCTTTTTGATTAATATCTTTTCCAAGATCATTAATCTCTCCTAAGATTTGGCAAATCTTGTTTCCATGTCGGTAATATTCTCGCCGTTTAGCATTTTGAAATCCTCGAATTTCTTTAATGCTATAGTGAGCTTATTATCCTTTTCTTGCTCGTCTCCTTCACCAATTTGAATGAGCGTTTCCCAAACTTCCTTCGCGGATTGACACTTTCGAACTTTAGGAAATATCGTGTCATCGATAGATTTAAACAAAATATCCTTGGTAATATTGTCCAAGTTATTTCTTGTTCTATCTTCACGAGACCATTCCTCTTTTGGTTTTGGAATGTATTGTGGAGTGTCACTTGTTTGTACGGATGAAGTATTGACTTGTAAAATCTCAATAGGACCACTTGTAACAACTTCCCACATTTCATCATGTAACGCGGATAAATGTATCTGCATACGAATTTTCCAATCATCAAATTTTTCTAAGGAAAACAATAAGTTTTGGGCAAGAGCCATATCTCTTTTCATCATCTTGATTTTTCGAGATCTGTCTAGCAGTCAAGATTGACTCAAATAGACAACCGCTCTGATACCAATTGTTGTCCCGATAGGGTGGTGAAAGTCTAGAGGGGGGGGGGGGTGAATAGACTTTCAAGCTTTTTCAAAATAAATAACTCTTTGGTAACTTCAACTCTAAGTAACAAGTGAAATAGAGTAAGTTTAAACTGCACAGCGGAATAATAGAATGTAAAGAGTTATGCCCAATCAATAATTTAAGTGCGCATGTAAGATGAGTACAGATGATATGTAAAGTGACGGAGATATCTTGAATATATATGAAGGAGATGGTGCACTCAATATATAACAATAGTATTCAAGATTGTAAATAAATATTGTATCACGTCGACCGTGTAACGAACGTTACATGCAACACGTCAAACTTGCTTAGAATAATCCAATATTTAAGCTCGTGAAGTTTGAGTCACATGCATACGTGAAAAACACTAAACCCGAATGATTAAGATTAACTGTGAATAGTAAACGGGTTAGTCGGATAAGATAGATATATAGAGCGAATTTTGTAAGTGCGCTATGTAAATGAGAGAGGCAATTTATAGTGGTTCAGAAGTGGCGTAATCTTCCAAGTCTACTTTTCTCCTTTCACGTCTAGGAGAAATTCACTATTTTCCACACACAGTTACAATAGTGAATAAGCGCTACACAAGCACTTCTTCCGGATGTCTTGCACACAGTTACACCCAACTCCAAGTGTCTCGCACACAGCTACACTCAACTCCGAGTATTTTGCACACAGCTATACTCAACGCCAACTAAGTGTCTTGCACACAGCTACACTTAGTAACTACGAGTGTTTTGCACACAGCTACACTCACTAGAGTATTTTGCACACAGCTATACTCTTTCTACAATTACAAATACAAAGGTAATTGTATCTCTCTCCAACTAGATTTGAGACTATTTAGATAAAGTCTCTAAGAATATTTGAGCACTTGCACTTTTGATTTTTTGCACTTGTTTATCCGTGTGTATGCACCTTTGCTTTGTCTTCAAGTCTTCAAGGCTTTTTATAGGCAATCAAATATATCCGTTGGAGTGGGATAATTTGATATTTGAAATTTGTATCTTCATAGCCTGATATTGTTGACAATAGTAGGTTTTAAATTTTGATTTGATTGTCAACTTGCCTGACAAAATAATATTTTATCTCAACTTGATTTTCAAGTTGTTTCTTAAATTATTATTTTGTTGTCAATTTGAATATCCAACGAATCTTTGAAATAAATTCATCTGATAGAATTTATTTCTAGGATAAGTTTTTATATTCATGTCTTCATAAATATTTTTCCGTTCTGATCAAATGTCTTTCAGGCAATTTTGGATTTTTGTGGCATGTGGGTAGACTTAGAATAAATTCCTTCGAATTTATCCAATTTCTGAACATTGTGCTCCTTAGCACGCATCGTGCTCCTTGGCACACATTGTGCTTGTCCGCAAAACTTGACTTGTAAAAATAAGTCCTTAGGGGGAATTGATCCTAGGTGTGATCGTTTTGAGTAAGGACTTCTACCATTTCGCCGTTAGGCTCATCCAGTTATTCTTTGCAACGCCATTCCTTTATGCTTCTTTATCGGATGAATACTTGTAGGACCAAAATTAATTTCCAAATTAAATTTGTTCTTCATATGGTAGATTCCCTTTGATTCGATATTCTGATTTATGATGCTTGTACTAAAAGACCTAAAAACTAAGGGGATCTAAAGTACATTTGGCTCATCAAAACTTACAAAAATATTCCTATCACGGGGATTTCACTTGGGAAGACGTCCATGAATTCGTCCACTACCGGATTATTTGAGGCTCGTCTACTTTGGCATTCAGATCCTCGATCGAGCACAAGAAGGCCTTGTCCCCTTTTGTTAGGTACTTCCTCATTTTCATCATGTTTACTAGTTTGATCTCTGAATTCTTGGGGATCCGTGGTAGGACACCGTTTGCCGTTCGGTCCTCTCAAGACCACTTTTTGTTCGCCGCATAGGATCTGCCCTGAATTTCCCTAACCAGTCTATACCCAAGATTACTTGTATTCCGTCGAATTTGAACTGGATTAGATTGCTAGGGAATTCTATTCATCCAATGGTGATCATTATGTTTTCGTACATGCGATCACACTTTGTTACTTCGCCGATGCTACCTTGACTCGCAGTTGTACCCCTGTGCTGGCGATTAGACCGAGTCTTGTGGCGAATTCGGTTGCTATGAATGAATTTGTGGCTCCTAAATCAAATTGCACGATGGCAGGAATGGTATGCACAAGGAAGGTTCTGGTGACTATGTCGCTGTCCTCGATTCGGGCTCTACTCATGGCAAGGACCCTTCCTTGGGTGACTCCCGTTTCCTTTTCGGGGTCTTGCGCCATTGCTTCTTGGGCGGGGTGGCCCTGGCAACCTTTGATTTCCGTGGAGGGGTTGCGTGACTTCCCCCGGCTTTCCTTTTGTGTCCCTCGCGCGTCTCTTGTGGGTTGCATGGTATTTGTTGGAGTTTGTCTGCCTTAAAATAGGCTTCCTCGAGTGTCGTTGGTTTGTGTATGATTAAGGCTTTTCGGTTTTCGAAGTTGAGGCCTATCACAAATTTCTCCATTTTGGTGGTTTCTGTAGGCACTAATTTGGGCGCGAAACGAGCTAGCTCGAGAAATCATTTGTGATATTCCATGACCGTGGCCATCCCCTGTTTTAGGTGGAGAAATTCCTCGTACATGGTTGCCCTTATGTGTGCGGGGTAGAACCGTTCCCGTAGTCATACTTTTAGGGATTCCTAGTTGAATCTTGGTTCTTGCCTATAAACAGGTCCTTTGTGGACCCACCAAAGATCTGCTTTGTGTCCGAAGTAGAATGAAGCTATTTCAACACGGCGTCCCTCCGGGCATTCTACTACTTCGAAGATCTTGTCGAAGGTTCGGATCCATTCTTCGAGGATTGTGAGGTCCTCTTCTCCTGAGAAGGTGGGCGGGTGATGGTTCAAGATTTGGCGAGTGACGTCTGAGTTTTCGTTTGGCGGTGGTGGTGGTCGGTTATTGTTATGGAGGATAGCGTCGCTTAGTGATTGGGCGAACCGAGTCAGTTCCTGTAGATTCTGGATCAGAGATTCGTGTGCGAAAGGTTCAGGGGTCTTTGGCTGACTTCTTGTTGGCGCCATTCTGGTGGTCTACAGGACCAATTGATCGTAATGGTAAGTTAGTGGGTTGCACCCTTACTTTGATGCGATAAGTATAGGGGGTTTTAAAACTAAGCACAGGATAGAGTGAGGGGGGAGTTAGGCATATAACGACAGATAAATTCACAGTCTCACCGCGTGTCCTAAGTTTCCTGAATCCTATGTACCTAAATACCTAGAGTTCAAGCTTACTGTCTTAAAGTCTTGTCTTAAGAGTCTTATCCTAGGGTCGAACTTAGGCTCTGATACCAACTGTAACACCCCTAATTTTTAAAACTCTTAAAGCTTATGAAATAAAGGAAAATCTATTATAAATTCCCAAACAGAGCATAAACTAAACATAATAATCGGGGTGTTATGCCACATCTGAGCTGGAGAACTCAGATGCACAGGCTAAACTATCCAACATAAGAAATCCTCAAATCAATATTCGATACAACTTCAAGGCACGCAGGCCGATAATTGAACTAATCTATCTAAGTCCAGGTTCTGACTAGCGCGCTCCAAAGCTAAGGCTCATTACCTAAATACATTCAGTATAACAACCGTCAGCGAATAATGCTGGTAACCCACTCCAACGTGTTAAGTACAGTATAGGTAGATATAAAACTCATTTTGAAACTGGAATACATATATACTTAAGAAACTCTAATTTAAATCCGAGAGCAGACTCAATCAAGCAATAACAGATACTTTCA